>NC_061509.1:270951953-271017785 GCF_022539505.1 Lolium rigidum
CACGTTGAAGGTTGATGGCGGCGGGATGTAGTGCGGCGCAACACCAGAGATTCCGGCGCCAACGTGGAACCCGCACAACACAACCAAAGTACTTTGCCCCAACGAAACGAAGTGAGGTTGTCAATCTCACCGGCTTGTCAGTAACAAAGGATTAACCGTATTGTGTGGAAGATGATTGTTTGCAGAAAACAGTGAGAACAAGTATTGCAGAGATTGTATTTCAAGAAAGAGAATGGACCTGGGTCCACAGCTCACTAGAGGTGTCTCTCCCATAAGACGAACAAGATGTTGGGTGAACAAATTACGCTTGGGCAATTGACAAATAAAGAGAGCATGACAATGCACATACATATCATGATGAGTATAGTGAGATTTAATTGGGCATTACGACAAAGTACATAGACCGCCATCCAACCGCATCTATGCCTAAAAAGTCCACCTTCAGAGTTATCATCCGAACCCCGTCCAGCATTAAGTTGCAAAGCAACAGTACAATTGCATTAAGTATGGTGCGTAATGTAATCAACAACTACATCCTTAGACATAGCATCAATGTTTTATCCCTAGTGGCAACAAAGACAACACAACCTTAGAACTTTCTCATCATCGTCCTGTGTGTCAATGCAGCATGAACCCACTATCGAGCATAAGTACTCCCTCTTGGAGTTACAAGCATCTACTTGGCCAGAGCATCTACTAGTAACGGAGAGCATGCAAGATCATAAACAACACATAAGCATAACTTTGATAATCAACATAACAAGTATTCTCTATTCATCGGATCCCAACAAACGCAACATATAGAATTACGTATAGATGATCTTGATCATGATAGGCAGCTCACAAGATCCGACAATGATAGCACAATGGGGAGAAGACAACCATCTAGCTACTCGCTATGGACCCATAGTCCAGGGGTAGACTACTCACACATCACACCGGAGGCGACCATGGCGGCGTAGAGTCCTCCGGGAGATGATTCCCTCTCCGGCAGGGTGCCGGAGGCGATCTCCCGGATCCCCCGAGATGGGATCGGCGTTGGCGGCGTCTCCGGAAGGTTTTCCGTATCGTGGTTCTCGTGCATCGGGGGTTTCGTCACGGAGGCTTTAAGTAGGCGAAAGGGCAAGTCGAGAGGGCACACGAGGGCTCCAGATGACAGGGCCGCGCGGCCCAACCCTAGGCCGCGCCGCCCTGTAGTCCGGGCACCTCGTGGCCCCACTTCGTTTCGTCTTCGGACTTCTGGAAGCTTCGTGGAAAAATAGGCCCCTGGGCGTTGATTTCGTCCAATTCCGAGAATATTTCCTTACTAGGATTTCTGAAACCAAAAACAGCAGTAAAACAAAGAATCGGCACTTCGGCATCTTGTTAATAGGTTAGTTCCGTAAAATGCACGAATATGACATAAAGTGTGCATAAAACATGTAGATAACATCAATAATGTGGCATGGAACATAAGAAATTATCGATACGTCGGAGACGTATCGTGCATCTTGTTAATAGGTTAGTTCCGTAAAATGCACGAATATGACATAAAGTGTGCATAAAACATGTAGATATCATCAATAATGTGGCATGGAACATAAGAAATTATCGATACGTCGGAGACGTATCAGCATCCCCAAGCTTAGTTCCGCTCGTCCCGAGCAGTGTAAAACGATAACAAAGATAATTTCGAAGTGACATGCCATCATAACCTTGATCATACTATTTGTAAACATATGTAATGAATGCAGCGATCAAAACAATGGTAATGACATGCGTAAACAAGTGAATCATAAAGCAAAGACTATTCATGAATAGTACTTCAAGACAAGCATCAATAAGTCTTGCATAAGAGTTAACTCATAAAGCAATAAATCAAAGTAAAGGTATTGAAGCAACACAAAGGAAGATTAAGTTTCAGCGGTTGCTTTCAACTTGTAACATGTATATCTCATAGATAATTGTCAACATAGAGTAATATAACAAGTGCAATATGCAAGTATGTAGGAATCAATGCACAGTTCACACAAGTGTTTGCTTCTTGAGGTGGAGAGAGATAGGTGAACTGACTCAACATAAAAGTAAAAAGAATGGTCCTTCAAAGAGGAAAGCATCGATTGCTATATTTGTGCTAGAGCATTTATTTTGAAAACATGAAACAATTTTGTCAACGGTAGTAATAAAGCATATGAGTTATGTAAATTATATCTTACAAGTTGCAAGTCTCATGCATAGTATACTAATAGTGCCCGCACCTTGTCCTAATTAGCTTGGACTACCGGATCATCGCAATACACATGTTTTAACCAAGTGTCACAATGGGGTACCTCCATGCCGCTCGTACAAAGGTCTAAGGAGAAAGCTCGCATTTTGGATTTCTCGCTTTTGATTATTCTCAACTTAGACATCCATACCGGGACAACATGGACAACGTGATAATGGACTCCTCTTTAATGCATAAGCATGTGGCAACAATTATTATTCTCATATGAGATTGAGGATATATGTCCAAAACTCGAAACTTCCACCATGAATCATGGCTTTAGTTAGCGGCCCAATGCTCTTCTCTAACATTATGCATGCTCCAACCATTAAGGTGGTAGATCTCTCTTACTTCAGACAAGACGGACATGCATAGCAACTCACATGATATTCAACAAAGAATAGTTGATGGCGTCCCCGTAAGCATGGTTATCGCACAACAAGCAACTTAATAAGAGATAAAGTGCATAAGTACATATTCAATACCACAATAGTTTTAAAGCTATTTGTCCCATGAGCTATATATTGTAAAGGTGAATGATGGAATTTTAAAGGTAGCACTCAAGCAATTTACTTTGGAATGGCGGATAAATACCATGTAGTAGGTAGGTATGGTGGACACAAATGGCATAGTGCTTGGCTCAAGGATTTTGGATGCATGAGAAGTATTCCCTCTCGATACAAGGTTTAGGCTAGCAAGGTTATTTGAAACAAACACAAGGATGAACGGTGCAGCAAAACTCACATAAAAGACATATTGTAAACATTATAAGACTCTACACCGTCTTCCTTGTTGTTCAAAACTCAATACTAGATATTATCTAGACTCTAGAGAAACCAAATATGCAAACCAAATTAGCAAGCTCTAAGTGTTTCTTCATTAATGGGTGCAAAGTATATGATGCAAGAGCTTAAACATGAGCACAACAATTGCCAAGTATCAAATTATCCAAGACATTTTAGAATTACTACATGTAGCATTTTCCAATTCCAACCATATAACAATTTAACGAAGAAGAAACTTCGCCATGAATATTATGAGTAAAGCCTAAGGACATACTTGTCCATATGCTACAGCGGAGCGTGTCTCTCTCCCATACAGTGAATGCTAGGATCCATTTTATTCAAACAAAACAAAAACAAAACAAACCGACGCTCCAAGCAAAGTGCATAAGATGTGACGGAATAAAAATATAGTTTCGGGGAGGAACCCCATAATGTTGTCGATGAAGAAGGGGATGCCTTGGGCATCCCCAAGCTTAGACGCTTGAGTCTTCTTAGAATATGCAGGGGTGAACCACAGGGGCATCCCCAAGCTTAGAGCTTTCACTCTCCTTGATCATATTGTATCATACTCCTCTCTTGATCCTTGAAAACTTACTCCACACCAAACTCGAAACAACTCATTAGAGGGTTAGTGCACAATAAAAATTAACATGTTCAGAGGTGACACAATCATTCTTAACACTTCTGGATATTGCATAAAGCTACTCGGATATTAATGGATCAAAGAAATTCATCCAACATAGCAAAAGAGGCAATGCGAAATAAAAGGCAGAATCTGTCAAAACAGAACAGTCCGTAAAGATGGATTTTATTAGGGCACCAGACTTGCTCAAATGAAAATGCCCAAATTGAACGAAAGTTGCGTACATATCTGAGGATCACTCACGTAAATTGGCTTAATTTTCTGAGTTACCTACAGAGAATTAGACCCAGATTCGTGACAGCAAAGAAATCTGTTTCTGCGCAGTAATCCAAATCTAGTATTTACTTTACTATCAAAGACTTTACTTGGCACAAAAAAACATGAAACTAAGATAAGGAGATGTTGCTACAGTAATAAACAACTTCCAAGACTCAAATATAAAACAAAAATACCGTAGTAAAAACATGGGTTGTCTCCCATAAGCGCTTTTCTTTAACGCCTTTCAGCTAGGCGCAGAAAGTGTAACTCAAGTAACATCAAGAGATGAAGCATCAACATCATAATTTGTTCTAATAATAGAATCATAAGGTAACTTCATTCTCTTTCTAGGGAAGTGTTCCATACCTTTCTTGAGAGGAAATTGATATTTAATATTACCTTCCTTCATATCAATAGTAGCACCAACGGTTCGAAGAAATGGTCTTCCCAATATAATGGGGCAAGATGCATTGCATTCAATATCCAAGACAACAAAATCAACGGGGACAAGGTTATTGTTAACCATAATATGAACATTATCAACTCTCCCCAAAGGTTTCTTTTTAGCATTATCAGCGAGATTAACATCCAGATAACAGTTTTTCATTGGTGGCAAGTCAAGCATATCATAAACTTTCTTAGGCATAACAGAAATACTTGCACCAAGATCACATAAAGCATTACAATCAAAATCTTTGACCCTCATTTTAATGATGGGCTCCCAACCATACTCTAGCTTTCTAGGAATAGAAGTTTCAAGTTTTAGTTTCTCTTCTCTAGCTTTTATGAGAGCATTTGTAATATGTTTTGTGAAAGCCAAGTTTACAGCGCGGACTCTTAGCAAGTTTTTGTAAGAACTTTATAACTTCAGAGATGTGGCAATCATCAAAATCTAAATCATTACAATCTAAAGCAATGGGATTATCATCCCCAAGGTTGGAAAAAAATTCAGCAGTTTTATCACAAGCAGTTTCGACAGTTTTAGCAGTTTCGAGTAATTTTGCGCGCTTTGCACTAGGAGTAGAAACATTGCCAACACCAATTATTTTATCATTGATAGTAGGAGGTGCAGCAACATGTGAATCATTAGCATTGCTAGTGGTGGTAATAGTCCAAACTTTAGCTACATTTTTCTCTTTAGCTAGTTTTTCATTTTCTTCTCTATCCCACCTAGCACGCAGTTCAGCCATTAATCTTATATTCTCATTAATTCTAACTTGGATGGCATTTGCTGTAGTAACAATTTTATTTTCAATATCCCTATTAGGCATAACTTTCGATTTCAAAAAATCAACATCAGAGGCAAGACTATCAACCTTAGAAGCGAGAATATCAATTTTATTGAGCTTTTCCTCAACAGATTTGTTAAAGGCAGTTTGTGTACTAATAAATTCTTTAAGCATAGCTTCAAGTCCAGGGGGTGTATTCCTATTATTGTTGTAAGAATTCCCATAAGAATTAGCATAACCGTTACCATTATTATAAGGATATGGCCTATAGTTATTACTAGAATTGTTCCGATAAGCATTGTTGTTGAAATTATTATTTTTAATGAAGTTTACATCAACATGTTCTTCTTGGGCAACCAATGAAGCTAACGGAACATTATTAGGATCAACATTAGTCCTATCATTCACAAGCATAGACATAATAGCATCAACCTTATCATTCAAGGAAGAGGATTCTTCAACAGAATTTACCTTCTTATCTTGTGGAGCTCTTTCCGTGTGCCATTCAGAGTAATTAACCATCATATTATCAAGAAGCTTTGTTGCTTCACCAAGAGTGATGGACATAAAGGTACCTCCAGCAGCTGAATCCAATAAATTCCGCGAAGAAAAATTTAGTCCTGCATAGAAGGTTTGGATGATCATCCAAGTAGTCAATCCATGTGTTGGGCAATTTTTAACCAAAGATTTCATTCTTTCCCAAGCTTGAGCAACATGTTCATTATCTACTTGTTTAAAATTCATTATGCTACTCCTCAAAGATATAATTTTAGCAGGGGGATAATATCTACCAATAAAAGCATCCTTGCATTTAGTCCAGGAATCAATACTATTCTTAGGCAGAGATAGCAACCAATCTTTAGCTCTTCCTCTTAATGAGAAAGGAAACAATTTTAATTTTATAATGTCACCATCTACATCTTTATACTTTTGCATTTCACACAATTCAACAAAATTATTGAGATGGGCAGCAGCATCATCATAACTAACACCAGAAAATTGCTCTCGCATAACAAGATTCAGTAAAGCAGGTTTAATTTCAAAGAATTCTGCTGTAGTAGCAGGTGGAGCAATAGGTGTGCATAAGAAATCGTTATTATTTGTGCTAGTGAAGTCACACAACTTAATATTTTCAGGGGTGGCCATTTTAGCAGTAGTAAATAAAACAAACTAGATAAAGTAAATACAAGTAACTAATTTTTTTGTGTTTTTGATATAGCAAACAAGATAGTAAATAAAGTAAAGCTAGCAACTAATTTTTTTGTGTTTTGATATAATGCAGCAAACAAAGTAGTAAATAAAATAAAGTAAGACAAAAACAAAGTAAAGAGGTTGGGAAGTGGAGACTCCCCTTGCAGCGTGTCTTGATCTCCCGGCAACGGCGCCGGAAAATATGCTTGGTGCGTAGTTGACGTGGGAGTTAGAAATCTTTATGGTGTAGCTTTTCTTCGGTTCCCGGCAACGGTGCCGGAAAATATGCTTGATGGCGTGTAATTCACACGTTCGTTGGGAACCCCAAGAGGAAGGTATGATGCGCACGGCGGCAAGTTTTCCCTCAGAAAGAAACCAAGGTTTATCGAACCAGGAGGAGCCAAGAAGCTCGTTGAAGGTTGATGGCGGCGGGATGTAGTGCGGCGCAACACCAGGGATTCCGGCGCCAACGTGGAACCTGCACAACACAACCAAAGTACTTTGCCCCAACGAAACAGTGAGGTTGTCAATCTCACCGGCTTTCTGTAACAAAGGATTAACCGTATTGTGTGGAAGATGATTGTTTGCAAGAAAACAGTAAAGAACAAGTATTGCAGCAGATTTGTATTTCAGTATAAAAGAATGGACCGGGGTCCACAGTTCACTAGAGGTGTCTCTCCCATAAGATAAAAGCATGTTGGGTGAACAAATTACGATCGGGCAATTGACAAATAGAGAGGGCATAACAATGCACATACATGTCATGATAAGTATAGTGAGATTTAATTGGGCATTACGACAAAGTACATAGACCGCCATCCAACTGCATCTATGCCTAAAAAGTCCACCTTCGAGGTTATCATCCGAACCCCTTCCGAGTATTAAGTTGCAAAGCAACTGGACAATTGCATTAAGTATGGTGCGTAATGTAATCAACAACTACATCCTCGGACATAGCATCAATGTTTTATCCCTAGTGGCAACGAGCACAACACAACCTTAGAACTTTCTCGTCACCGTCCCGGTGTCAATGGAGGCATGAACCCACTATCGAGCATAAATACTCCCTCTTGGAGTTAAGAGCAAAAACTTGGCCAGAGCCTCTACTAATAACGGAGAGCATGCAAGATCATAAACAACACATAGGTAATAACTTGATAATTAACATAACATGGTATTCTCTATCCATCGGATCCCGACAAACAAAACATATATCATTACAGATAGATGATCTTGATCATGTTAGGCAGCTCACAAGACCCAACAATGAAGCACAATGAGGAGAAGACAACCATCTAGCTACTGCTATGGACCCATAGTCCAGGGGTGAACTACTCACTCATCACTCCGGAGGCGACCATGGCGGTGAAGAGTCCTCCGGGAGATGAATCCCCTCTCCGGCGAGGTGCCGGAGGAGATCTCCAGAATCCCCCGAGATGGGATTGGCGGCGGCGGCGTCTCTGGAAGGTTTTCCGTATCGTGGTTCTTCGTTTTGGGGTTTTCGCGACGGAGGCTTTAAGTAGGCGGAAGGGCAACGTGGGGGGCCACACGAGGGCCCCACACCATAGGTCGGCGCGGCCAGGGCCTGGGCCGCGCCGCCCTATGGTGGCGGCGCCTCGTGGCCCCACTTCGACTCCTCTTCGGTCTTCCGGAAGCTTCGTGGCAAAATAGGACCCCGGGCGTTGATTTCGTCCAATTCCGAGAATATTTCGTTACTAGGATTTCGAAACCAAAAACAGCAGAAAACAAGAATCGGCTCTTCGGCATCTTGTTAATAGGTTAGTTCCAGAAAATGCACGAATATGACATAAAGTGTGCATAAAACATGTAGATATCATCAATAATGTGGCATGGAACATAAGAAATTATCGATACGTCGGAGACGTATCACTCGCCGACGTTCAATCCAGCTTGCAGCAGCACTCACACATTCCCCATGGGCAAGTTCTAGAGGATCAACATGATCTAAATCTCCCCAAAGATGCTCTAACCCAGCCACATATGCCATCACAGTTTTGTTTCCTTGTTTCAAGTCATGCACTTTATCCTCAATGTGAGCAATCAACATAATGTTCCCCTTTCGAGAATAGAGATTTGATAGGGTGTCCCATACCTCTGAACCTTTTGTGAGTGCCTCTATAGAAGAAGCAATGTTAGGAACCAAAGAGTTAAGCAACCATGCCACAATCAGACAATTTATGGCATTCCACTTTTTCCATTTCGGACTGGTCTTGTCCGTTGGTTCTGCAGCTTCACCACTCAGACGTTCATCCAGCCCCTTCGAGTTCAAAATCAACATTGACCACCGGAGATAGTTGGCCACTCCTTCCAACTTGATTTCATTCGCCGGCAGCTCAAGTTTCTGACCGATGTCGGTATGGGGAATGATTGCTCCCCCTCCAGCAGATCCTCCTCCATCTCCTTTGGTAGTGATAAGTTCTGCTAGCTTCTCCAGAGCCTTGGCAAAATCCCCGTTGTCCCCCATGCTTGACACCAAACTAACCTCTCAAAAACACCAAAGGGCTTACCCGCAGGATGCCCTCTTCATCTCCTTACTTGTCACTGCTTTGCCCTCCTTGCCGCCGCAGCAGCCTGCTTCCTTCCTCTTCCTCTTCCTCTTCCTCTTCCTCCTCCTAGCTGCCACAGCAGACTAGGCTTCCAGATCAGCAGTCCTTCCCGTCGCTGCCCTCACTGCCCCTTGCTCTGATACCATGTGGATAGAGGTGAGGGCCTAACCTGAGGTAGAAGGAGGCTGCAGGGAGGAACTCTCTCTTCTTAGGGTTACAGAGATAGAAGCACCTTATGGCCAGATGGGCCACAACAGAGAACAAGAGGACAGCCCAACAGATACACCAACAGTTATCCAACATTTAATGTTTGAGGTGAAGCACAAAAGTAAACGAGAGTTATCAAAAAAATTAGATTAGATAGGACTAGAAGGGTACACATATCCAGCCGCTATAGTTTTCATTAATTCTGACGAGACACTTATCATACATACTGGTTTGCATGCAGGACTCTAACATGTTTGCTCCGGATAAATCGATGGAAGTTGACTACCTGTCAAAGGTTTAATTGCCTACCCAGTTATTCCTTATGTATTTTGTTCTGTAGCACAGAAAATTTCCAATCAAGATGGTCATTAACCGTAAAATTTCATATGATGCAGGTGATCGTAGGCCCCGGCAGGCTACCTGATAATGTCCATCTCCAGTCGCCCTCACTCGAGCTAGTAAACAATACAGACCAACACGTGGCATTTAGGTTCAAGCGGAAAGGCGGTATTTTGCATGCCAAATCCACTCACACTATCGTTGTAGGATGTACAGATGGAGTGTTCCTTGAATGCAGCATATCGGGGGATAGGTACGTGACATTTAAAGATCAGTCTGAGTGTAATGAATTTTTCGAGGAAGCCAAAGAGATGGGGAATGTTGTGCATGAGCTGGCACTGGAAGGTATTTTTACTCGCCAAGGAGAGACACCATTTCCGGTAAGTTAGTTCATATTTTTAAGAAACATTTGTGCGCACTGTTTCCCGTCCAAAGCTGCTACGGCACTTGATACTCAATCTTCAAAAAGATAAAAAAAAGGCCAATATGCGTCCATTGTGTCTTTGCCCTACTACTTTTTCAATGGCAGCAACAGAATGGCCATAACAACTAATTAATTGGGTGATTTGATGCATATCAAGCGAGAAACCATAGTTTTTCTCTATTAAAATACATCGAAAATTTGTTGTACAGTTAAATATGTTCAAAATATTTGCCCATCAAAATAATTTGCATGTCTTGCTCTTTCTCAAGGAGAACTATTTTTTATAAGTTTCTACTCCCTACATTTTAGATAAAAATGACTTTTGTACATTGAACGATCCTTAATATGTATCCTTGCCATAAATTTTCCTACACATGCAATTGAAAATTAGGAAAAAGAATTTTACATCTATGGTTTAGGACAAATATATTTATACTATTATCCAGCTTACTAATTTACCCTTTTTTATATGTATTTTAGTAGTCAAAGTAAGAAACTTTGATTACATGCTCTCTAGTAAGTCATAATGTATTTTACGCAAAGAATTGTTATATAGTCCCTTCTTTTCTAAATATATGACGTTTTGGGAGTTTATTTTGAACTCCCAAAAAGTCTTATGTTTATAAACAGAGGGTGTCTTATGTAGCTGGTGCCGACCGGCCTTGATACATATGAACCAATTATGAAAATATCATACACGTAGAATATGGGTAGAAGTTTATCCTTGTAGTGTTTTAAACATGATTTTTTACATATGTGCAAAATATGATGAACTGGAGCAAGTTTAGTAATAGGGGCTTATGATGAACTGGACCAATATCTTAACAGTCTAAATTTAACTAAGATTCTAATTGCATGCTAAGAGGCTTCCAAAGTGGCACTGAAATACCATCTACCACCCACGTTAGCTGCATCTATACACTCATATGTTTCCTTTTCATTTGTCTCATCTTTCTGCTGTTGTTGGCCTTTTACATGGATGGTGCTACGGTGTGGCAGGCAATCCCACCTATTACAAAGGTAGTCTCTTCTTTTTCGCTTCCACATATAGATCCTGACTTTGAGCTAGCAGTTATCGAATGTTGACGAGAGGTTTCCTTGAAATCAGATCATCGTGGGTTTGAGCCGTAATGATTTTGCCGAACTGTGTGCCCTGGATGTACACCCAACAGACCGATTGTGAGTGTATAACCTTATATTCACTAAAATGTCTAATAGTTTTTTCAAGTGAATGTTGGTGATGCCATTATCCTTCGCTAACAATTTTGTTTTGATCACACAGGATTTTAACAGGTTATGAAAGTGGAAGCCGCTACAGTGAGGTTCGCCTGCACAATTATGATACGCCGGCAAGTCAACACATTCTCTCAGTATAATTATTGCATGTACTTCTAGTTCCGTATCTATATATGAACATACTCCCTCCGTTCTGATTTAGTCTACATTCTAGAAAAAATGAGACAAACTAGTATTGCATTTATTAGTACTACTTAGATATGTGAACAACCAATCAAAGCTACATTGAAAATAACAACAACCAATAAAGAGAGCAAAAACACTTCATTTTCAGTGTTGTTGTTGACTAAAAGCTAGAATGTAGAGTATTTCAGAACAAATTTTGAAGCTAGAATGTAGACTATTTCAGAACGGAGGGAGTACTTCTTACCCATAAGAGGTGTATTTTTTGGTTTGGCGATGGCCCCTTTTTGTGTAGTCTAAAAATAACCACTCTCTTTTTCTCTTTTGCATTGAATCGTTTTTTCACTGCTATTACTAGATATGCAATTTTTTTTTGAAAAGACTACATTTTATTGGCAGATGAAAATGTATCCTTCTTTTTCTTGAGTTCAACTAATAAATTCATGTGTATGTACTATCAGGACATGGCCCCTCTGCGCACAGTCTGCGGTACAAAACGTATACTTCTGATATGATTATCTAACAAGAAATGTCTTTTGTGTCCTACTGTTATACTGATAAGATGATGGCCCTTCCTGCAGCTTATTGCGTTAAATTTGTTGCACAAAAACAACAGTTTGTAGCTGCGACATCTGATGGTTTCATCCATGTGTACAATTATGGAAGGGGTATTCAAAAAATAATTAGTTTCAAATCTGCTGACTACTTTGATATAAGAGTGGCCGATCATTCAACCAAATCGTATGTTAGTTCACTATCAGCTGGCCCGATAAAACTTTGGGGCTGGAACAAAGGCTCGCCAAATCTCATTAACGAAAACACGGACTGGAAGTGCACACAAACATTTGAGGCTGTACAGTATTGTCTTGAGTGGCCTGCTGTATTTAACCCGAAGGACACGAACTGTTTTGTTGTTGCTTCAGATGATTTCACAATAAAGGTTTAAGTTTCTCTTTTCTTTTACTGAAACCCAAATTTGATGAAGCTGAGCCTTGATACCTGCTACACTGATTGCGAATGCTTGGTGATTAGGTGTCGTACGTTGATTCTCCTACATCTAACTACACACTCTCTGGGCATTCTGACAAAGTAAACTGCTTGGAATTCTTTAAACGTAATGATCAACACTATTTGATCACTGGATCTAATGATTGTACTGCCAAGGTATATACGTCATTTTCATTCATAAATAAACTATTTTAGTAACCACACCAGTTATAATAATACACTACCTTTAGAAAATAATGCACGTTTTCTGTTCATGTAATCAGATATGGGACTTGCAGAAAAAAACATGTGTTCATACATTGAGAGCTTTCATGTCTCCTGTTCATTCTGTCGTTTCCCTACGAGACCTTCCATATCTAATTTTAAGTTCAGAAGATGGCATTATTCATATCTGGAACTCCAGAAATTCCAGGTAACTACTCACCAGACTGTATCATCACATACGTAAAATGCAGGCTTACGCATCCTTACTGATAATTTCCATATGATCTAACTACAATTTCGGCGGATTCCGAAACCGGTTGCATCATATTCTGCAGGCTTGAGCGGATGGTTACCTTTGCCACCATCGGAAACATTCCGCATCTCTATTTGATGGGGACAAGAAGGTAATTGACCATTTAACTATATTACCTGCCTTTTCCGTTCTTGGTTCAACTATGTAAGACAATGATTGATGCCACCACACCTTGTCTTTTCACGGATCTTGTTCAGTTTGAATTAGAGGGTAATTTGTTAGGCATATAGTTCGGTTGTGATAGGACTCTACATTTCATTTTGTCTCTATCCTTTGCGTACTCTATATCATACATGTATCTAAGTTGCTTCCCTCATTACACGGTATGAAGATTCAATTTGGGTTTCAATTTCTTTAACCACCCCGTGGCGACAACTCATGCACAAGTTGCTTCCCTCATAACACATCTATCATTGTCTGACCCTAGTCTCCATGCACTTCAGCTGTGGACTCCATGTAGTTGTCACCTCTTTACTGCAGAATAGCCTGTCGGTGGCTCTTTGAGCCGTCTCTAGTGGCTACTTCGTGTCATTTATCCCTCCATTACTGCAGAATAGCCTGTTGGTGGCGTGGCAAAAACAACGTTAGTGGCGTGTATTTGACACACCAGCCCCGTGCCACCAGTAACAAAAATACTCGTGGCGTGCAGTGACATACCACTATTTGTTTGTGAAAATTTTAAAAAATAGCAGATGCTTTTTATAAATTTTGATAGCAATATTATACCAGAACAGTAATTTATACACTAGAACAACAATACATATAACAGAACAGTATAATAGGATATAACATCTTCCGCAAGCTGCCACTAGTGAATTTAACTAGCTAGCTAAAGTAGCAAATTATTGATTCAACTATAGTTGATGCACTAGGCAGTTATCACATATGTTCGAACTAATGGAAAGAGGCAATGCAGTATATTTATATTCAACACTCCCCCTCATATCTAGGCTATTTTAGTCTTTAGCGTGGGTTTCGGTGTAGGCCATAGATTCTTTTTTCTTTGTTTTTTAATGTTGTGTGAGAAGGTCTCGAACTTGAGACCTCTTGGCTCTGATACCATATAGAATTGATGCACTAGCAAATTATCCCAAAAGTCCGAATTGATGGAAAGAGGCAATGCCGTATATTTATATTCAGCGGGGATAAATTTGTCAGCCTTCATATCTAATTTCTGTGTTGGCAAGAGAGCTACGCTGTGCCTGAGATTGCGATGAAAAAAGCTCCATAATTGAGGACCACACATTAACACAATGTTCGACACCAAGGACATGAGACAGGATGTCGGGAGATAGGGAGTTTGAGAAACCAACTCAGAACTTGTTGATCTCGGGCGAGCCACATGCCATAGAGGGGATTGGGAACCATCTTGATTTTCTTGTCATTGTCTTCCTCCTCAAGAGTTTCTGGTGCCGTGGCATCGGAGTCGTCAAGCAGCCCCAAGACAAGAGCAGCATGAACGGCGGGAAGAACAACATCTTCATAGGAGGAAGTTCGCCCACGTGACTTTATCCGAGGGAGGCGCCCCAAGAACAGCCGCCATTGCGGTTGTCGAGGAAGAAGACACCATTGGGGAGGAGGGTGGGTTTTTTTTTGTAGTCACCAACGATCAAAACGTCGAGCGGAATCAGATCTTGAGGGGGCGCTGATCTTGATCAGCACCTTGGTCTTCTTCATTTTCTTCTAGGAATCGATCAAACTGGGGAACCGATCTAGGGTTTTGTGGCTTTGTTTCGGGAACGAGCTAGATTAGGGAAAGAGCCGGCGTATCGTTCCCGCTAATCCCATATCGCCATCCCAAGGTCATACACTGCACGTCTCCTCGCACGATTGTCTGTGCTCCGCCTAGAACTACTGGCATCTTGGCGGTCATCTTCAATAATCTCAGAAGATTCTTTGTCAGAGGTCTTGTAAAAAACGCCGTTGTAAAACATGGTCGAGATAGAACAAGCACCTCCTCCCAGCTTCCATTCCGTAGGCATTTGCAGATGAATAAGATACATACTGCATGTTGAACAAGATATGTCTATGGGTACTACCACTATTTATATAGGAAAATGACACACTTGTTACCATTGTTCTCATTTTTTTAATCATGCCAAACTCGTAAATCATGGTGTCCTTATATGGCAGGGTTGTGATTGAAAGACGTGGTACCATATCATTCATGGATATCGACAACGAAGGCAGTGCAGTGACTTCTTCACAGTTGTAATAGCAGATACACACACATTTACACGAAGAGTTATATAGTTTACGCTATTCTGTATGTCGGTTTACGAACTGTGTTTTGATTCGGCATGGGGAGTTCTTTGTTGCATATGGTTGATTTGCTCACTCAATCTGGCAAATACCGTTTGTTGTTTTCACTGGTATTCTGATTGTGTCTACCACCTGACAATTTGGCCTCGTACTGTTTCGTTCGAAGTTCGAACATCCTTCATTGGAGCTTAGACTACACCTGCGCGTGAGAATCTGTCCATTGGTCCCGAAGCTTGGATAATAATAGAAGTTCAGTGTGCTACTTTTCACCTAATTGTTGTATTTTGAAGCTATCCAAGACAAATTCCAGAGGACAACCTGTACTAATATCGTTTGTAAACTTTGATGTCTACATTACTTTTTGTACAGTATAATTTTCCCATCAGCACAATTTGGCTTGGTTCGGTGGGAATGGTCTGTCAGCCCAACTGGCCGCTTAATACTTGATCTCTTCTTATTTATACAGACCCGGTCTAGATCTTTGCCATCAGGGGTACACGTCCGCCCTGTGTGTGACTGAGAATGCCAATGAGTCAAAGCACCCTGGACATACCATCATCTCAGGGAGAATGATTTGCTCCGTGCTTCGTGTTGATATGACTATGTGTGGTCAAAATCACTCTTGGCGGGCAGGATGGTATTTGTAGAGCTTGGCGCTGATGACAGGTGAATTCCGGGCAATTAGCACCAGCCACCTGGGGAGCTCCTCGGCCAGCTTGGGATTTGCGCACTAGTGGCATACGGAAGGGGGCTTGACTGTACGAAGTGGTAGTTGTTCCAAGAAGCTCGTGGTTCATTACATCCATTTAGATGAGTCCGTGTCTGGCGCACAGACCACTGCACGTACTATTGGCGGAATCAGCCAAATCAGAGCTGAGCTTCACTGGACCTGTAATCATGGCAAGCGGCACACTCTGAGCGAGCGAGGTGACATGGCTTGTGATATGGACCTTGCGGGCTTTCGATATCTGATATGGTGGAAAATCAAGTTTGTAATCCCATAGGGAACGTATATATAGCTGATTTGTATTGCAGCATAACTGAAAGGTATGAACTGAAATTTTGGTGATACAACTTAGACTAAATGCCCCGTGATAATGTGTAGAGTCGAGCGTGTGGGTTCACCTGAGCTGGGTAATCAGTTTAGATGCATTGCGTATGTAGAACATCTGAGTAAATATCAATTCGGCTGGACAGCAGTGTATCCACATCTATGACAGTGGTTTCTCCTGGAAACGCAATGGTTCCGCAAGACATAGTGCCAAAAGCATATGTGAACTTACATCAACATGTGTGACTGCATGACAAAATTGCATGACCAGACTACATCATTGCCAGCGTGATTGCAAGGCAAAACTAGATGACCATACTGGTACATGAAACGCAAAGTCATTTTCGTTATAAATAGGTGAGGCTTGTGAAAGCCAGGGATATACACTTAGGATTCTTACATTTTCTCCCTTTACGATCTCCCGTCTTTGCCACCACAGATACCAACAAGAAACTGCGATTATTTCCGTTCTCTTCAGTTTGCCAAGAATTGGCATCCTCTGGTTCGATCTACAGAGAAGATCTTCCATGATAGTAGAACCTGACATTTCTACTATAACCATCTCGGCAATGTATTCAGAAAGCCCCATAGCCATAGATTTCCAAACCTCACCAGCACGGGAGCATGTAAACAGGAGATGTCTGATATCTTTTGCTCCCCCTTGACACACCGGGCACTCTGGCTGCTACTGCTTAATTCCAATTAATATCCAACAATTAATATAGTATGACGTACGCGTTTTGTGCGCAGTTCCTTCGCCTCTAATCATCATGATCAGTGCCACCAACCCCGTCTGAAATAAAATAAAAGGATTGCATACGTACGTGCAGAACGAGACAGGGGCCGACGATCCATGGAGACGGACGCCTGCGAGATTGAGCGCCTGCCGGATGAGCTCCTCGCGGCGGTGATCTCCCTCACGACGCCTCCCGACGCCTGCCGCGCGGCCGCCGTCTCTCGGGCCTTCCTCGCCGCCGCGGACTCCGACGCCGTATGGTCCCGCTTCTTGCCCCGGGTCCTCCCGTCATTCGCCCAAGGGGAGCTTCCCTGCGCGCCGCCCTCCAAGAAGGCGCTCTTCCGACGCCTCTCCGACGAACCGGCCCTCCTCCCGTGCAAACTGGTGGTACGTACGTGCATATGCCCATGTGTCTTCCATCACTACTCCTGACCGCTTCTTCTTGCTAGATCGGAAATTCAGAATTGGCTAATCGATCGATCTGCATCTTCTTGGTGCAGAGCATGCGTCTAGACAGGGCTACGGGCGCCAAGTGCTACACGCTCTCAGCAAGGGCCCTGCATATTTCGTGGGGCGACAATCCGAACTACTGGGTATGGATCAACCTCGGTTGTGATGAGATCAAAACAAACAAAAGGTGAGAGAGTTCTCAACTGGCATCTTGGGTGTTTTAAAGTATCAATCACTTTGATTTGATGGTGTTCCACCAAATTGTTTCTCCTAGATGTATATGTTATATCCCCTTCCTCTACTTCTATGGCAGCTTCAAGGAAGCAGCTAAACTCCGGGGGGTTTGGTGGCTGGAAATCCGTGGCAAGATTCACAGCATGCTCCTATCCCAAAACTCAGCATATGCTGCTTACATGGTGTTCAAGCTAGCAGACGACGGATTCAGCCAGCTGGATTTCCCGTTTCAGGAGGCATCGATAAGCGTTGGAGGGAGCGAATCAACACGGCAAACTTGCCTCCAAGGATACATGAAGGTTGGAGATAACGGAGTGCCTCGTAAACACCTATTGGTATCAAGGACTAGGCATTTTACATTACTTGGTCCGCGTCTTGATGCAGAACCTCTCACAAATGACATTGTGCTCCCTCGGAAAAGGGCCGATGGCTGGATGGAGGTGGAGCTAGGCGAGTTTTACAATGAGGAAGGTGATGATGGTGAGGTGTCTGTCAGCCTGATGGAGACAAAAGGAGGAGTTTGGAAGGATGGTCTTGTTTTGTGGGGCATCGAAATTAGAGCTAAGCAATGATGCCGATGAGCTTGTAGACTTAAGAAGAATCATGGTACATTTATATCTACAAAAAACAATGTCAATACTATGAATCTTCTGAGAAATAGTTGTTGAAAAGATGCATGTTGTTTTGAGTTGTCGCTAGTAAAACATTTCTTTACATCAAGTTCTTTGTTGTTGCAAAGTGGCTAGATGTTACTAGTCTCACCTCTAAAATAGTTGCTCTGTGTTTGGGGATAATGGTACATTTATATCTACAAAAAAAATGTCAATACTATGAATCTTCTGAGAAATAGTTGCTGAAAAGATGCATGTTGTTTTGAGTTGTCGCTAGTAAAACATTTATTTTACATCAAGTTCTTTGTTGTTGCAAAGTGGCTGAATGTTGCTACTCTCTGACCTCTAAAATAGTTGTTATCTGTCTAGGATAATAGGGGATTTAATTTTCTTGACATGCATTAGGATAATACAAAATGTAGGAACATGATATGAACAGTATGCAAATCGCCTCCAGTCCTCATATGCAAGGGATATTCAAAAACATAATTAGTTTCAATCTTCTGGTTACTTTGATGTAAGAGTGGCCGACACTACCGGAAAAAATGCCACTGCCGTCCGCGAAGTCGTTGCCGTGCGCGGCTTGCACGGCAAAGCCGGCTTTGCTGTCTGGGCACAGTACAACGCACGGTAAATATTTGCCGCACGGCAAAGTTTAGATAAACGGACGGCAAAGATGGTCGCACGGCAAACGATGCAAAAAACGCACGACAAAGAAATACGCACGGCAAAAAACAAGAGGCGCACGGCAAAGAAAACCGAAGCGCACGGCAAAGAGACCACGCACGGCAAAGGTTTTCTTTGCCGAGCACTTTTGAAAAAAAGCACGGCAAAGATTGCAGTATTACAGGCCATAGGATTACGCTTATGTTGAATGGCTGAGATAGATAGTCACCTGGCTAGATGACATGGCACACCCAATTCTCTGGGCCCACCACCACCACTCAACCACCAGCACCCATCCGTGACCACACCCTCTCTCTTATTCATTTTCTCTACACACACGCACAACGCACCAAGGCAGAGAGCGTGGCTCTCAGGGAGACGGGAAGATGGAGCAGCGACGCGGATGGCGGCGCCGGCGAGGAGAGTGGCTCTCCGCACGCGCGGCCACCGTAGGACTCGCCGGCCTGGATGACCGACACTCCGCTCGACGCTCCGCCGGTGTCGACACCCGGTTGCGCCGCTACTCCGCCCGACACCACGCCGCCGGCCTCAACGCCCTCCGCCGCCGCCAGCCGCCGCCTCGATGCCCTCCTCTGCCGCCAGCCAACCCCACTCCACCCGACGCCGCGCCGCCGGCCTCGACGCCCTCCTCCGCCGCCAGCCAACCCCACTCCGCCCGACGCTGCACTGCTGGCCTCGACGCCCTCCTCCGCCGCCAGCCACCGCCTCGACGCCCTCCTCTGCCGCCAGCTTACCACTGGTGGCTCGTCACTGGTGGCTCGCCAGCGCTTGCCCTTTTTTATTTTTCTTGAATTTCTTTGCCGTGCATCGCGGGTCAAATGCGCACGGGAAAGAGGGTGCCGCACAGGAAAGAAGGGCCGCACGGAAAAGGAGGGCGGCTCATGGCAAAGCGGATGATGCACAGCAAAGGCTTTGCCGTGCAGTTTGGTGAGACGCACGGAAACGACCGCTTTGCCGAGCCAAACGTTGCTGTTCGGACTTTGTTGGGCGGGGTTGCACGGCGAAGATTTTGCCGTGCAAATTATGCCCTTTGCCGTTTAATTTGCTTGTACGGCAACATCTTCTTCTCCCGTGGTGCGATCATTCAACCAAATCTTATGTGAGTTCACTATCAGCACACCCGATAATACGTTGGGGCTTGAACAAAGGCTCGCCAGATCACATTAACGAAAACATGGACTGGAAGTGCACACGAACTATTTTGTTGTTGCTTCACATGATAAGGAAAACCGGACCCAAAAATCATACAATGCACGGTTAATTAAAGAAAACCGGCGAAAACCACTCGCACCCGACTAGAACCTAGGGAACATCGTGTGAGCCAGATAGAAGTCTCCCTAGGCCCTCGCAACCAACCAAGCCTAACCCTTCTACCTCGAGTGCACTCTCACAACAAGGAGGCCACAAGTGTTTTTACGGGACGTGAGAGAAGACAACATCAGATAGAGGTGATGTTCTCAGTCAGGCAACCAAGCCAGGCTGCTTCAGCAAGTTCTTGATCTCCAGGTAGTCTAGCTCGCCAGAAACAAGCCTCACCCAGGTAGAGATGGAGCAGTAGAGGGAGGCAGGGCTGCTGCTCACGGAAGACGACGGCATTCCTATGCTTCCACACCTTGCCTTTTCACGGATCTTGTTCAATTTGAATTAGAGGGTAAATTTCTTAGGCATATAGTTGGATTGTGATAGGAGTCCACATTTCCTTTTGTCTATATCCTTTTCGTACACTATATCATACATGTATCAAAGTTGCTTCCCTCATAACACAGTATCAAGATTCAGTTAGGGTTTAAATTTCTTTAACCACCCCGTGGCAACAAAATTATGGGTGGCGTGCCATGACATACCTCTAATTTATTTGCTAAAATTGGCTAATGGTCGTCGTCTTCAATAAACACAGAAGAGTCTTTGTCAGCTGTAAAACACACCATGGTAGAGATAGAATCATGCCAAACTCAGAAGAGTGTCTTTGTTACCATTGTCCCCATTTTTTTTATCATGCCAAACTCAGAAGAGTGTCTTTGTTACCATTGTCCCCATTTTTTTTATCATGCCAAACTCATAAATCATGGCGTTTTTGTATGGAAGTATTGTGATTGAACGACGCGGTACAATATCATTCATGGATATTGACAACATAGGCAGTGCAGTGCAGCGACTTCTCACAGTTGGAATAGCGGGTGCCCACACATTTACACGAAGAGTTATATGGTTTACGCTATTATGTATGTCTGTTTACAAACTGTGTTTTGATTCGGTGTGGTGAGTGCTCTGTTGCATATGGTTTGCTTTCCTCATTCAGTCTGACGAAGAACTTTTTGTTATTTTCACTGTATTATGCTAGTATTTACCACCTAAGAATTTGGTCTTGTTCTGTTTCGTTTGAACATCCTTCATTGGAGCTTGGGCTACGTCTGCAGGTGAGCATTAGCCCAATTGATCCCGATCGAAGCTCGGAGAATAATAGAGTTCAGTGTGCTAGTTTTCACCTAATTGTTGTATTTTGAAGCTATCCAAGGCAATGTCGTTCCAGGGGACAATCTGTACTTCAAATATCGTTTGTAAACGTTCACGTCTACAATTTTTAGCTAGACTGAAAATCCAAGCCTCAGCTCCCCTGATTGGCAGGGCTTGGTTCTCTGGGTCTGGGATGGTCCAACTGGTCACTTAATACTTGAGGCTCTTCTTATTTACAAAGACGACCCAGTCTAGATGTTCGACCCCTTGATCAATTCAGATATTTGCCGTCAGGTGGACATGTCCGCCATGTGTGTGATCTGAGAATGCTGATGAGTCAAAGCTCCTGGACATATCCCCATCCTAGGGAGAATGAGAGTTTGCTCCCTGGTCCGTGATGACTATACGTGGTCAGACACTCTTGGTAGGATGATATTTGTAGAGCTTGGACCTGATGATAGGTCAAATGCAGGCAATTAGCACTAGCTATCATCCTGGCCAGCTCTACTGGGATGCAAGCATCCTCGACCATTACATCCATTTAGATTAGTGCATGGAGAAGGAATGAAAACAGTCTGTGTCTGCCGCAGAGAGCACTGCACGTACTATTGTGGAGGCCCAATCAGCCGAATCAGAGCTGGTCATCACTCTTGCCCTTGATGGGTCCAATTGAGAGTAATTGGTTTCTTGAATACAGGAGAAGATAGTTATCTGCTAAATGCGTGTCCGGCCGCATGGTTTTCCTGAACGCGTCCTGGTGGGTCCAACTGAGGCTTGCAGCAAGGGAAGTGGCCGGTACCATCGAGCTAGCTAGATGTCATTGGCATTGACAATGACATTGGCAACGTATAGACTGTTTGTATTGCCGCATAACTGAAGGTATGAACTGAAATTTTAGTGATACAAGTTAGGCTAAATGCCCCGTGATAATGCGTAGAGTCCAGCGTGTGGGTTCACCTACTTGTAAGCAATTTGGAGGAAGAAGATCTGACTAAATATCAGATTCAGCTGAAGAGGAATGTATCAGAATTCAGCTGGACAATGCCGTGCTTCCTCCTGAAAAATAAAGGTTCAGCAAGAGACAATGCCAAAACCATATGTGAACTTACATCAAACGTGTGTGACTGCAGGACAAAATTGCATGACCAGGCTACATCATTACTAGCGTGATTGCAAGGCAAAACTGGATGATCATACTGTACTTGGAATGCAAAGTTGCCTTTCATTATAAATATGTGAGGCTTGTGAAAGCAAGGGATAGCTGTAAGAACACTGGTATGCAGTTCATGTAAGATCTTGGGTGTAGAGCAAATAAGGTATACTGGTTATAGAAGGTAATTAGGAACATGTTGCGAACAATACAATATATAGTTGGTGTGTGAGATATTGGAGTAGAACAAACAACCTTACCAAGAACATATTGGCATCGATGCATTAAGATACCTGAAGAATGTGTTGATGTTAGTGCCATGAGATCCCAATCCAATGAAGCCTGCACACCAACGAAGGGGATGCTCGATAGAGCCTCGGGATTGAAGGACAGATGGCTTCACTTTGCTCCACCGCAAGCTCGTGTTCTCCCTGTTCTCCATGCACCTTGTTGACTGATCCCCATATCTCCTTCAGCACTCCCAAAGTACCACTCCGGCGTCACACGCCTTGCCGGCCGCCTCTCCATTGGCCCAGCAATCGGACTACTACAACTACGTGGCTGAAATCTTTCTGGGGAGACCGACGAAGACGCACGGTGTGCTAGTTGACATTGGGCCATCCCTATTCTTGGTCGACTAACGGACGCCTCCGCCCGGTGTCTGATCCTAATGCATCTTCCACATATAACGTTGTAAGGTGTTGCTCTGCACTATTTAACAGGGTTCCTTCAGCTACGATGTCCGTCAGCACTTATGAGGGACCCCCTCATGTATTATTTAGCCTTCAAAAGGAATGATGGTAGTGACATGGTCCTCGAAAGCAGCCACCTCATGACTCTCCACACCGTGATTGACCTAGAGAAGATGATGATGAGCCTTCGAGATCAGGGGTGCGTCTAGTGGATCACGGAGCAAGATCAAGATGTACCTAAAATATATTAAGTTTTTTCCTTTTATACTTACACGAAGAAGCAGTCATATGTAACATGAATCCAATAATAATTGGTAAGTATTGTTTTTTTGGCAAAAAATCGACCGATATCTGTTAGTAATCATCAATAGTAGTACAAAGAGCTCTAAAATTAATGAAATTATAATGGGTCCTTGAACCACCTAGTGAAGAGTACAAGCACTCGAACGAGTTAATGGCGTAACGCCATCCTCGCCCATCCCTCACGTGAGCCGGACAATCCTTGTGGTAGTAGAGCATGTTGCAGTAGATAGACGAAATGTCGTTATGCTAAGTCCCGAAAGGACCGACGCACCAAAGCAACAATCATTGGTAATGATGATGATGATAGATCCGAAGGGACATACATGCAATGGCACCAACTGACATGAACACTTACCAGAGGAGATCCACCGTGAAGAACCCCACATGCCGATCCCGAGACTAATCGCACTGGGTGTGGTCCGCCACACCTCATGATGGTAAACGAGATACCCAATACCCATCAGTTGGCAAACGACGAGATTTTCATGCCAACGCCTACTATAGGCGCCGGATAGAAGTCACCAAAGATGGATAGTAAGTTGATATTGGATAAAACCACGAGATTGAAGGGCATATGTTTCAGTGAGAAACAATTAATTATGATTGCTATGTATTCTAGGGTTGTGCGTTGTTGGATATAGGTCTGCCAAGTGCCCAGCATCGTCGTCACTCGGGTCTCAATTGGATCAACAACAATCCCATAGTTCGACGATGTCCTCATGTGGAACCATGCTTAAGCAAGTGGCCAGCAGTGCATGCAGTGAGGACAGTGTGTTCTTGTTCGGTTGGAGCGGGTGGACTTCCCGCCAGGGCTTGATTGGCTGAAGATGTACATCTCTCTGCCAAGTAGAACTAGCACATGGCAGAGTCAATGGCTTTGAGGAGACAGTACCGCCGAACCAATTTTGTGTGCACCAACAGGTATGTTTTTTTTTGACCTGGACTACGGCTGGCTTACGCCGGCCTGAACATTTTATATCAACACATCAGTATACAAGGTTCATTACAAAAGTTTTGGAGGACAGAGAGAGAAAAGAGGGGGTGGGATCTCAGGGTGGGTCATGGCCGTTACACCAGTTATTAAGGAGAGAGGTAGAGGAGGGAGTGTTAGAGCGGTAAGCCCAAAGTCTAATGTCTTCAATACATCTTCGAGAGACCGTGGAAAGATCCTCGTCGAGCCCGCTGAAGGTCCGGGCATTCCTTTGCTTCCAAATGGTCCAAGCGATGGCAGTATTGATGGTAGTCTCCTCATAGGTGCGGCAGTGCGAGAGCCAAAAATCGTCGAAGGTGGCAGAGGACATGTTGTCGAAGTCGTGGTGAAAATGTCGCCAACTTGCTTGGCGCGGGGGCAGAGCAGTAGGAGGTGGTCCGTATCTTCATCAAGAGGGCAGGCGAGGCAGGTGGCAGAGCTGTTTAGGTGGTGTCTGAAGCGTCGCTCATTGGTTGCAAGTCGCTTTTTCCGAGCAAGCCAGCAGAAGATCTTGCACTTAAGAGGGGCAGCACTCCTCCAAATTGTGGTCGCCACATCGTCAACCTGCAGATGACTGAAAGTAGAGGCATAGAGGTGTTTGTTTGAAAGCTTTTTGTTCGTGAGACGGCAAACTCTAATATCCGAGTTACCGATGTTCAGGTGACCCGTGTGAAGTTCAATGGTAAGGTCTCGAAGCTCGGACGCCGCAGCAGCTGAGAGGCGGGGGACCAGAAAGTGACGGATGCCATGAGAGAGGGAAGTGGCGACATTGAGGTTGAGGCGGGCGGAGTGAGAGAACAGGATAGGAAAGTGATCATGGAGCGTGGAGTTACCCAACCAGAGATCAAACCAGAAAGCAGTTGAAGTCCCATTACCAATGGTCACATTCGAGATGGCCCGAAACTTGTCGATGCCAGCGAGGATGTCTTTCCAAATAGGGGTGTCAAGATAGTGTTGGTCCCCCATATCATGGTGCCCGTTCCAGCCGTATTGGCGTCGAAACCAGCAGGGCCATGGAGCCGAGGAGTCAGAATGAAGCTTCGTGAGGAACTTAGTGAGGAGAGCGGAGTTTTGGGCCTAGATGGATAGGACGCCCATCCCCCGAGTTTTTTGGGGTGCAGACATCAGTCCAGGCAACTTTACACTGACCGCCATTGCGGGTTTCCTCCCCGGTCCAGAGGAAGGCGCGTCTCCGTTTATCAATAGCCTCAATGACCCCAGCGGGGAGGAGGCCAGCGCTCATGGCATGGGCGAGCATAGCAGTGAGGACAGAGTTGACAAGAAGGAGACGCCCCCCAATCGGAAGGCATCTGCCGCGCCAGCCGGAAAGCCGCATGTCACTCTTGGACATGATAGGCGCAAAATCAGCGAGACGAAGTTTGTGTATGGAAAGCGGAAGACCGAGGTAAGTCTGAGGGAAGGAAGAAACGCCGCATTCAAAGGTGGAAGTCATATCCAGGGCAGAGTCTTGAGTGGTCTTGGTGGGGATGAAGGTACTTTTGTGAAAGTTGATGACCAAGCCCGTGGCAGCAGAGAAGTTGTCGAGAATAGTTTTGAGGTTGGTGACAAGTTCCGGGATAGCCCTAATGATAATGAGGGTATCATCAGCATATTGGAGAACGGGACATGGAAGGTCATCAACGAGGGGGTGGAGAAGGAGACCGTCTCGAGATGCTTGGAGAAGCATTTGTTGAAGAACATCTGCAACGATGTTGAAAAGGAAGGGGGACAGCGGATCTCCCTGCCGCAATCCTCTGCGGCACTGAATCCAGTGCCCAGGAATGCCGTTGAGCAGCACCGCAGTCTGACTAGTGCGGTTAATCATTTTAATCCAATCACACCAGAGAGGGGGGAAACCTTTAGCTTCAAGAATCCGGTCAAGAGCATCCCAACTGATGGAGTCAAAGGCCTTACGGAAATCCAGCTTGAACATAGCTGCGGGGGCATTGCGCTTGTGGCAAGCTTGGACGATGTCAGCGGCGTAAACAAAGTTTTCAGCAATGGAGCGGCCAGAGATAAACCCAGTTTGGTCCGGGTGAACCAGGTAAGGAATAAGGGTCCGAAGGCGAAGGGTAAGGCATTTGGTATGAACTTTTAAGCAACAATTTTGGAGAGAAATGGGCCGGAAGTTATCAGGAGTATTCGCGCCCTCCTTCTTTGGGAGGAGGACAATATATGATTTGTTGATGGGTCGGAGGTCCCAACGGGTATGTCGCCATGGCATGTTTAGATGGGATTACTATGGTACTGAAAATCGATGGGGAATATCAAGATGGTTTCTCATGGAATATTGGATCGTAAAGGAGTCGGTTTGGATCTGGTAAAGACTGTTAGCCGGATGATGAGTGTTTTGCAACAGGCTAGTCAAGCGGGAGCAGCAACAAAGAGAGATTTTGTTTTTGGTTGTGTTCTTTGAGCATCAAGTCTAGATTTCCGGTGTAAAAATCATAGGTCATGTATCTAGATTCATCTCGTTGTTGAAGGCATTGTGTTTGTGTTGTTTAGTGGAGAAATTTTGTTAGCCTCGGTATGGCCATCTGAGATTGGCCATGAAGAGAGACGAGACAGTCCTTCCACGGGCAGGAGCGTGGACTCCGTCTCCATCTCTTCCTTGGTTTGGCTCGTGAACCTGACTCCGAGTCGACACCGTTTTTGCTTTCCTCGTACGGCTCAGGGTCCAACTCCCGTCGATAAATATAATTGCCTTGCACGTGGTATACATAGGTTCTACATCCACGCTCACGGTCTTGTTCACAATGGCGGGTGCCCGCTGCTACCGCGACGATTGCCCTGGCAGCCTAGCCGGTTTGTCGACCAGTAGCGGTACGTCATCCTCCGTTGATCAACAATCAGCCATCTCTCGTTTTCTATACCTGGTTCCCGGTCTTTTTCCTGGAAGAACCTATAAATTCATTTGATCGGCTGTTGTATTTAGGCTCCCAGTCAACTGCTAGTAGCCCTAGATTCATATATTTTCTCAAAGTTTCTACTACTTGCATGACCTAACATGAAAATCGTTTAATTAACTCAGATGATGGCCATTTGTATGTGCAGAATCTGGAAACGATGGATCGCTAGAGCTTGACGCGGTGGACATATGCATCAACAACCTCCACGAGAAGCGGCGCTGCAAGCGCGACGCAGGCCTAGAGGGGCTCATCACCCTACTCGAGGGCTTCATACCGATGGACAAGGTGGACTACCGTTACCTCACCATATTCTACCGCTGCAGAGCCTCCATCGACAAGGGGTCAGCCGGGGAGGCCATCCTCGCGTACCGCACCATCGGCCTCCTCGCGCTCAATGTAGGTGCCAGCGCCGACTGCTCCATGGAAATCCTCACAAACACGCTCCACCTCTCCGCCCTCGTGAAGACGTTGCGGACGCCGTCCGACGCCACTGCCGCGAAGGTGGTAGCCGCCATCGACTGCCTCGCCATTGTCACCTTCGCCGCTGCACGGCGCCCGCAGGACGTGGGGGCGTCCCTCCGCGTCCTCTGGAGCGTGATCAGGATTAGTACTGGACCAGGCAAGATGGCGGCCAACAATGTGGTCTTGATCGCAGCCATGTCCGCGTGGACGTTATTGCTCACCACCCTCGAGGGTGACTTTATGACGTACCCGATCCCTTTCCGTGACCTCGCCGATCTACTTGACACTAGTGACCCGGCCCTCCTGATGATGGCCTCTGGCGAGGCGCTGGCCGTGTGCGCCGAGCTTAGGTTGACGCGGCATGCCTCGCCCGAGGATATGCACGCACTCGAGAGCAAAGTGTCCAGCCTTGCAAGTGCCACCTGTGATGAAAACAAGAAGCTCAACAAGCATAGGTTCATGTTCCAGGAGATCGCCGCCATCTTGAAACGAGCCCAGTGCTCGGGTGAGGATTTGATACCGACGTCATCTAGCCAGCGAAGCGCGCTCAAGGTATCCAAGTGGGCAAGGATGGTCCAGATCAGTTTCCTGAAGCGGTTCCTCAACAAGGGCTTCGACAAGCACCTCCTGCACAACCCACTATTCCGGGAGAACTCGAGCTACATCACCGCCGATGAGAGCAGTGAACTGCAAACTGGGAAGAGCAAACAACAAAGGTTTGGAAGAGAGAAGCAATGGACTGTGTCCCTCAGGAAAGATCGCATGATTAGTTGGGAAAACAAAAACGCATTCCAACTTCCTTAAGCAACATTACTACTACTTTGTACTTTTCAACACTTTGTTATACAAGCTAGGTTGTATTTTGTTTAATATTTGATCTCCAGATGGATAGTTAAAGCATGTTATGCAGAGCAGAGTAACTCTGGCAAAAATAAGCATTCCGTTGCAGCCAGAGCGACTCCATCACGCCGGACCAGTTGGTCAATCATGTAGTCGATACTTGGCGTGAATGGACGGTAGCGCGTGGTAGACAGGCTAGAGGCATAACTTAGACGTGCCGGTGTCTGTTTCCACGGCGAGCCGCCTGTGGCTAGCTGTGGCGAGGTGGTCTCCTTACCTTGTATGGACTATGTCCTTCTCTTCCTTTCAAGCTCAATACAAAACACGCAGATCTCCTACGGGTACTCGAAAAAAAAAACATTCTCATTTCTTACTTGTGTTCTGTTGCGTAGTACCGAACTTATTTATGTAATATTATAGGACGGTGCTACACAGTGCCATAGCACCGGTTAGTCTTAGGGAGTGCCCCACCCAAAAATAGAAATAGATTAGTCAGGACATCCCTCACAGTCTAAAAGTAGAAAGTTCTAATCCCACACGTCTTCTTTCCGTTTGGGATGGTCGCTGCACAAAATACATGGGATCTGCAAAATCAGAGTGTCTCATTTCGCGGCTCCGTTGAGAAAAAAATACAAAGAACAATCGTTTAAAATAAATACATCTGTCTCAAATTCACGCCAAAAAAACGCATGTGTCATCTGCTACTTTTCTGCCTCAAGTTTAGAACAAGTATTGGCATGTAAAAAATTGAAGTTAAACTACACAAATTACATCCCAGAAAATCTGCAGTGTTTTTGTTTCCAATCGAGAATGTAAAAAAATAGCAGTAGATGTAGAAAAAATAAAGAAATTACATCCAGAAATATGGGGGACCTATTATTATACATCCAGATCTTAGGGGAAACTATTATTTCAAGATCGTGGATGTAAAAAAGTAGTCGAAAAATACATCCAGCATCAAAAAAATTGCAACCGGAACTGGAAGAAACAAAAATTTTGTTACATGCTTTGATGTTTCTAGATATAGAACTAGGGGAGCCAGGGGAAGAGGACTGGATCCGTTGGTAGGCCCGGCGGCGGTCGGTGGGGCGAGGCCCTTTCCGGCGGCGTTGCCCGGCGGCGCGCTAGAACATGTGAGAGAGCACGATGGGGGCAAGGTCCTTCCCGGCGGCGTGCCATGGCGACGAGGCCTTCAACTCGTGGTGGAGATGAGCGTCAGCTGCGCCGCCCTTAGCCTCGAGAGCGCGGAGGACCTGCACTTCCGCCTCGCCCCACACCCCCGAGCCGCCACCAACTCCATGGCCGCCGCCCCTTTGCCATGGGAGCGCGAGAGCCCTTGGATTCCAACCTCCCCAACCACCATGACCGACGCCCTTCGCCTCCGGAGCGCGATGTTGTTCGATCCGCACCACCACGCCTCTCGTCTCTCCTCCGCCGGCGTCGGGATCCTCTCGATGGGGCCTGGTTGTGGAGGAGTAGTTTGTGGGGAGGGGATAAGAAAGGAGTGGACGAGAGACCAAGGGAAAGGGAGATTCATGACAAAAGAGTAAAGAAAACTAAGAGCATGTCTAGCAGGCCCCTCAAAACGCGCACCCCGTATAATTATTCTGTCCTGTTATTCCTCGAGCCAGCCGTATGATGGCCATCTAATGATAGGGAGAGGGGAGCACTCTGAAAGACAACGTAGTGCCCTGGCATCTAATAGAAATTGGGAATATTATGGGTTTAGCAGCCATGTAATATCGGGATTGTACACACCTAGGCTGTGGTTAGTTCCACGTGTCATCTGATCCCCATTCTCTCTTTTTCTTTGTTGGTTTTATCACAACAAAGGTTCCACCCTTGACAGTTCATGCCAGTTTTTTCGAAAAGAGAATATATTAATATCAAAAGATATCAATTACACCCATCCTCTGCAACAACGTCCCATCCTAGTGGCAGTACGGATGAACACAGTAAAAAAAGAGTAAAGAAAACTAAGAGCATGTCTAGCAGGCCCCTCAAAACGCGCACCCCGTATAATTATTCCGGCGGGATAGGGGGTGAAGGCGTTTCGGGTCGTCTAGCAGGCCCCGTATTCGGACTGGCCCGTATCGGCAGAATACAGGGCCTGTCAAATCCACCCCGCCGCCCCCTAAAAATACAGGGTGGGGGTGCGAGTGGGGGTCCAACCCCTCACTCGCAACCCTAGCCCCGTCATGCGCCGCCGCCTCCCCACACCCACTCCGGCGAGCAATTCGCACGTGAGGCCCGTCGCATTTGCACCGCCGCTGGCCATGAGCGCTTCGCGGAGGAGCAACGTCTCGCCCGCCGCCGGATCGAAGCGCTCCCGCGAGCCGGCGATGATGGAGGAGGCGTGGCGCTGTGGTGACCCTGCATACCACTGCATGTTGTAGTATGCCAGTCGTTGATATAACATTCACGAAGTACCAATCCGCAAATATTACATCCCTCAGAGTAGTACAACAGAACATAGCTGGTCCATAACTCATTCTTTTATTATTACAAACCATATATACATATCATCTCGGAGTTCCTCCTGGGTCCAGTGAGGAATACTCCTGGGTTTGGTGAACCCAACTTAACTTACAATATAGTAGTCTCAGCAGGTCATACATCTTATTCTACTCGAGCAGCTAAGTACTAAGTGTTCACACTGCTCGGTTACTACTTCTAGTAGGGTACTCTATGCATGTTCTCCCTCGGAACCGTTCCCGGCTCCATAGACTATAAGATAGTCTACACCTTCTATTCGTCCGGAGAGGTCTGGTTCTTCATAGCAGATTTCTTCTGCTCCTTCCTGGTTGTCGGTGTCCTCCTCAAGATGATTCAGGCAATCTAAGCAGGGGATTTAAGAGTGGTATGAGTACGAGCGTAGTCAACAAGTTCATTATAGAAAAGAGCTGTTTAATGCACTAGCTACGATATCAGACCAAAAAGTCTAATACCAATGCAGGTTTTGATAATCATTTCTTCAAAAGGTTGCTTTTATCAATAAGAACTATGTCTGTCAGCCTTCACCGGTTTACTAGAACTTCATGGAGTTCCTTTCCGGCAGCATTCGCAGTTCCAAACCCGGAACAGGGAGTGATAGGTCACGATTCATTACACTCTGCAGAGGTGTGTTGCTTTACCCAGAAGAGATCTTATCCATGGTGCCAACCGGGCAGCTTTCCCGTCCACACTTCCTTTGGTGTGAGGCCCGGTATAAGGTCTTAGCCTATCATATTCCTCCGCTACCTCGCACACCCACCCTTTGTTGCAAATCCGACCTTGGGTCCTCGCCGGCCTATATCACTTGGATATCTTCCGACATTGACAACTACCAGGTCGCAACCATGGTCCTTCGACGGCCAATGCAACCCATCATAGACCGCATTACTGTGGTTAATTAGAAGCGGATCCCCACCCTCCGGTTGTTCTCGCAAGACACAACTGCTACGGTAAGCACATTCGTTGATGTACGAGAGGTGGAAATACAATTGACTACTCCATCCCACTCCAGATCTTATGGTTAACACGAGTTTTACGGCACAAGAATCACTGGACGACATTTGTTGTTTAATCCTAGATGGATATAAACCCATTGCAATGGAACCTCCACCATATCAACACATACCATGGTTCCATTGCCCACCACATAGTCATATTCATAGTTATGAAAGTAGTACTTTTGCTTTTTATGCAAGAGTGATAAGTATAGTACTTTGCAAATAATTTGGTAAAAATACTCAAATGACATGAGCAAGCGATGAACTTGCCTGAAGACTGCAAAGTGTTGCAGTTCGAAGGTGTGGACTGACCCTTGTCCTCTGTTGCTGAAAAATAACATCATTGTCCAATAAGGGCAATGGTTAAAGAAGCAATTATGCATGATTCTACTTTTTAGGGTTTGTTCCCCCCTTCCCGACGCTTTATTATTTCATGTAAGAGGTGTTTATTAAGAATGATTTAGGGTTGCTCTATTTAGAGTAAAATACTACCTTGAAATGTTGTCAAGGTGTTTTTAAAGTCCAAAAGTATTTATGGACTTATTTTTATTATTAAAAATACAAGGTTTATTGTTGAATGGTTAATTCCTTGCATTTAAATATGACCCATTTTTAATTGTCTCAAAAATTCCATTTCATATTTTATTATGATAGATAATTTTATACTGAGTAATTTTCATATTTTTCTTTATTTTTTAGAGTTCCTAACCATTTTCTATTTATTTTCAAAGTTTATGGTTTAATTTAAGTTGTGAAAAGACAAAATTGCCCCTGGGCCCACCTGTTAGTGGAGCCCTACGGGTTAGGTCGAACCCGAGCCGCTCGGTCCAGCTTGGTCGACCTCATTCGTCTCCTCCTCTCTCGCTCGCAGAAACCCTAACCCTATCTCTCCCGCGATGCACGCATCGTCGCCGATTGTTCCGGCCACCTCCGGCCATCGCCGGCGATGAGATGGGTGGCAATCGAGCCGCCGTTCGACGGCACACCTTCTGGTCCGCATCGATCTATGTTTCGCCGCCGTCCCTACTCGCCTCCAACCTCTCTGCGTCTCGGCCGCACGGATTTGTGGCGATCCGCCGCTCACCGACGTTCCTAGCGCCATGGCGCCGCCGTAGGGTGCTGGGTGTTGCGGCGCCGGTCGAGGCTTGGCTTGGCTTGGCCTAGCGCTGTCGTGCGCTCGGCGTGTGCCACCGTGGCCGCCATGGTCGCGACTGCCGTCTGCTCGCCCTGGTACGTGTTCCATTACCTCTCTCTCTCTATTATATGTTCTTCCTCCACCTCCACTGTATGCCCTGGCGTCCAGGTGGTTGTACTGCTGCTGCTCCTGCGCCTATGTGCTCTGCGCCATGCTACTGCTTGTGCTGCCATGGTGTGCTAGCTGCCGCTGCTCTATGTGCCATGGGTTCTAGCTGCTGCTGCTCTACTAGCCCTGTTCTATGCCTTGCTGTTGCATGTTCTATGCCCTGGCTTGCTGTCTCTGTTCATTCATGTGGTTGTACATGCTACTGTCGATCTAGATGCTCTCCTGACTAGTCGTTGCCATTGTTGTTGCTTAATTTCTTGTGTTATGCCATTGCTCTGGCCATCCTGGCTCACTACTATGAGTAGTTCTTGCTTTTAGCAAGTGCCAGTGCCTCTGTGTGATGTTTACTAGGCTTTAGCTCATCGTAAAGCTCTGCTAGGCTTGTCTGTTATCTAGCTACTTCATTTACTTGCTGATGTGCTTCTGGATACAATTATAAAATTATTTGTATGATTATCTGTGATACAATTGTTGCTTAACTGTGGCTATTTCATTAACTGGTCCATGTGTTGATGCTAGGATTGACTCTAGCATGCCCTAGCATGCTTTAGCAAGCTCTGGTGATCATATGATCATCAGTTGCTTGTTGATTGCTTGCTAACCTACTGTCTGTGTCTGCCTGGTGCTTATCCTGGTGACTGTGTATCACCATATCTTGTGCTGGTGCAGGCTTTTTCTTGATCAAGTATCTGCTGATGCTTGCAGTGATCCTCTGGATCATTTGCAAGTGTCTATACCTCTGGTTGCTTGTGTATTTCAATTATCTGTCTGGTTTGGCTTGATCAAATGGATAATTGGATGAACTGTGATACAGTGATGATTCTTTTAATTGATTTTCTTGAGGTAGAGGGATGCCAACCATTTGTTGTGGACCCTAGCTCACTCCGAACCCTCTGGGTAATGATGTAGTGGCTTGATGTGTGGTTTTGTGGGTTTGAGGTGGCCCTGACAACATCCTGATGCTGTCCAAGGGTAGCTCCCCCCTCTCTTTGGCTTGTTGTGGTTGGTGAATGCTTGCTGGTGATCCTATTGGATTACCAGAAGCTTTTGATGTTGAAAATACTTGCAGAAAACATATATCTCTGCATATTTGATGGTTTTAAATGGGCTAGAGTAGTCTGTGTGTATCTAGGTACAAGTCTGGGATGGTTTCCTTCCTATTTCCATTTGGAAATATGCTACCACTGGTTTGGTTGGCATAACCATGGTCATAGGCTTGGATTGATCCCTGATTTTTGCCATTTCTATCAGGTTACTCTTGTTCTATGACCAAGTGATGATCAATACTGGATTATTCCACCCTTTAGTGTATCTGTGTATACATGGTTGTGCATATGGTGAACAAAACCATCTGGTTTGTTCATGAATATGGAATACCTCACTCCAGCTCCTAGAAAATGGTGTTGGTGTAGAGGTTTTGCTTCTGGATGGTTTCTGTGCTTGCCCTGCCCCTCCTGGCTAGCTGATGCTTGATCTACTCCATGATTTGTTGCTCAACAGTAAGCAGTTCTTGGTGGGTTTGGCTAGCAATGTGTTCTTCCTGTTCTTGAGTTCTTACCCTGGTGAAGCTGTTGTCGATGAGCTGCTAGGGTTTGGCTTGAAAAAGTTTATATATGGCCCTCTCCTTGTTCTCTTGGTCGACAGCAGAGCCTAGCACCATTTTGGTGACTCCCCTGGCTGTGTGTGCTGGTGTGCATGCACACAGCCATGTGAGCTGCCTGTGTGGTTCCATGTTGGGACTTGGTCCTTTTGGTGGATCAGCTCGGCTGATCTTGATAATATCCTCTCAATTCCCTTTATTTGCTAACCTGCCAAGTGGCATTGCCACTTGGCTTAATGTTTCTTTTGTTTCTTTGTTTGTGTATGCAGGTTTGAAGAGATAATCAAGGATCTCCCCTTCAAGAGATTAATCAAGAACTACAAGATGAAGATTTAGTGTAGTGAGGCAAGTTTCTATTCATTGTAATTTTCCTTTTCTATTTTTCCATTTATTCAATATTTGTAATGTTTTGTAATATTCATAATCCATTTGGAATATTGTAATTGACAATGTAAATTGTGTGATAATCAATAAAGCTCAAAGTTTCTCTAATGAGCTTTAAATATGTGTGATATTCTTTTATATGTTTGATTATCTATTTGTTTGATGAATTTGAATTATGATATATTCAATTGATGTTTGAATTTTGAAATTCAAACATAACTTATTTGAATTCAATCATGCAACTTAAGTTGAGATGCCATATGCCCCCCTCTCTTCTCGAAAACCCTAATTGTGTTCATTGAGGTCCAAGTTTATCGCACTCTCAAAACCCTAACCCTGTAAGGTGTCGAGAGAGAAACTTGTCCCCCTTCGATGCAGTTTTCTTTTAAAAGCAGCGAAATTTCCCCAGATTTTACGATGCAATGCACATCCCTTTCTAAATTCTACCCCTCGATCGTCTCTAAACCTGGGACATTACAGTCTTTCCCCCTTAAAGAAAACTTCGTCCCGAAGTTGTGGTTGTAATACCTGAACAGTTCTGGGTATGTCTTTCTTAATTCTTCCTCTTTTTCCCAGTTGGCTTCTCTCTCAGGATGATGCTTCCATTGTATCTTGCAATACTTAATAGCTCTATTCCTGAGTTGTTTCCAATTCTCCTCGGGAATCTTGGCTGGCTTCTCTATATAAGTCAGATCTGGTTGAAGATCTAACTCGTTATCGGATAGGGGCTCATCTGGTGTCTTTGGACATTTTGTGAGCTGCGATACATGAAACACATTGTGTACTTGGGCTAATCTTCCTGGTAGATCCAATTCAAAGGCTACCCCTCGGTTCTGGCTCAGTATCTTGAAAGGTCCGATGTACCAAGGGCTAAGCTTCCCCTTTACTCCAAATCTCTGGAGACCTTTCATCGGACTTACTTTAAGATAAACCATGTCTCCGACTTTTGGTTCCCATGTCCTTCTCTTTTGATCTGCATAACTCTTTTGTCGACTTTGAGCTATCTTGAGTCTGTCCCTTATTACATCAATTATTTGTTGCTTCTCCTTCATATAATCTGGATCAAACTCCTTGCTTGAACCTGCCTCGTACCAGCAGATAGGTGACCTACACTTCCTTCCGTACAGAGCTTCAAATGGTGCCATTTTGATACTGCTTTGGTAACTGTTGTTGTAAGAAAACTCTGCTAAAGGTAAGTGTTCCTCCCATGATCCTCCGAAATCTAGGGCACAAGCCCTAAGCATATCCTCGAGTATCTGATTTGTCCTCTCCGTTTGTCCTCCCGTCTGAGGATGATATGCAGTGCTAAAGTCCAATTGAGATCCTAAAGCTTCATGAAGTTGCTTCCAAAAAGCTGAGGTGAACACAGATCCTCGATCTGATACTATTTTCTTGGGAACTCCATGTTTGCTTACGATCTCCTTGATGTATAAATCTATGAGTTTTTCTCCCTTGTCCTGTTGGTTTACGGCTAAGAAATGTGCACTCTTCGTCAACCGGTCCACGATTACCCATATCATGTCCTTCTTTTTATTGGTCATGGGTAGTCCGGTGATGAAATCCATTCTGATCTCTTCCCACTTCCATTCTGGGATTGGTAAAGGTTGTAATAATGGTCCTGCTGGACTTTGGTGCTCTGCCTTCACCCTTTGACAAGTATGGCACTCCGCCACATATTGTGCAATTTCTCTCTTCATGTTATTCCACCAGAATAACTCTTTTAGGTCCATGTACATCTTTGTACTTCCTGGGTGGATTGAATATGGTGTTTGATGAGCTTCTCTAAGTATAACTTCCTTGATTTCGGTGTTATCTGGAACGCAAATCCTTTTCTGGAACCATAATGATCCAGACTCTCCTCGGTGGAATTCTGATGGTCTTCCTTCATCGATCCTTCTCATTTCCTCCATGATGAATGGATCATCAAGTTGACCCATGATAATCTCATTCCTTAAGTTCACACTTAACTCATCTGCAACTTGTAGTGCTGATAGTCCTTCATGTGCTTCCTTCTTCCAAAGTTGTATCTGTGCTTGGCTGATTTCCTTCTTCAATTCCGGTGTTATATCTTGTTCTACTCCTCCAGTACTCTTTCTGCTTAAGGCATCCGCTACCACGTTGGCCTTTCCTGGAGTGTAATTGATGGTGAGGTCATAATCCTTGATTAACTCGAGCCATATTTTCGGTCTCATGTTTAGTTCCTTCTGAGTGAAGAAGTACTTGAGACTCTTATGATCTGTATAGAGTTCACACTTGGCTCCATAGAGAAAAAGTCTCCAAGTTTTTAGTGCAAATACGACCGCAGCTAGCTCTAGGTCATGTGTTGGATAGTTCACTTCATGAGGTCTGAGTTTCCTTGATCCATAAGATATTACTTTCCGATCCTGCATGAGTATGCAACCTAATCCATGCTTGGATGCGTCACAATACCCGGTGTAGTTCTTGCCAACTTCCGGAACTGCTAACACCGGTGCTGTGGTGAGCTTCTCCTTTAGAGTCTGAAAACTTTGCTCACACTCATCAGACCACACGAACGGTGTGTTCTTCCTTAACAGCTTAGTCATCGGTCCTGCTATCTTAGAGAATCCTTCGATGAATCTCCGATAGTATCCTGCCATTCCGAAGAATCCTCGGAATTCCTTGACATTCTTTGGTGCTTCCCATTCTACAACTGCTGCTACCTTGCTTGGGTTTACTGCTATCCCATCCTTACTGATAACATGACCAAGAAATTCTACTTGGTCTAGCCAAAACTCACATTTGCTGAATTTGGCATAGAGTTGACGCTCTCTTAGTGTTTGCAACACTATCCTAAGATGCTCAGCATGTTCAGCTTTATCCTTGGAGTATATCAAGATATCATCGATGAATACAATGACAAACTTGTCAAGACATGGCATAAAGATCTTATTCATGAGATTCATGAATATTGTTGGGGCATTGGTTAACCCAAAAGGTACTACTAAGTACTCATGATGCCCATACCTTGACACAAAGGAAGTTTTCGGAACATCTTCCTTTTTGATCTTTATCTGATGGTATCCTGACCTCAGATCAATCTTGGAAAAGACTCCTGCTCCTCTAACTTGATCAAACTGTTGCTGTCAAAAACCCACCGGCGAGTAGCGACGGGCAACACCGTAGAGCCGGGAGGCTCCCAGGACTGCGGTGGACCCTGGTCCCTCGGGCGACGGCCCGCAATGCCTTCTGGCACACGTCCTGGTGTTTGCGAGGGCGTGCCACCTGACCTATACCAGGCCAGGAAGGTGATGGATTACTTCGACTAGCTTCCTGCATGGCAAACACGTAAACATTAAATACGAGCCCCGATCGGCTCTTAAGTTGTTCTGTGGATCGGCTCAAAGAGCCGATTGCCCCATGGTCCACGTTAGATTTATAATGACATGGGGATCATGCTTTATCAATATCAAGCTAAACTAATCTACGATAGTCTAGGGTTTTCACCGTATAATCGGAACATCCTATGCGTAGTTGAGCCTAGCAAATACGTAAGATGATGGAAAACCAGCCCTAAAGAGGCCTAAAAATCAACGTGAAGTTGATCCCCGGAACAATCCCTCTAGAGCTTAATAAACCACACCTTACGCACTACCGGATCGTTCAACCCGTTTATAAGGCCTAACCATGCGGATATCAAACCAATCCTTGAAGAACAAGAAGCAACTATAACGGATTAGATCTACTAAATAAAGAACAAGCAAGATGCTGCCCTTACACCTAAAATAGGTGTAAGGGCAGCTAGATGTCGAGGGGCAGCGTAGCTAAACAAGTATATTGTGAAAGCATCGACGTCAACCCCAAAACACCTAAGATAAGGGTGTTGCTCGCCATCAAAAAGGCTTCAGCACGAGCAACACCAACAACGAATAACTGATCATCGCCTAGATCGCAAGATGCGATCTAGGCATCATGTTGCTTACCCGGGAGAATCCCTCGAAACAAGGGGTGGCGATGTGCCTAGATTGATTTGTTGTGAACGTGATCGTCCTCCTTTCTCAATAACCCTAGATACATATTTATAGTCCGTAGACTTTCTAACTTGGGAATAAACCCAACCGTGTACGAGCTAAACTCTATCTCTTAATTCTAACCGACACGTAACCTACTATAATTTACAGATACACGGGCAGTCTAGCCCAAACTTCTTATACAAGGCCGGTTCAGGAATATTCTCCGTGCATACCCTCTAAGCCCATTTAATCACGGCCCATCTCCAGACTTGGTTAAATTCTGGTGATAACACAAACAGATCATGTATTCTGGGAAGTGGATACTTGTTCTTGATAGTCACATTGTTCAAGTTCCTGTAGTCTCCGCACACCCTACGGCCTCCATCTCTTTTGTCCACGAATATTACTGGTGATCCCCATGGGGATATACTCTCCTGAATGAATCCTTTCTGTTCTAGGTCATCCAATTGTTCCTTGAGTTCTTTCAACTCCTTAGGCCCCATCTTGTATGGTGCCTTAGCAATCGGAGCTGTTCCCGGAATTAGGTCGATAGTAAACTCTATCTCCCTATCTGGTGGCATTCCAGGTAATTCCTTTGCAAAAACATCCTGGAATTCATTATCTACGGTATGTCCTCAAGTTTTACTTCTTTCATGCTATTCAACTGTAACTCTACCTCAATCTGGGTATGCTTATCTCCTTGGTAAATCATTCTGCCTCCCTCTGGGCTTTTCAAAGACACTGTCTTGTTTGCACAATCTATCAAGGCTCCATTTGCCTCTAACCAGTTCATACCAAGAATGACATCTATGTCCTTCATAGGTAGAATGAATAGGTCTGCGTTAAACGCACACTTATTGATCATAATGACCTGTCCTTGTTTAATGTGGGTTACTACTATCGTTCCCCCCGTAGATAGTATGGTGATAGGTGTATCTAACTTAGTGCAACTAATCCCATGTTTGATGATGAATTGCTGAGAAATGAATGATGTAGTTGCACCAGTATCAAAAAATACTTTGCCAGGGTGAATGAGTATCTGAAGCGTACCTATCACTGCTTGATCGAAGTTCACCACCTCCTCCAGACTGGTGCAGTTCAACTTTCCGAAGGGCTTCTTATTCTTCCAGTTCCCTCCAGAGGTTCCACTTCGGTTTCCTCCTCCTCCTGACTGTCCTCCACCGTTGTTCCTCTTGGGGCAATCCTTCAACATGTGCCCCTCCTGACGACACCCAAAACATATGATTTTGGGCTTACGGCAATCCTTCGAGACATGTCCTTGATACGTCTCCGACGTATCGATAATTTCTTATGTTCTATGCCATATTATTGATGATACCTACATGTTTTATGCACACTTTATGTCATATTCGTGCATTTTCTGGAACTAACCTATTAACAAGATGCCGAAGTGCCGCTCCTCGTTTTCTCGCTGTTTTTGGTTTCAGAAATCCTAGTAACGAAATATTCTCGAATCGGACGAAATCAACGCCAAAGATCTTAGAATCCACGGAAGCATCCGGAACACACCGGAGAAGTCGAGGGGGGCCACAGGCCCACCAAACCACAGGCCGGCGCGGCCGGAGGGGGCCGCGCCGCCCTATAGTCTGGCCCCCCTGTCAGCCCTCCTGCGCCGCCTCTTCGCCTATATAAAGCCCCTGGATCGAAAACCCTGATCCGAAGAGCCACGATACGGAAAACCTTCCAGAGCCGCCGCCATCGCGAAGCCAAGATCTCGGGGACAGGAGTCTCTGTTCCGGCACCCTGCCGGAGCGGGGAAGTGCCCCCGGAAGGCTTCTCCATCGACACCGCTGCCATCTCCACCGCCATCTTCATCACCGCCGCTGCTCCCATGAGGAGGGAGTAGTTCTCCATCGAGGCTCGGGGCTGTACCGGTAGCTATGTGGTTCATCTCTCTCCTATGTACTTCAATACAATAATCTCATGAGCTGCCTTACATGATTGAGATTCATATGATGATGCTTGTAATCTAGATGTCACTATGCTAGTCAAGAGAGTTTTACTTATGTGATCTCCGTGAGACTCCTTGTCCCACGTGTGTAAAGGTGACAAAGTGTGTGCACCGTGTGGGTCTCTTAGGCTATATTTCACAGAATACTTACTCACTGTTATGAATGGCGTAGTGAGGTGCTTATTTATATCTCTTTATGATTGCAATGTGTTTTGTATCACAATTTATCTATGTGCTACTCTAGTGATGTGTTATTAAAGTAGTTTTATTCCTCCCCGCACGGTGTAATGGTGACAAGTGTGTGCATCCGTGTTAGTACTTGGCGTATGCTATGATCACGATCTTTTGTAGATTGTGAAGTTAACTATTGCTATGATTGTATTGATATGATCTATTCCTCCTACTTGGCGTGAAGGTGACAAGTGTGCATGCTATGTTAGTACTTGGTTTAGTCGTGTTGATCTATCTTACACTAAAGGTTACTAAAATATGAGCATTATTGTGGAGCTTGTTAACTCCGGCATTGAGGGTTCGTGTAATCCTACGCAATGTGTTCATCATCCAACAAAAGTGTAGAGTATGCATTTATCTATTCTGTTATGTGATCAATGTTGAGAGTGTCCACTAGTGAAAGTGTAATCCCTAGGCCTTGTTCCTAAATACTGCTGAGTTACTACTGTTTGTTTACTGTTTTACTGCGTTACTACTGCTGAAATACTACCACCATCAACTACACGCCAGCAAGCTATTTTCTGGCACCGTTGCTACTGCTCATATTTATTCATACCACCTGTATTTCACTATCTCTTCGCCGAACTAGTGCACCTATTAGGTGTGTTGGGGACACAAGAGACTTCTTGCTTTGTGGTTGCAGTGGTTGCATGAGAGGGATATCTTTGACCTCTTCCTCCCTGAGTTCGATAAACCTTGGGTATCCACTTAAGGGAAACTTGTTGCTGTTCTACAAACCTCTGCTCTTGGGGGCCCAACACTGTCTACAGGAAAGGAGGGGGAACGTAGACATCAAGCTATTTTCTGGCGCCGTTGTCGGGGAGGAAAGGTAAAAAGGCTCTCATACTACGGTCCCGTGTAAAGTATTTTTCTCGGCGCCGTCGTGTGTGTGCTCGAAGTTATTCCCTTTAGATCCTGCAATTGCATCTTTTTGTTTCTTGTTTACACTAGTTTGGCATAATGGACAACAATGAGCTTCTTATTCTATTTCCTGATTTAAAACATGGATTGTTTGATGCGAAAATTAAAAAACCTATGAAATCTTATTTGCATGCTGGTAGTAATATTAGTATGAACGCTTTGAACACCATGGTTGCTAATGATATGGAAAATTCTAAGCTTGGGGAAGCTGGCTTTGATGAGCATGATATTTTTAGTCCCCCAAGCATTGAGGAGAAAATTTTCTTTGATGATACTTTGCCTCCTATTTGTGATGATTACAATAGTGGTCTTTTGGTACAACCTACTATGGAGAGTAAATTTTGTTGTGATTATACTATGCCTCCTACACTTGATGAGAACAATAATGATAGCTACTTTGTTGAATTTGCTCCCACTACAACTAATAAAATTGAGTATGCTTATGTGGAGAGTAATAATTTTATGCATAAGACTCATGATAAGAATGCTTTATGTGATAGTTATATTGTTGAGTTTGCTCATGATGCTACTGAAAGTTATTATGAGAGAGGAAAATATGGTTGTAGAAATTTTCATGTTACTAAAACACCTCTCTATGTGCTGAAATTATTGAAGCTATACTTGTTTTATCTTCCTATGCTTGTTACTTTGCTCTTCATGAACTTGTTTATTTACAAGATTCCTATGCATAGGAAGCATGTTAGACTTAAATATGTTTTGAATTTGCCTCTTGATGCTCTCTTTTGCTTCACATACTATCTCTTGCGAGTGCATCATTAAAACTCGCCGAGCCCATCTTAACGGCTATAAAGAAAGAACTTCTTGGGAGATAACCCATGTGTTATTTTGCTACAGTACTTTGTTTTATATTTGTGTCTTGGAAGTTGTTTACTACTGTAGTAACCTCTCCTTATCTTAGTTTCGTGTTTTGTTGTGCCAAGTAAAGTCTCTATGGTAAAGTTGATGCTAGATTTGGATTGCTGCGCAGAAACAGCATTTCTGTCTGTCACGAATCTGGGTCTAATTCTCTGTAGGTAACTCAGAAAATTATGCCAATTTACGTGAGTGATCCTCAGATATGTACGCAACTTTCATTAGTTTTGAGTTTTTCCATTTGAGCAAGTCTGGTGCCATTTTAAAATTCGTCTTTACGGACTGTTCTGTTTTTGACAGATTCTGCCTTTTATTTCGCATTGCTTCTTTCGCTCGTGTTGGGTGGATTTCTTTGTTCCATTACCTTCCAAGTAGCTTTGAGCAATGTCCAGAAGTGTTAAGAATGATTGTGTCACCTCTGAACATGTGAGTTTTTGATTATGCACTAACCCTCTAATGAGTTTGCTTAAAGTTTGGTGTGGAAGAAGTTTTCAAGGGTCAAGAGAGGAGGATGATATACTATGATCAAGGAGAGTGAAAGCTCTAAGCTTGGGGATGCCCCGGTGGTTCACCCCTGCATATTTCAAGAAGACTCAAGCATCTAAGCTTGGGGATGCCCAAGGCATCCCCTTCTTCATCGACAACATTATCGGTTCCTCCCCCGAAACTATATTTTTATTCCGTCACATCTTATGTACTTTGCTTGGAGCGTCGGTTTGTTTTTATTTTTGTTTTGTTTGAATAAAATGGATCCTAGCATTCACTTTATGGGAGAGAGACACGCTCCGCTGTAGCATATGGACAAATATGTCCTTAGACTCTACTCATAGTATTCATGGCGAAGTTTCTTCTTCGTTAAATTGTTATATGGTTGGAATTGGAAAATGATACATGTAGTAACTCTAAAATGTCTTGGAAAATTTGATACTTGGCAATTGTTGTGCTCATGTTTAAGCTCTTGCATCATATGCTTTGCACCTATTAATGAAGAAATACATAGAGCTTGCTAAAATTTGGTTTGCATAATTGGTCTCTCTAAAGTCTAGATAATTTCTAGTATTGAGTTTTGAACAACAAGGAAGACGCTGTAGAGTCTTATAATGTTTACAATATGTCTTTTATGTGAGTTTTGCTGCACCGTTCATCCTTATGTTTGTTTCAAATAACCTTGCTAGCCTAAACTTTGTATCGAGAGGGAATACTTCTCATGCATCCAAAATCTTTGAGCCAACTACTATGCCATTTGTGTCCACCATACCTACCTACTACATGGTATTTCTCCGCCATTCCAAAGTAAATTGCTTGAGTGCTACCTTTAAATAATTCAAAATTTATCACCTCTGATTTGTGTCAATGTTTTATAGCTCATGAGGAAGTATGTGGTGTTTTATCTTTCGATCTTGTCATTTACTTCGACGGACTTTCACAATGGACTAGTGGCACATCCGCTTATCCAATAATTTTGCAAAAAGAGCTGGCAATGGGGTTCCCAGCCCCGGTTAATTAACTTGCATTAATAATTCTCTTCACATGTTTTGCTCTGATTCATCAGTAAGCAACTTAATTTTGCAAATAGACACTCCTTCATGGTATGTGATTGTTGGAAGGCACCCGAGGATTCGGTTAGCCATGGCTTGTGTAAGCAAAAGGTTGGGAGGAGTGTCATCCATAAATAAAGAAAAACTAAACTAAAGTACATGTGTAAACAAAAGAGAAGAGGGATGATCTACCTTGCCGGTAGAGATAACGTCCTTCATGGGAGCCGCTCTTGAAAGTCCGGTTGATGAGGTAGTTAGAGTGCCCACTACCATTCGTTGACAACAACAAACACCTCTCAAAACTTTACTTTTATGCTCTCTTTATGTTTTCAAAAACCAAAGCTCTAGCACAAATATAGCAATCGATGCTTTTCCTCTTTAAAGGACCTTTCTTTTACTTTTTATGTTGAGTCAGTCCACCTATCTCTCTCCACCTCAAGAAGCAAACACTTGTGTGAACTATGCATTGATTCTTACATACTTGCTTATTGCATTTGTTATATTGCTTTGTATTGACAATTATCCATGAGATACACATGTTATAAGTTGAAAGCAACCGCTGAAACTTAATCTTCCTATGTGTTGCTTCAATGCCTTTACTTTGAATTATTGCTTTATGAGTTAACTCTTATGCAAGACTTATTGATGCTTGTCTTGAAAGTACTATTCATGAAAAGTCATTGCTTTATGATTCAGTTGTTTACTCATGTCATTACCATTGTTTTGATCGCTGCATTCATTACATATGTTTACAATATTATCAAGGTTATGATGGCATGTCACTTCAGAAATTATCTTTGTTATCGTTTTACCTGCTCGGGACGAGCGTAACTAAGCTTGGGGATGCTTGATACGTCTCCGACGTATCGATAATTTCTTATGTTCTATGCCATATTATTGATGATACCTACATGTTTTATGCACACTTTATGTCATATTCGTGCATTTTCTCGGAACTAACCTATTAACAAGATGCCGAAGTGCCAGCTCTCGTTTTCTCGCTGTTTTTGGTTTCGTAAATCCTAGTAACGAAATATTCTCGGAATCGGACGAAATCAACGCCAAAGATCTTAGAATCCCCGAAGCATCCGGAACACACCGAGAAGTCGAGGGGGGCCACAGGCCCACCAAACTACAGGCCGGCGCGGCCGGAGGGGGCCGCGCCGCCCTATAGTCCGCCCCCCGTCGGCCCTCCCGCGCCGCCTCTTCGCCTATATAAAGCCCCCGGATCGAAAACCCCGATCCGAAGAGCCACGATACGGAAAACCTTCCGCAGCCGCCGCCATCGCGAAGCCAAGATCCGGGGGACAGAGTCTCCGTTCCGGCACCCCGCCGGAGCGGGGAAGTGCCCCCGAAGGCTTCTCCATCGACACCGCTGCCATCTCCACCGCCATCTTCATCACCGCCGCTGCTCCCATGAGGAGGGAGTAGTTCTCCATCGAGGCTCTGGGCTGTACCGGTAGCTATGTGGTTCATCTCTCTCCTATGTACTTCAATACAATAATCTCATGAGCTGCCTTACATGATTGAGATTCATATGATGATGCTTGTAATCTAGATGTCACTATGCTAGTCAAGAGAGTTTTACTTATGTGATCTCCGGAGACTCCTTGTCCCACGTGTGTAAAGGTGACAAGTGTGTGCACCGTGTGGGTCTCTTAGGCTATATTTCACGTAATACTTACTCACCGTTATGAATGGCGTAGTGAGGTGCTTATTTATATCTCTTTATGATTGCAATGTGTTTTGTATCACAATTTATCTATGTGCTACTCTAGTGATGTGTTATTAAAGTAGTTTTATTCCTCCCGCACGGTGTAATGGTGACAAGTGTGTGCATCCGTGTTAGTACTTGGCGTATGCTATGATCACGATCTTTTGTAGATTGTGAAGTTAACTATTGCTATGATTGTATTGATATGATCTATTCCTCCTACTTGGCGTGAAGGTGACAAGTGTGCATGCTATGTTAGTACTTGGTTTAGTCGTGTTGATCTATCTTACACTAAAGGTTACTAAAATATGAGCATTATTGTGGAGCTTGTTAACTCCGGCATTGAGGGTTCGTGTAATCCTACGCAATGTGTTCATCATCCAACAAAAGTGTAGAGTATGCATTTATCTATTCTCGTTATGTGATCAATGTTGAGAGTGTCCACTAGTGAAAGTGTAATCCCTAGGCCTTGTTCCTAAATACCGCTGAGTTACTACCGTTTGTTTACTCGTTTTATCACGTTACTACCGTCGCAATACTACCACCATCAACTACACGCCAAGCAAGCTATTTTCTCGGCACCGTTGCTACTGCTCATATTTATTCATACCACCTCGTATTTCACTATCTCTTCGCCGAACTAGTGCACCTATTAGGTGTGTTGGGGACACAAGAGACTTCTTGCTTTGTGGTTGCAGGGTTGCATGAGAGGGATATCTTTGACCTCTTCCTCCCCGAGTTCGATAAACCTTGGGTATCCACTTAAGGGAAACTTGCTGCTGTTCTACAAACCTCTGCTCTTGGGGGCCCAACACTGTCTACAGGAAAGGAGGGGGAACGTAGACATCAGTCCTCTAAACCCACAATTGCGGGAAATGATCTGGTTTGCGGACTGAAATCCTTGGTTCCTTTTGTTGTTGTTGTTGTTGTTGTTGTTGTTGTTGTACCTCGGCTTGAAACTCAAGCTGGTGTTGGTCTTGTTGCTAATGAACTTCTTAGGCTCAAATCTGCCCTTCTTCCGCTTCTCTTCTTGCAGTTGTTTGAAATCATCCTCAAGAGTGATGGCTGCATCCACCAACTCCTGGAATTCAGTAGCTCTCAACATCCTGAGCTGTACCTTGAACTGAGGATTCAATCCTCTCATGAACCTCTTCTTCTTCTTGTCCTCCGTATTGACCTCCTCAACAGCATATCGAGACAATCCTGAAAACTCCCTGACATAAGTCAGGATAGCCTTATCTTTCTGCTCGAGACTCTCGAACTCTCGACGCTTCAACTCAACTATACTTCCAGGGACATTGGATTCCCTAAACTTCCTCTTGAACTCCTCCCAGGTGAAAACCTTTTCAGCTGGGTAAACAAAGAACGATATTATCCCACCATGATGCGGCGGGTCCACACAGTAAGTGTGTAGCATATCTCACCTTCTCCAGGTCATTGCATCCAACAGTATTGAGCTTTCGCTCGGTATCCATCAGCCAATCCTCCGCGTCCATAGGTTCAGGCGCGTAGGCGAATGAGATTGGCTTGGTGTTCTAGAAATCTGATAGAGTAACACCTGGGTTCTCTGGCCTCTCCACCCTATTCTGTTGCAGCAACTCTTGAAAGAATTTATTCTGCTGCTCCATTGTCAGACATTGTCTTTCCTCCAACATTTGCATGTATTGGAGGAAATTCTGCCGCGTCATAGGTGGTGGTGGTGGTGGAAACTGATTTCTGGCGGCTTCATCCGCCTCTTCCTTCTGCTTGGCCTTGCGCTCGAGGCGTTGTGCTTCACTCTCATCGCCTAACGTTCCCGACATCTTCCCCTAGTTCTATAACACAAAGTGGTACTCATAGTTACTCTATGCGCAAGTTTTCTGAGCTCAACTTTGTGCACAGAACTAGTCACGCAATGGAAATCAAGAAGCAAATCCAAATCATACAAAACATATACCATGTATATACATACTTAAGTGGTTTATTACAATACTCAGTAGTAGTGTGAGTATGCAAACTCACTTATTGAAGTATAATTACAAATTATACAAATATTACATACTACAATACATGTGGTACAACTGTATTGTAGTCTCGCCTCCGGTGGTGGTCTCTAGTCGTGGCTTCATTCCCGGTACATCCCAGGCTTCCATCCAGTCGAACGAGTAGTCCACCTGATAGAGTCTGGGACATAGGTTCTCCCAGTCGGCTGGTAGTCTAAATCAGAGGATGATCCCAGGGAGAAATCTGTTGTCATGAAATGATTATTTAATGCAGCATAATCCTCCCCTGGGGTGTACTCCCCTGTGACTCCATCGTATGCATTACCTCCATCTGTGTCCGACTCTATCATGATCGGATACTCCTCATAATCTGTCCTACTGTACTAATGGTTCTGATACTGATTTATGGCGTATTGATCCATCTCGGGATTACATCTACCTGGATCACTATCCGTCCCCATGAATGATCCCCAACGCCAACCTGTGGAGTTCTCAATAGGAGTCTCCGAACGCTGATGGTTCCCGGATTCCTCTCCGACCTCATATCCACCTTGGGAGCTACTAGGAAAGTACCTAGGTGTTATAGGTGTGGTTTGTGGTTCTGGATGGTCAATACTAATAAAATCGCCAGCTTAATAAACTGGTGAGTGAACCTCACCCTCCATCGGCTCTTTTCCTTTCGACTCCTTCTTGGGCTCAGTGAATTCATCCAACATTGTGTCAATTTCCCCCGACAGATGTCGGTTCAACTGAAAGAACAATGTCAGTAGGTTTCGGCAGTTATCCATGTACTTAGCGGCTTCTGCAGGTTTTCTCTTTGCAAACTTAAAGTGGTTCAACATAGGATCATCTTCCTCCTCCATATGTGGAATATGCGCGAATTCGGAACCAATAAGCTCCTTAGTCTTATGTTCCCGAATATCTGTGATGGCTTTCATTATGGCTATGTGATAGGCTGTTCTTATGGTCCTAGCCTCTCCTGCTGGCATCACTGCACTCATTCCTAGGGATTCTGGTAGTTGTAATCCTACCCTACACTTCGCCAATACTGTACCATCATAGTACATGCATTTCATTACTCGGATTTGGGGATCGCACCCAAATTCAAGTAACATTGCACGGAGAATATCAGCAAGTCCCCCGTCATAATCGTTCAGAGTTGATTCCTTCACTTTCACGTTACGTCTGGAACGTGAACTGGCCATTTTAGGCTGTGGATAAGAAAGAATATAATATTAGTAATGATGAATTATAATAGTGATAATAAAGAATTATCGCACTAAAAGATATGATTGTTTTATTCTCAAGTGAATATACACCATATTTTTAGAGAATCCTTTATTAATCCTATTTGACTCCTAACGTTCTGTCCCATTTATTAGGTTCCAACCTAAGGTCAAAGCTTCGGCTCTGATACCAACTGTGGTGACCCTGCATACCACTGCATGTTGTAGTATGTCAGTCGTTGATATAACATTCACGAAGTACCAATCCGTAAATATTACATCCCTCAGAGTAGTACAACAGAACATAGCTGGTCCATAACTCATTCATTTATTATTACAAACCATATATACATATCATCTCGGAGTTCCTCCCGGGTCCAAGTGAGGAATACTCCCGGGTTCGAGGTGAACCCAACTTAACTTACAATATAGTAGTCTCAGCAGGTCATACATCTTATTCTACTCGAGCAGCTAAGTACTAAGTGTTCACACTGCTCGGTTACTACTTCTAGTAGGGTACTCTATGCATGTTCTCCCTCGGAACCGTTCCCGGCTCCGTAGACTATAAGATAGTCTACACCTTCTATTCCTCCGGAGAGGTCTGGTTCTTCATAGCAGATTTCTTCTGCTCCTTCCTGGTTGTCGGTGTCCTCCTCAAGATGATTCAGGCAATCTAAGCAGGGGATTTAAGAGTGGTATGAGTACGACCGTAGTCAACAAGTTCATTATAGAAAAGAGGTGTTTAATGCACTAGCTACGATATCAGACCAAAAAGGCTAATACCAATGCAGGTTTTGATAATCGTTTCTTCAAAAGGTTGCTTTTATCAATAAGAACTATGTCCGTCAGCCTTAACCGGTTTACTAGAACTTCATGGAGTTCCTTTCCGGCAGCGTTCGCAGTTCCAAACCCGGAACATGGAGTGACAGGTCACGATTCATTACACTCTGCAGAGGTGTGTTGCTTTAACCATAAGAGATCTTACCCATGGTGCCAACCAGGCAGCTTTCCCGTCCACACTTCCTTTGGTGTGAGGCCCGGTATAAGGTCTTAGCCAATCATATTCCTCCGCTACCTCGCACACCCACCCTTTGTTGCAAATCCGATCTTGGGTCCTCGCCGGCCTATATCACTTGGATATCTTCCGACCTCGACAACTACCAGGTCGCAACCATGGTCCTTCGCCGGCCAATGCAACCCATCATAGACCGCATTACTGTGGTTAATTAGAAGGGGAGCCCCACCCTCCGGTTGTTCTCGCAAGACACAACTGCTACGGTAAGCGCATCCGTTGATGTACGAGAGGTGGAAATACAATTGACTACTCCGTCCCACTCCAGATCTTATGGTTAACACGAGTTTTACGGCACAAGAATTATTGGACGACATTTGTTGTTTAATCCTAGATGGATATAAACCCATTGCAATGGAACCTCCACCATATCAACACATACCATGGTTCCATTGCCCACCACATAGTCATATTCATAGTTATGAAAGTAGTACTTTTGCTTTTTATGCAAGAGTGATCAGTATAGTACTTTGCAAGTAATTTGGTAAAAATACTCAAATGACATGAGCAAGTGATGAACTTGCCTGAAGACTGCAAAGTGTTGCAGTTCGAAGGTGTGGACTGACCCTTGTCCTCTGTTGCTGAAAATAGCATCATTGTCCGATAAGGGCAATGGTTAAAGAAGCAATTATGCATGATTCTGCCTTTTAGGGTTTGTTCCCCCCTTCACGATGATTTATTATTTCATGTAAGAGGTGTTTATTAAGAATGATTTAGGGATGCTCTATTTAGAGTAAAATACTACCTTGAAATGTTGTCAAGGTGTTTTTAAAGTCCAAAAGTATTTATGAACTTATTTTTATTATTAAAAATACAAGGTTTATTGTTGAATGGTTAATTCCTTGCATTTAAATATGACCCATTTTTAATTGTCTGAAAAATTCCATTTCATATTTTATTATGATAGAGAATTTTATACTGAGTAATTTTCATATTTTTCTTTATTTTTTTAGAGTTCCTAACCATTTTCTATTTATTTTTAAAGTTTATGGTTTAATTTAAGTTGTGAAAAGACTAAATTGCCCCTGGGCCCAACTGTCAGTGGAGCCCAACGGGTTAGGTCGAACCCGAGCCGCTCGGTCCGGCTCGGTCGGCCTCATTCGTCTCCTCCTCTCTCGCTCGCAGAAACCCTAACCCTATCTCTCCCGCGACACCCGCGTCGTCACCGATTTGTTTCGGCCACCTCCGGCCATCGCCGGCGATGAGATGGGTGGCAATCGAGCCGCCGTTCGACGGCACACCTTCTGGTCCGCGTCGATCTGTGTTTCGCCGTCGTCCCTACTCGCCTCCAACCTCTCTGCGTCTCGGCCAAACGGATTCGTGGCGATCCTCCGCTCACCGGCGTTCCTGGCGCCATGGCGCCGCCGTAGGGTGCTGGGTGATGCGGCGCTGGTCGAGGCTTGGCTTGGCTTCGCCTGGTGCTGCCGTGCGCTCGGCGTGTGTCGTCGTGGCCGCCATGGCCGCGACTGCCGTCTGCTCGCCCTGGTACGTGTTCCATTACCTCTCTCTCTATTATCTATTCTTCCTCCTCCTCCACTGGATGCCCTGGCGTCCAGGTGGTTGTACTGCTGCTGCTCCTGCGCCTATGTGCTCTGCGCCATGCTACTACTTGTGCTGCCATGGTGCTGCTGCTGCTCTATGTGCCATGGGTTCTAGTTGCTGCTGCTCTACTAGCCCTGTTTTATGCCTTGGTGTTGCATGTTCTATACCCTGGCTTGATGTCTTTGTTCATTCATGTGGTTGTACATGCTACTGTCGATCTAGATGCTCTCCTGACTAGTCCTAGCCATTGTTGTTGCTTAATTTGTTGTGCTATGCCATTGCTCTGGCCATCCTGGCTCACTACTGTGAGTAATTCTTGCTTTTAGCAAGTGCCAGTGCCTCTGTGTGATATTTATTGGGCTTTAGATCATGGTAAAGCTCTGCTAGGCTTGTCTGTTATCTAGCTACTTCATTTACTTGTTGATGTGCTTCTGGATACAATTATAAAATTGTTTGTATGATTATCTGTGATACAATTGTTGCTTAACTGTGGCTATTTCATTAACTGGTCCATGTGTTGATGCTAGGATTGACTCTAGCATGCCCTAACATGCTTTAGCAAGCTCTGGTGGTCATATGATCATCAGTTGCTTGTTGATTGCTTGCTAACCTACTGTCTATGTCTGTCTGGTGCTTATCCTGGTGACTGTGTATCACCATATCTTGTGCTGGTGCAGGCTTTTTCTTGATCAAGTATATGCTAATGCTTGCAGTGATCCTCTAGATCATTTGCAAGTGTCTATACCTCTGGTTGCTTGTGTATTTCAATTATCTATCTGGTTTGGCTTGATCAAATGGATAATTGGATGAACTATGATACAGTGATGATTCTTTTAATTGATTTTCTTGAGCTAGAGAGATGCCAACCATTTGTTGGGGACCCTAGCTCACTCTGAACCCTCTGGGTAATGATGCAGTGGCTTGATGTGTGGTTTTGTGGGTTTGAGGTGGCCCTGACAACATCCTGATGATGTCCAAGGGTAGCTCCCCCTCTCTGTGGCTTGTTGTGGTTGGTGAATGCTTGTTGGTGATCCTATTGGATTACCAGAAGCTTTTGATGTTGAAAATACTTGCAGAAAACATATATCTCTGCATATCTGATGGTTTTAAATGGGCTAGAGTAGTCTGTGTGTATCTAGGTACAAGTCTGGGATGGTTTCCTTCCTATTTCCATTTGGAAATATGCTACCACTGGTTTGGTTGGCATAACCATGGTCATAGGCTTGGATTGATCCCCGATTTTTGCCATTTCTATCGAGTTACTCTTGGTCTATGACCAAGTGATGATCAATACTGGATTATTCCACCCTTTAGTGTATCTGTGTATACATGGTTGTGCATATGGTGAACAAAACCATTTGGTTTGTTCATGATTATGGTATACCTCACTCCAGCTCCTAGAAAATGGTGTTTGTGTAGAGGTTTTGCTTCTGGATGGTTTCTGTGCTTGCCCTGCTCCTCCTGGCTAGCTGATGCTTGATCTACTCCATGATTTGTTGCTCAACAGTAAGCAGTTCTTGGTGGAACTGTTTCTGGTGGGTTTGGCTAGCTATGTGTTCTTCCTGTTCTTGAGTTCATACCCTGGTGAAGCTGTTGTCGATGAGCTGCTAGGGTTTGGCTTGAAAAAGTTTATATATGGCCCTCTCCTTGTTCTCTTGGTCGACAAGCAGAGCTCGGCACCATTTTGGTGACTCCCCGGCCGTGTGTGCTGGTGTGCATGCACACAGCCATGTGAGCTGCCTGTGTGGTTCCATGTTGGGACTTGGTCCTTTTGGTGGATCAGCTCGGCTGATCTTGATAATATCCTCTCAATTCCCTTTGTTTGCTAACCTACCAAGTGGCATTGCCACTTGGCTTAATATTTCTTTTGTTTCTTTGTTTGCGTATGCAGGTTTGAAGAGATAATCAAGGATCTCCCATTCAAGAGATTAATCAAGAACTACAAGATGAAGATTTAGTGTAGTGAAGCAAGTTTCTATTCTTTGTAATTTTCCTTTCTATTTTTTCCATTTATTCAATATCTGTAATGTTTTGTAATATTCATAATCCATTTGGAATATTGTAATTTACAATGTAAATTGTGTTATAATCAATAAAGCTCAAAGTTTCTCTAATGAGATTTAAATATGTGTGATATTCTTTTATATGTTTGATTATCTATTTGTTTAATGAATTTGAATTATGATATATTCAATTAATGTTTGAATTTTGAAATTCAAACATAACTTATTTGAATTCAATCATGCAACTTAAGTTGAGATGCCATATGTCCCCCTCTCTTCTCGATAACCCTAATTGAGTTCATTGAGGTCCAAGTTTATCGCAATCTCGAAACCCTTACCCTGTAAGGTGTCGAGAGAGAAACTTGTCCCCCTTCGATGCAGTTTTCTTTTAAAAGCAGCGAAATTTCCCAGATTTTACGATGCAATGCACATCCCTTTCTAAATTCTACCCCTCGATCGTCTCTAAACCTGGAACATTACAGGCGCCTCCACTGCAAGCACTCCGCCGCCGGGAGTCGGTGTGCGGCGTGCAAATACGCCGGCTCCGACTGGGTGCCACCGAGGCTCGTCGACTTTGCGGAGGGCGGCCGCGACCACAAGGTCGACCCGCCGCTCAAGCCGATAAGCGGCGGCGATTTTGACATATGGCGGAGCAATTGGGAGCTTCAGCGGTCATGGAAGGCGCCATGGGAGGGGAGCTCCAGCGGCAGAGGAAGAGGAGGCGCCAATGAGGAAGAGGATGCGCCGGGGGAGGACCCCCTCTTCTTGGAGGCGGTGGCCACATCCAAGAAGGAGGCCGCCGACAAGGCTCGGGCGGAGGCGGAGGAGGCGGCACGGGCCATCGCCGCCGTCGAGGAGATGAAGGCGCGGGAGGCCGCCGCCACTGCCCAAATCGTCATCCTCGACGACTAGGTGCCATTGTAGAAGTCGCGATCCTACTGTATCACGCAATTTTGTAAAAATCCCTATCTATGATCAATGTGATGAACTCTATGAATTCTCCCGGGTTTTGCAAATTTTAAATATACGGGGTGAAGTAAGGGTTCTGTTAGACAGAATGGTTCGTGTGTGATGAACTATGGTCAATTTTTCTGATACAAGGCCCTCTACTCGCTCGATACGGGGCGGGCAAATAAGGGGTCTGTTAGACATGCTCTAAGAAATAAAAGTCCCGCTACAACATTCCAGTATTCAGAACATTCTTGGAGGCGTCGCTTTTGGAGAGTCTGTATTTCAGGTGTTGTCACGGTGGTGGTTGTATTGTTGTTGCTAGGTCTGGAATGTTGTTTTCACCCTGAGATGTAAGACTCTGAACTTCACATGTGCTGCCACCCCCACGTGCATACCACTACTGCGGAGCCTGGAACGCCAAGAAAATCCCTCAGCATCACGGAGACTCAAACCTCCTTTATCCAGTCCACCAATCCTGTTTCATGATATTCCTTCTTCTGACTTCACCATGGACCAAAAAGTCACCTGATGTCAACACAGAATAGAGCTTCGCGCCTCTCGCTCCAGAACCGAACGGTCGGAATAAAAACATGGGTGCGAGCGACCGAATACCACCCGATCCACCAAATTCCAGGCAAAAGATGCACTGTTCCATTCGTCGTTGGAGCTTCCCCAAACTCATCTCTCCAGCCAGATCAAAGAAAATTGACCTCCGGTAAATCTTCATCTTCTCTTGCGAGTTACCCGAGGATCACCACCAAAAACAAAGCAAGACCAGTAGCTCCCACACCGCCAGTCCCGCGGATCATACGTACCATCACCGAACCGTCACCGGGGGCGGAGGCCGCCACCGTGATGTCTACGGGTGCTTCTATTCTTGTAGACAGTGTTGGGCCTCCAAGAGCAGAGGTTTGTAGAACAGCAGCAAGTTTGCCTTAAGTGGATCACCCAAGGTTTATCGAACTCAGGGAGGAAGAGGTCAAAGATATCCCTCTCAAGCAACCCCGCAATCACGATACAAGAAGTCTCTTGTGTCCCCAACACACCTAATACACTTGTCAGATGTATAGGTGCACTAGTTCGGCGAAGAGATAGTGAAATACAAGTGATATGGATGGATATGAGTGGTAATAACAATCTGAATAAAATATGGCAGCAAGTAAACATGCAAATGTAACGGTAAGTAAACGGAGATTCGATGTTTGGAAACAAGGCCTAGGGATCATACTTTCACTAGTGGACACTCTCAACATTGATCACATAATAAAACCACTCTACACTCTCTTGTTGGATGATGAACACCACTAATTGTGTAGGGCTACAAGAGCACCTCAATGCCGGAGTTAACAAGCTCCACAACATTCAATGTTCATATTTAAATAACCTTAGAGTGCATGATAGATCATTGCAATTACACCAAGTACTAACATAGCATGCACACTATCACCATCACACTATGAAGGAGGAATAGATCACATCAATACTATCATAGCAATAATTAACTTCATAATCTACAAGAGATTACAATCATAACCTACGCCAAGTACTACATGATGCACACACTGTCACCATTACACCATGGAGGAGGAATAGACTACTTTAATAACATCACTAGAGTAACACATAGATGAATAGTGATACAAAACTCATATGAATCTCAATCATGTAAGGCAGCTCATGAGATCATTGTATTGAAGTACATAGGAGAGAGATTAACCACATAGCTACCGGTACAGCCCTTAGCCTCGATGGAGAACTACTCCCTCCTCATGGGAGACAACAGCGTTGATGAAGATGGCGGTGGTGTTGATGGAGAAGCCTTCCGGGGGCACTTCCCCGTCCCGGCGGCGTGCCGGAACAGAGACTCCTGTCCCCCAGATCTTGCCTTCGCGATGGCGGCGGCTCTGGAAGGTTTCTCGTACCGTGGCTTTTCCGTCCCGAGGTTTTAGGTCAGGGACCTTTAAATAGGAGAAGAGGCGGAGTCGGAAGGCTGACGGGGCCACCACACAGTAGGGCGGCGCGCCTGGCTCCATGGCCGCGCCGGCCCCATGTGTGGCCCACCAGGGCTCCCCTCTGGTAGCTCTCGGGTGTTCTGGAAGCTTCGTGGATTTCTAAGATGCTGGGCGTTGATTTCGTCCGATTCCGAGAATATTTCCTTACTAGGATTTCTGAAACCAAAAACAGCGAGAAAACAAGCAATCGGCTCTTCGGCATCTCGTCAATAGGTTAGTTCCGGAAAACGCATAATAATGACATATAATGTGTATAAAACATGTGAGTATCATCATAAAAGTAGCATGGAACATAAGAAATTATAGATACGTTTGAGACGTATCAAGCATCCCCAAGCTTAGTTCCTACTCGCCCTCGAGTAGGTAAACGATAACAAAAATAATTTCTGAAGTGACATGCTATCATAATCTTGATCATACTATTGTAAAGCATATGAGATGAATGCAGCGATTCGAAGCAATGATGAAGATAATGAGTGAACTAATGAATCATATAGCAAAGACTTTTCTTTAATAATACTTTCAAGACAAGCATCAATAAGACTTGCATAAGAGTTAACTCATAAAGCAATAAATTCATAGTAGAAAGCTTCGAAGCAACACAAAGGAAGATATAAGTTTCAGCGGTTGCTTTCAACTTCAACATATATATCTCATGGATATTTGTCAACATAAAGCAATATAACAAGTGCAATAGGTAAACATGTAAGAATCAATGCACAGTTAACACAAGTGTTTGCTTCTAAGATAGAAAGAAGTAGGTAAACTGACTCAACATAAAGTAGAAGAATGGCCCTTTGCAGAGGGAAGCAGGGATTAAATCATGTGCTAGAGCTTTTTAAGTTTTGAAATCATATAGAGAGCATAAAAGTAAAGTTTTGAGAGGTGTTTGTTGTTGTCAACGAATGGTAGTGGGCACTCTAACCCCCTTGCCAAACAGACTTTCAAAGAGCGGCTCCCATGAAGGACGTTATCTCTACCAAGCAAGGTAGATCATCCCTCTTCTCTTTTGTTTACACATGTATTTTAGTTTTATTTATGGTTGACACTCCTCCCAACCTTTTGCTTACACAAGCCATGGCTAACCGAATCCTCGGGTGCCTTCCAACTTTCATATACCATGAAGGAGTGTCTATTTGCAAAATTAAGTTGCTTACTGATGAATCGAGCAAAACATGTGAAGAGAATTATTAATGAAGGTTGATTAATTGGGGGTCTGGGAACCCCGCGCCAGCCTCTTTTTGCAAAATTATTGGATAAGCGGATGAAGCCACTAGTCCATTGGTGAAAGCTGCCCAACAAGATTGAAAGATAAAACACCACATACTTCCTCATGAGCTATAAAACATTGACACAAATAAGGAGTAATAAAGTTTTGAATTGTTTAAAGGTAGCACATGAAGTAATTTACTTTGGAATGGCAGAGAAATACCATGTAGTAGGTAGGTATGGTGGACACAAATGGCATGGCTATTGGCTCAAGGATTTGGATGCACGAGAAGAATTCCTCTCAATACGAGGCTAGGCTAGCAAGGTTGTTTGAAGCAAACTCAAGTATAAAACGGTGCAGCAAGACTCACATATGAACATATTGCAAGCATTATAAGACTTTACATCGTCTCCTTGTTGTTCAAACACCTTAACCAGAAAATATCTAGACTCTAGATAAACTAATCATGCAAACCAAATTTTAACAAGCTCTATGTAGTTCTTCATTAATGGGTACAAGGTACATGATGCAAGAGCTTAAACATGATCTATATGAGCACAACAATTGCCAAGTATCAAATTATTCAAGACATTATACCAATTACCACATGCAGCATTTTCTGTTTCCAACCATATAACAATTAACGAAGCAGTTTCAACCTTCGCCATGAACATTAAAAGCTAAGAACACATGTGTTCATATGAACCAGCGGAGCATGTCTCTCTCCCACACAAGCATTTATTCAGAGAATGAAAATAACAAAACGAAAATAAAAGCACACAGACGCTCCAAGTAAAGTACATAAGATGTGACCGAATAAAAATATAGTTTCAAGAGAAGAAACCTGATAAGTTGTCGATGAAGAAGGGGATGCCTTGGGCATCCCCAAGCTTAGATGCTTGAGTCTTCTTGAAATATGCAGGGATGAACCATGGGGGCATCCCCAAGCTTAGACTTTTCACTCTTCTTGATCATATTGTATCATCCTCCTCTCTTGACCCTTGAAAACTTCCTCCACACCAAACTCGAAACAAACTCATTAGAGGGTTAGTGCATAATGAAAAATTCACATGTTCAGAGGTGACACAATCATTCCTAACACTTCTGGACATTGCTCAAAGCTACTGGAAGGTAATGGAACAAAGAAATCCATCCAACACAGCAAAAGAGGCAATGCGAAATAAAAGGCAGAATCTGTCAAAACAGAACAGTCTGTAAAGACGAATTTTATAGGGGCACCAGACTTGCTCAGATGAAAATGCCCAAATTAAATGAAAGTTGCGTACGTATCTGAGGATCACTCACGTAAATTGGCAGATTTTTCTGAGTTACCTACAGAGAACACTTCCCAAATTCGTGACAGCAAGAAATCTGTTTCTACGCAGTAATCCAGATCTAGTATTGACTTTACTATCAAAGACTTTACTTGGCACAACAAATGCAATAAAATAAGATAAGGAGAGGTTGCTACAGTAGTAACAATTTCCAAGACTCAAATATAAAACAAAAGTACTGTAGTAAAATAAACACATGGGTTATCTCCCAAGAAGTGCTTTCTTTATAGCCATTAAGATGGGCTCAGCAGTTTTAATGATGCACTCCAAGAAATAAGAGTTGAAGCAAAAGAGAGCATCAAAAAGCAAATTCAAAACAAATTTAAGCCTAACATGCTTCCTATGCATAGGAATCTTGTAAATAAACAAGTCATGTAGGCATAATGCAACAAGCATAGGAAAACTAGACAAGCTAGCGCAACTTCAAGATTTTCAGCATATAGAGAGGTGTTTTAGTAACACGAAAACTTCTACAACCATATTTTCCTCTATCATAATAACTTTCAGTGGCAACATGAGCAAACTCAACAATATAACTATCACATAAAGCATTCTTATCGTGAGTCTCATGCATTAAATAATTACTCTCCACATAAGCATAATCAATTTTACTAGTTGTAGTGGGAGCAAATTCAACAAAGTAGCTATCATTATTATTCTCATCATCAAATATAGGAGGCATAATATCATCATAATAAACTTTATCCTCCATAGTAGGCGGCACCAAAAGACCACTATCATTATAATCATCATATATGGGAGGCATATCATAATCAACATAAACTTTCTCCTCAATACCCGGAGGGCTAAAGAGATCATTCTCATCAAAACCGACCTCCCCAAGCTTAGAATTTTCTATATCATTATCAACAATGGTGTTCAAAGCGTTCATACTAATATCATTGCTACTAGCATGCAAATAAGATTCCATAGGTTTTTTAATTTTCGCATTAAACCATTCATGTCTTGACTCAGGAAATAGTACAAAAAGCTCACAGATGTTTTCCATTATGCCTTACTAGTGTTTAACAAGAAACAAAAAGATGCAATTGCAGGATCTAAAGAAATAGCTTCGAGCACACACACAATGGCGCCAGAAAAGTACTTTTACCTGGGACCGGAGTATGAGTGCCTTTTACCTTTCCTCCCCGGCAACGGCGCCGTGAAAAGTGCTTGATGTCTACGGGTGCTTCTATTCTTGTAGACAGTGTTGGGCCTCCAAGAGCAGAGGTTTGTAGAACAGCGAAGCAAGTTTCCCTTAAGTGGATCACCCAAGGTTTATCGAACTCGGGGAGGAAGAGGTCAAAGATATCCCTCTCAAGCAACCCTGCAATCACGATACAAGAAGTCTCTTGTGTCCCCAACACACCTAATACACTTGTCAGATGTATAGGTGCACTAGTTCGGCGAAGAGATGGTGAAATACAAGTGATATGGATGGATATGAGTGGTAATAACAATCTGAATAAAATATGGCAGCAAGTAAACAATTTTGTCCGATTCCGAGAATATTTCCTTACTAGGATTTCTGAAACCAAAAACAGCAGAAAACATCAACTGGCTCTTCGGCATCTCGTCAATAGGTTAGTTCCGGAAAACGCATAATAATGACATATAATGTGTATAAAACATGTGAGTATCATCATAAAAGTAGCATGGAACATAAGAAATTATAGATACGTTTGAGACGTATCACACCGCTCCACCGAATCCTCCATGGCTACCTACGGAGAGCATCAGGCCCCGGCCAAGTAGCCGTGCCGCCCGGCTTCCTCCACCGGTGCTTCATCACCTCCCATGGAACGCCGCCGCGGAAACCCTCTCCTCCCCCTCGTCATTCGACGAAAGGGGCGTCGCCACTGCCGCCGTGACCGGGGCCTGGGCCGGAGCTGAGGCCAATGCCGGGGCCGGGGCCGAGGCCGGCAGCAGCGGCGGCTGAGGGGCGGCGGTCCGGGGGCGGCGGGGATGGTGGATCCTCCACCGCCGCTCGGGAGGGGGGCGGGAGAGGAGGAGGGCGGCGGCTAGGTCACGGGCTTGGGAATGACTTCTTAAAATGGGGAGAATTTTACTTCCCGGTGCTAGTTGGCACTTGACAAAGCAACATGCGGACAAAGCAACATGGGGAGAATCATTTACCATAAAATAGGCTCCGTTTGAGCCGTAGCAGTAGTTTCCACATACAGATCCTGGATTTTACCAAGTGCTAGCCCATGTATGCGGAAATCATCAACGTCGGGTAGACGAAACCCTAATACAGGAGCCTCGCAGATCTACCCCTTTGACCGACCTCCAATGATACTTGACCAAGTACTTTTCTATTACTCTGTGTTGTGTTAGGTCATAAGAATATGTAGTACCAATAATTAGGCCATCCTACCTCAATATTCCCCCGGTAGACGAAACCCTAATCCGGGAGCCCTGTAGATCAACCCCTTTGACCGGTCTCCAATGATATATAGTTGACCAAATGGCCTTTTGTAGGTACTAGCTAGGTCACATAAAATGATGCGTACTAGTTAAACCATATCTCTAGATTAACTCTAGTGCTCAAGGTAAAACAACATATAAAGTAATCGTGCATGCAAACATTACTAAGTACATAGAAAATAAAACCAAGCAAAAAGTTCCATTAAGTATCATGCATACAAAAATTACTAAGAAAAAACCAAACCCTTGAACTAGCCAAAACTATGCAAAATAAAAAAGCTGAGCCTATGCCGACGGTATAACCGTCGGCATATCTTGGAGTTGCTAGACTAGGACGGACCCTAAAGGCAGTAGCTATGCCGACGGTTAAACCGTCGGCGTAGCTCTGGGACCAAACGGCGAGCCGACTGCAGACGCAAACGCTCGTGGAAGCCCGACGGCGGAAGATGCGGCAACGGTGACCGTCAACATACCTGTAGCTATGCCGACGGTGACCCTCGGCATAGGTGGAGCTATGCTGACGGTGAAGTTATGCCGACGGTGTTTCGACAGCCCTCGGCGTCCGTGGACTACGCCGACGGCCCCGACCTTTGGCCGTCGGCATAGGTCCACACCGTCGGCACACACTGGTGGAAAAAGGGGCTTTGGTCGCGGTTGGCAACTGCCATTAGTCGCGGTGGCCCAACCGCGACCAAAGTAGCGCGACTAAAGGCCCCCCCTTTAGTCGCGGTTCCTTACGAACCGCGACTAAAGGCCCATACACGTGGGCCGCAAGGCGGCGCCGGGGCGGAGGACCTTTAGTCGCGGTTCTTCCGGCCAACCGCGACTAAAGGCCTCCGCAGGGTTTAGGGTTTAGCCCCCCTCCCCCTAAATCTGGTTTCTTTTTAATTTGTATTATTTTATTTCTTTTGGGTTTTAATTTTGAAGGAGTTTCACATATTCTACGGTATGAATGTACAATTTCAAAAAAATTTGAAATTAGAACCAAAAAGAATTCAAGAGGAATATACAATATATATTCAATATCGGATGACCATATACAATATATATTCAATATCGGATGACCATATACAATTTTGAACAAGTTAGTTACAAATTCCGGTGCACATAAAGATCTACGTCATCGTAATAGTGTTCTCCTCTAGGATCGATGACTTCCCTCGCCAACCATCCAGCCTAGTTCCTCTTGAAGTGGTCGGAAGCGAGCTTCCGGACTAAGCGTCTTCCGGAGGTTATTCCTCAGGATGTTGTTCTCACACGTCCGGTCCCGCTCATTGCAGTATCTCCGGATCCTCTCACAAACATAGTATCCACATAGATTGGTCCCCGGTGGCTGAGTATCCCCAGTCGTCGGCACTCGCCATTTTAAAATGTAGCTCTTTTTTGAATTCACCGACCTTGGTATCTACGAACCGTCTCCAAACCCTACGAGGCAAAGAAAATTAAATAAACAAGAGAGTTATTAATTAGTTACTTGATATTAGGAAATGATGAACGAAATAGGCCGATCGATATAGAGCGCAAATGAATGAAAATAATTACTTTTGCATCATTTTTCTCATGTCGCCCCAAAGCGCCGGATCCATATTCGGAGAGTCGTGGACGAGAACCGAGGAGGTCCGAACTTTAATTACCATAAGAATCCAGGTGGAACCTCGCGGACACGATACATGCACAATCATGCATAACTCATCGATTAGCCACATACCATGCATGGAGTAAACAAAAGAGAATGTGCTCAAGACAGAAACACTCACCCAAAATGGTAAGGAAATAGAATATCACTTTTCTCTTGCTGTTTTCTAATAAACCGCCACAGGTCTTCCTCCACGTCGGCGGGGTGGTGTTCTAACACATATGAATTAACGATGTGTGGGTCAATGAACCCAACATCATGGATGTTCCTTATTCGCATTTCCCGCTTCTTCATTCTCGCATAATATATAGCGTACACAACAAGATAGTTAGGACAATATATATATATATATATAGTGCAGGCAATGAACGAGATGGGGTAGAAAATAATAAATCACTTACGTAACGTAGCAACCGATGATAGATTTGTCGAGCTCGCGCAGATTGAACAGCTGGAACAATTCACTCGCAGGAATTTGTACCCAGTAACGTTTGAAGTGATGCACATATTTAACTTCCGCATAGATATAGTCTTTGGCGTTTTCATGTTTTATGTAACCCTTGTACCAATTTAGCAGACCTTTCATTTGTCGAGGTAGATCCTCTTCTCCGCGCAGCTCGATGAGAGGGCCATTCTTCACATATGTAAATACTACGTCCTTCATTGGCGCCTCATCAAGGCCTAACACCGCACGAAGAGTGATACCTAAGTCGGCCGCTTGTTTTCCGGCACTTTCTACAAGTCAATCCATAGGCTGCCGCAGCTGCTATGATATCGGGGGCATCCGGACCGGCGGCTTGCACTATGAGCGGGGCGATCGATTGTTTACTTTGTTCCCCGAGCCGGGCAACTTCTTTCCCCCTTTCTAATTTTTTCTCGGCCTCGTCCTCCAAGGCTTTCTTCTCCGCCAACTCTTTCCTCGTTCTTGAACGCGAGTGCTTGCCTACGAAGTTCACGTAAATAGTCGTCGAGCAGATTCTTCGCGGCTTGGGACGGTGTGTTCAAAAATGACTTAGCCCACTCGCTTTTCCTTGTCGAATATACTGGCTTGGGCTCGCCCTCTATTTTCTTCTTGACGCTCGCCTGCCATTTCTCTAAATCAGCAGCCGCGCCCGCCTCGACTTCCTCGGCACTACTTTCCCAAGACCTCCTGGGGAGAGGCTTCAGTGATACCTCCGGTACCTTTGTTTTCTTAGGTACGTAAGGGTCCGGGTTAATAACCCGAGACTGCTTCGCTTCTTCGCCGGAGGTGGATTGGGGGCGGTACCGGTGTCCGATCACCCGCCGGACGAGGATCGGGGGCGGCGTCGGCCGACGTGAATGAGGTGTATTAGGTGAAGCACCACCGCCACCGTCACCGCCACCGCCACCGCCACCGTCACCGCCACCGCCACCGCCACCGTCACCGCCACCGCCACCACCACCACCGTACGGGGGTGGACTTGTTGGCGCCTCGCCCGGAAACTTGATAAATTTCTTCCGCCATAGAATGAACCGGCGCTTGACATCTCCAAGTCCTTTCACCCCTTCGTGTGTAGCAATGTCAATGTCCAGGTCCTCAAACCCTTGGACTATCTCCTCCACCGTCACACGAGCATAGCCATCTTGAATGGGGTTGTTGTGGTGGAGTGCTCCAGTGGTAAAGCATCGCCGATGGCTACCTTCATGGACATGTTCCCGATAGGATAATACAGATGACATGCTTTCATCTCCTTTATATCGTCCACGGGGTAGCGAGGAGGCTCCTGGCAAGAACCTCGACCACCACCGAGGCTCCGTGCAGGAATTTCGATCGT
>NC_061509.1:271017885-271069226 GCF_022539505.1 Lolium rigidum
CCGTGGCTAGAAGCAAGGAGACGAGCTCCCGGAATCGCGGTCCGAACCCAATCTTCGGAGAACCTCCAAAAGGAATCCCTAGGACAACGAGTCGAAAGCACGCGCTACATCCAGCTTTAGCATCACCCTCGGCTCCTTTCCCCTGTGCAGGAATTTGGCTATCTGCTGTACCAACATGAAGTTGTCATGGATGCACCGTTTGCGAATGAAGGCGCATTTGTTGCGATCCACCTGCGAATCCATCCGGGGAGCCAGTCTAGAAGCCAGGACCTTTGCCACTAGTTTGGCGAAGATGTGGATCAAACTGATTGGCCTGTAGTCAGCCAGCGCCGTCGCGTCCGGGCGCTTAGGCAGCACAACTATCAAGGCTTGGTTGAGGCCTTGAAATCCGCGCCCACACATCGTGTATAGTTTGTCGAAGGCCGCCATGAAGTCAGCCTTGACAACACCCCAGCACTTCTGAAGAAACTCGGCCGTAAACCCGTCAGGCCCGGGGGCCTTACCCGGCGGCGGATGTCGATGACGTCCCGGACCTCGTCCTTAGTGAATGCTGATAACCCACAAGTATAGGGGATCGCAATGGTCTTCGAGGGAAGTAAAACCCAAATTTATTGATTCGACACAAGGGGAGGCAAAGAATACTTATAAGCCTTAACAACTGAGTTGTCAATTCAGCTGCACCTGGAAAAGCACTAGTAACAGGGGTGATGTGAAAGCAGCAGTAATATGAGAGCAATAGTAACAGTAACACAGCAGCAGTAACAGTAATATGAGAGCAATGGCACCAGAAAATAGTTGATACTACTTCCAATGACATATAGAACGAGTATATGATGATGAGAGATGGACCGGGGTTCCCAGCTATCTACACTAGTGGTAACTCTCCAATAACAAGTGTTGGGTGAACAAATTACGGTTGGGCAATTGATAGGATTGAAATAGCATTAAGACAGAACATCAACATTATTAATCATGTAGGCATGTTTTCCATATATAGTCATACGTGCTCGCAATGAGAAACTTGTACAACATCTTTTGTCCAACCAGCCCGTGGCAGCCGGGCCTCAAGGGAATCTACTGGCAATTAAGGTACTCCTTTTAATAGAGCAACAGAGCAAAGCATTAACACTTGGTGAAAACATGTGATCCTCATACCTAAGCCTTCCCCTCCAGTTATCCCGATTCTTGTCGTCACTCTGGGGCCTCGGGTTCCGGACATAGACATGTGCAAAAAACTTGTAGATACAATCTAAGCAATAAGTATAGAGCTTAAATCTAAGATCATGCCACTCGGGCCCTAGTGACAAGCATTAAACACAACAAGATTGCAGCAACAATAACTTCACAAACTTTATAGATAGACTAATCATAATGTAACAATCCATCGGATCCCAACAAACACAACACCGATTACATCAGATGAATCTCAATCATGTAAGGCAGCTCATGAGATCATTGTATTGAAGTACATGGAGGAGAGAGTACCAACTAGCTACAGCTAGAACCCGTAGTCCATGGGGGAACTACTCACGGAGCATGATGGAGGCGGTGGTGTCGATGGAGATTGCTTCCGGGGGCACTTCCCCGTCCCGGCGGCGTGCCGGAACGCAGAGTCTCGTCCCCCGAATTGGAGTTTCGCGATGGTGGCGGCGCCCCTGGAGTGTTTCTGGAGTTTCGTCAATTCGTATCGAAGATTTAGGTCAGGACGGCTTAAATAGGCGAAGAGGCGGAGTCGGAGGGGCCACGGGGGTCCCTCACACTAGGGGGCGCCCCCCTGGGCCGCGCCGCCACCGCGTGTGGGGCCCCCAGGGCTCCCCTCTGGTCCCTCTCTGGCTCTCTGGAAGCTTCCGGGAAAAATAAGGTTCTGGGCGTTGATTTCGTCCGATTCCGAGAATATTGCCCGAACAGCCTTTCTGGAACCAAAAACAGCAGAAAACAGGAACTGGCACTTCGGCATCTTGTTAATAGGTTAGTTCCGGAAAATGCATAAAAACATTATAAAGTGCAAGAAAAACATGTAAGTATTGTCATAAAACAAGCATGGAACATCGAAATTATAGGTACGTTGGAGACGTATCGGCATCCCCAAGCTTAGTTCCTACTCGCCCTCGAGTAGGTAAACGATAAAAGAATAATTTCTGTAGTGACATGCTACTTACATAATCTTGATCATACTATTATAAAGCATATGAGATGAATGCAGTGACTCAAGACAATGATCTATAGTTGCTAACAAATAGATAACATATAGCAAAACTTTTCATGAATAGTACTTTCAAGACAAGCATCAAAAGTCTTGCACAAGAGTTAACTCATAAAGCAATAAATTCAAAGTAAAGGCATTGAAGCAACACAGAGGAAGATTTAAGTTTCAGCAGTTGCTTTCAACTTTTAACATGCATATCTCATGGATAATTGTCAACACAAAGTAAAATAATAAGTGCAATAAGCAAGTATGTAAGAATCAATGCACAGTTGACACAAGTGTTTGCTTCTAAGATGGAAGGAAATAGGTAAACTGACTCAACATAAAGTAAAAGAAAGGCCCTTCACAGAGGGAAGCAGGGATTAAATCATGTGCTAGAGCTTTTTAAGTTTTGAAATCATATAGAGAGTATAAAAGTAAAGTTTTGAGAGGTGTTTGTTGTTGTCAACGAATGGTAGTGGGCACTCTAACCCCTCACCAAACAGACTTTCAAAGAGCGGCTCCCATGAAGGACGTTATCTCTACCAGACAAGGTAGATCATCCCTCTTCTCTTTTGTTTACACATGTACTTTAGTTTTATTTATGGTTGACACTCCTCCCAACCTTTTGCTTACACAAGCCATGGCTAACCGAATCCTCGGGTGCCTTCCAACATTCACATACCATGAAGGAGTGTCTAATTGCAAAATTAAGTTGTTTACTGATGAATCAGGGCAAAACATATGAAGAGAATTATTAATGAGAGTTGATTAATTGGGGCTGGGAACCCCGCTGGCAGCTCTTTTTGCAAAATTATTGGATAAGCGGATGATGCCACTAGTCCATTGGTGAAAGGTGCCCAACAAGATTGAAAGATAAAACACCACATATTTCCTCATGAGCTATAAAACATTGACACAAATAAGAGATAATAAAGTTTTGAATTGTTTAAAGGTAGCACATGAAGTATTCACTTGAAATGGCAGGAAATACCACATAGTAGGTAGATATGGTGGACACAAATGGCATAGGTTTTGGCTCAAGGTTTTGGATGCACGAGAAGCATTTCCTCTCAGTACAAGGCTTTGGCTAGCAAGGTTGTTTGAAGCAAACACAAGTATGAACCGGTACAACAAAACTTACATAAGAACATATTGCAAGCATTATAAAACTCTACACTTTCTTCCTTGTTGCTCAAACACTTTTACCAGAAAATATCTAGACCTTAGAGAGACCAATCATGCAAATCAATTTCAACAAGCTCTACGGTATTTCTCCACTAATAGGTTTAAACTACATGATGCAAGAAACATGATCTACTTGAGAGCTCAAAACAATTGCCAAGTATCAAATTATCCAAGACAATATGAAGCATTTTCTGTTTCCAACCAAATAGCAATACATGCAATAGCTTCCAACTTTTGTCATTGAACATTAAAAAGTAAAACGAAGAACACAAGTGTTCATGTGAAAAAGCGGAGCGTGTCTCTCTCCCAAACAAGGATTGCTAGGATCCGAATTTATTCAAACATAAAAAAAAATAAAAACACACAGACGCTCCAAGTGAAAAACATAAGATGTGACCGAATAAAAATATAGTTTCAATAGAAGAAACCTGATAAGTTGATGAAGAAGAGGATGCCTTGGGCATCCCCAAGCTTAGACGCTTGAGTCTTCTTGAAATATGCACGGATGAACCACGGGAGCATCCCCAAGCTTATACTTTTCACTCTTCTTGATCATATATCATCCTCCTCTCTTGACCCTTGAAAACTTCCTTCACACCAAACTTCTCATAAACTTCATTAGAGGGGTTAGTACTCAAAAAACTTTAATCCACTTTAGTCCTGTAGTGACACATTGCAAGAACTCAATAAAACATTAGCTACAGCTCTCCACGTCTAGAAAACCTTGCTTAAAGTCCACAAGAGACAATGCAAAAAACAGAGACAAAATCTGTCAAAACAGAACAGCCAGTAAAGATGAATTTTTAAGAGGTACTTCCGTTGCTCAAATCAGAAAACTCAAAACTAATGAAAGTTGCGTACATATCTTAGGATCACTCACGTAAATTGGCAGATTTTTCTGAGTTACCTACAGAGAGCCCTGCCCAAATTCGTGACAGATAGAAATCTGTTTCTGTGCAGAAATCCAAATCTAGTATCAACCTTCTATTAGAGACTTCACTTGGCACAGCATTGCAATAAAATAAAGATAAGAAGAGGTTGCTACAGTAGTAACAACTTCCAAAACACAACAAAACAGTAGAAAAATAAACACATGGGTTATCTCCCAAGAAGTGCTTTCTTTATAGCCATTAAGATGGGCTCAGCAGTTTTAATGATGCACTCGCAAGAAATAAGATTTGAAGCAAAAGAGAGCATCAAAAAGCAAATTCAAAACACATTTAAGTCTAACCCACTTCCTATGCATAGGAATCTTGTACACAAATAAATTCATGAAGAACAAAGTGACAAGCATAAGAAGATAAAACAAGAGTAACTTCAAAATTTTAAGCATATAGAGAGGTGTTTTAGTGCCATGCAAATTTCTACAACCATATTTTCCTCTCTCATAATAATTTTCAGTAGCTTCATGAATAAACTCAACAATATAACTATCACATACAGCATGCTTTTCATGATTCATAAACACATAATTTTTATCAAGCTCAGAAATAATAGGATTAAAACTTTCAAACCCACTTTTATCAATAATGTAACAAGATGATTGATCATTCTCAAGCGATATGGGACTCATAGATAAAGTCATGATCTCTCCAATCCCATTTTCATTAATAGTACAATTAATAGTATCAAGTAACATAGGACCATCATCTAGAGATTTATCATAAACATTTGCCAAACAAAACTCTTTAGTACCATGCATTTCGACATCAGGCACAAACAAAGCATTATCATAAGATTTATCAAAGTAGCATGGATTATCATAAATAACAGGAGCATAATTATTCTCACAAGTTTTACTCACAGGGAATATTTCAAGAGAATCCACAGGAACATAACATTCATCCTCCTTTGGTAAGCATGGAGGACAATCAAATAGTGTAAGAGATAAAGAGTTACTCTCATTAGAAGGTTGGCACGGGTAGCTAATCCATTCTTCCTCCTTTTGTTCATCACCCTCCTCTTATTTTTCATCCAATGAGCTTTCCGGTTCATTAATTTCCTCCTCTTTTTCATCCAATGAGCTTTCAGGTTCATCAATTTCTTCTTCCACTGGTTCCTGCAAATTGTGAGTGCATTCTTGTGCATTAATGAGTCTCTCTTTATAATCAATGATATAAGGATTATCACTGTAGCTTTCTATGAAAAAATTAAGGATAGAAGAGACATAATCTTTAAGGTCCTTACAAACAACACAAGTTTCATAATTTTTAGCTATGAAGGATTCTATCTCAGAGGCTCCCATAAATAAGACAAATTGTTCTACTTCTTCGAACCCAAAATGAATATAGATATTCCAATTATAGTTCTTAATTAAAACTTTCTCACTAAAGCCACATTGAAATTTAAGATGTTTAGTATCCTGTTTAGAGCAACAGTTTGTATCATGGCGTTTAAGCAAGATTTTAGCAATTGTATTCAATTTTTCAATCACAGCACTCATAACTTTACCCGTTCTTGATTCTCTATAATTATTATATAATTCTATAAGCTCCAAATAGGTTGTAGGTTCTCCCATAGCAACAGTTTTTAATTTTTCGGTTTTTCAAATTTTTATGGATTTTCGGGTATATGAGGAAAATAAAACAAGACAAAAATAAACTAGACAAAAGTAAACTAAGCAAAATAATACTAGACAGAAATAAACTAAACAAAAGTAAACTAAGCAAAACAAAATAAAATACAATAGAGAGAGAGAGAGAGGTAGAGTGTACTCCCCAGGTGAACTTATGAGTAGAGCTATGCCTCCCCGGCAACGGCGCCAGAAAATAGTCTTGATAACCCACAAGTATAGGGGATTGCAACAGTCTTCGAGGGAAGTAAAACCCAAATTTATTGATTCGACACAAGGGGAGGTAAAGAATACTTATAAGCCTTAACAACTGAGTTGTCAATTCAGCTGCACTGGAAAAGCACTAGTAACAGGGGTGATGTGAAAGCAGCGAGTAATATGAGAGCAATAGTAACGAGTAACACGATGACGAGTAATGAGTAATATGAGAGCAATGGCACCAGAAAATAGTTGATACTACTTCCAATGACATATAGAACGAGTATATGATGATGAGAGATGGAACGGGGTTCCCAGCTATCTACACTAGTGGTAACTCTCCAATAACAAGTGTTGGGTGAACAAATTACAGTTGGGCAATTGATAGGATTGAAATAGCATTAAGACAGAACATCAACATTATTAATCATGTAGGCATGTTTTCCATATATAGTCATACGTGCTCGCAATGAGAAACTTGTACAACATCTTTTGTCCAACCAGCCCGTGGCAGCCGGGCCTCAAGGGAATCTACTGGCAATTAAGGTACTCCTTTTAATAGAGCACCGGAGCAAAGCATTAACACTTGGTGAAAACATGTGATCCTCATACCTAAGCCTTCTCCTCCAGTTATCCCAGTTGCTGTCACTCTGGGGCCTCGGGTTCCGGACATAGACATGTGCAAACAACTTGTAGATACAATCTAAGTAATAAGTATAGAGCTTAAATCTAAGATCATGCCACTCGGGCCCTAGTGACAAGCATTAAACACAACAAGATTGCAGCAACAATAACTTCACAAACTTTATAGATAGACTAATCATAATGTAACAATCCATCGGATCCCAACAAACACAACACCGATTACATCAGATGAATCTCAATCATGTAAGGCAGCTCATGAGATCATTGTATTGAAGTACATGGAGGAGAGAGTACCAACTAGCTACAACTAGAACCCGTAGTCCATGGGGGAACTACTCACGGAGCATGATGGAGGCGGTGGCGTCGATGGAGATGGCTTCCGGGGGCACTTCCCCGTCCCGGCGGCGTGCCGGAACAGAGATTCTGTCCCCCGAATTGGAGTTTCGCGATGGTGGCGGCGCCCCTGGAGTCTTTCTGGAGTTTCGTCAATTCGTATCGAAGATTTAGGTCAGGACGGCTTAAATAGGCGAAGAGAGGGAGTCGGAGGGGCCACGGGGGTCCCTCACACTAGGGGGGCGCCCCCTGGGCCGCGCCGCCACCGCGTGTGGGGCCCCCAAGGCTCCCCTCTGGTCCCTCTCTGGCTCTTTGGAAGCTTCCGGGAAAAATAAGGTTCTGGGCGTTGATTTCGTCCGATTCCGAGAATATTGCCCGAACAGCCTTTCTGGAACCAAAAACAGGAACTGGCACTTCGGCATCTTGTTAATAGGTTAGTTCCGGAAAATGCATAAAAACATTATAAAGTGCGAGCAAAACATGTAAGTATTGTCATAAAACAAGCATGGAACATCAGAAATTATAGGTACGTTGGAGACGTATCAAATGCCACCTCCAGCTCGGAGAGGTCCTCCGTGGCCATGCCTAGAAGTCCAAGTCCAGCGAGTGTGTCCTCCCCACCTCGGTGCCAAGTAGGCCCTCGAAGTGTGCGAAGGTAGCCTCAACCATGGCTGCATGGTCCGAGGTAACCGCGCCATTCACCCGTAGACTGTGAATCACATTTTTTTGGCGCCTGTAGGCCGCATGCTGGTGGAAGAAGGCCGTGTTGGCGTCCCCCTCCCGCAGCCATGCAATCTTTGCCATTGGCGGGCCATCGTCCTCTCTAGGGAAGCCAACCCCAGGTAGGCTTGTTTGAGATGTGCCCGGAGTCGACGCTCATCAGGGGAGAGCTGTCGGAATTCCATGGCGATGTCAAGCCTCAGCACAACCTCCCGCGCTATCATCAGCTGCAGTTTAACACACCCGACCTTCTTATCGCTCCAGCTCATGAGTTTGCGCGCTGTGAGTTTCAACTTAGCGGTGAGCCTCCTGAAGGGGTCCGTGTCCCCCTGGACCACCCCCGAGGCACCCTGAACTACCTCATTGAACCCATCAAGCTTCAACCAGAACCGCTCGAACTGGAACCTCTTCCTACCCATAGACTGTGTGGTACAGTCAAATAGGAGGGGGCAGTGGTCCGCCACCACCGTCGCGAAGCAGCGTAGAGTGCAGCTACTATGGAGTTCCTCCCATGTCACCGTGACGAACACTCGGTCGAGCCGGACTAGTGTGGGAGTCTCGCGCTCATTGGACCAAGTATATCGACGGCCATGCAGGTAGATCTCCTTGAGCTCGCATTCGTTCAGGAAGCGGCGATACCTGCCCATCATCCTACGGTTAAGATTACCGTTGTTCTTGTCCTCAGTCCGATAGATCATGTTAAAGTCCCCACAGAGGGCCCATGGGCCTTGGTGGGTTCCGCTGATGTCGCGCAGCTCATCCAGGAAGGCGGTCTTGTCAGCCTCCGCCTGTGGCCCGTAGACGCAGGTCAACCACCACGATGGTTCCCTCCCTAAGGGTGACACCCTAGCAGTGATACTATTAGCACCTATGTGGGCGCTGTCGATCTGCACCACCCTGCTCATCGAGGACACAATCACTCCAACCCGAGTATCAGACGCAGGCAAGCAGAAATAAGCATCAAATTCCGCGTCCAGCGCTTCCATAACAATGGAAGGGGTTACAACCGATATCTATGTCTTCTAGAGACACACGATAGACGCACCCGTGGTACCTACTACACTCCTAACACCCGTTCGTCTTGCGCGATCATTAAGGCCTCGCACATTGGCCACCATAATCTTTGGTTCGTATAACATTAGAACGACCATCCATCACCCGAGCGACCCGTGTCAGGGTCAGGCCTCTACGAGGCGACCACCCGACATCCCCAGCAGTGGCAGGGAGCAGCCTCTGATCGAGGAGAGCGTCCATCCGTAGAACTCCGCGATAGCCTCAATCATATCATCCGTTAAGGGGAGCTCGTACATCTTGTGGTAAGCTTCTAGGGAGGCCACTGAAGGCGCCTCGTCCCCAGAGAGTAGACCGAGCTTGCGCATCAATTTCCGCACCGCCTTCATTTCAGCATCCATCCCTCCTGGCTGCTTCGCGATCCTCGAGCTCCGGCGCGGCTGGAAGTTCAACTCAACCAACCTCCGTCTGACGGCTGGGGTATGGAGGAGAGCATCCGAGCGCGATTTCGCAGCTTCGAGGAACTCTCCCAACGTCCTTGGTCGCGCCAAAGGTACCGGCGCCCTAGGTACTGATGCGTGTAGTTGACACGTCCGTTGGGAACCCCAAGAGGAAGGTGTGATGCGCACAGCAGCAAGTTTCCCTCAGTAAGAAACCAAGGTTTAATCGAACCAGTAGGAGTCAAGAAGCACGTTGAAGGTTGATGGCGGCGGAGTGTAGTGCGGCGCAACACCAGGGATTCCGGCGCCAACGTGGAACCTGCACAACACAATCGCAGAACTTTGCCCCAACGTAACAGTGAGGTTGTCAATCTCACCGGCTTGCTGTAAAAAAAGGATTAGATGTATAGTGTGGATGATGATGGTTGTTTGCGAAGAACAGTAAAGAACAATTGCAGCAGATTGTATTTCAGATGTAAAGAATAGGACCGGGGTCCACAAATCACTAGTGGTGTCTCTCCCATAAGATAAGCAGATGTTGGGTGAACAAATTACAGTTGGGCAATTGACAAATAAAGAAGGCATAACAATGCACATACATATATCATGATGAGTACTATGAGATTTAATTAGGGCATTACGACAAAGTACATAGACCGCTATCCGAGCATGCATCTATGCCTAAAAAGTCCACTTTCGGGTTATCATCCGAACCCCTTCCGGTATTAAGTTGTAAACAACAGACAATTGCATCAAGTATGGTGCGTAATGTAATCAACACAAATATCCTTAGACAAAGCATCGATGTTTTATCCCTAGTGGCAACAACACATCCACAACCTTAGAACTTTACGTCACTGTCCCAGCATTTAATGGAGGCATGAACCCACTATCGAGCATAAATACTCCCTCTTGGAGTCACAAGTATCAACTTGGCCGGAGCCTCTACTAGCAACGGAGAGCATACAAGAACATAAATAACATATATGATAGATTGATAATCAACTTGACATAGTATTCAATATTCATCGGATCCCAACAAACACAACATGTAGGATTACAAATAGATGATCTTGATCATGATAGGCAGCTCACAAGATCTAACATGATAGCACAATGAGGAGAAGACAACCATCTAGCTACTGTTATGGACCCATAGTCCAGGGGTGAACTACTCACACATCGATCCGGAGGCGATCATGGCGATGAAGAGACCTCCGGGAGTTGATTCCCCTCTCCGGCAGGGTGCCGGAGGCGATCTCCTGAATCCCCCGAGATGGGATTGGCGGCGGCGGCGTCTCTGGAAGGTTTTCCGTATCGTGGCTCTCAGTACTGGGGGTTTCGCGACGAAGGCTTTAAGTAGGCGGAAGGGCAGGTCAAGGGGCGTCACGAGGGGCCCACACAACAGGGCCGCGCGGCCAGGGTCCAGGCCGCACCGCCCTGGCGTGTCGCCACCTCGTGGCCCCACTTCGTTTCCTCTTCGGACTTCTGGAAGCTTCGTGGAAAAATAGGATCCTGGGCGTTGATTTCGTCCAATTCCGAGAATATTTCCTTACTAGGATTTCTGAAACCAAAAACAGCAGAAAACAACAACTGGCTCTTCGGCATCTCGTCAATAGGTTAGTGCCGGAAAATGCATAATAATGACATCTAATGTGTATAAACATGTGAGTATCATCATAAAAGTAGCATGGAACATAAGAAATTATAGATACGTTTGGGACGTATCAAGCATCCCCAAGCTTAGTTCCTACTCGCCCTCGAGTAGGTAAACGATAACAAAGATAATTTCTGAAGTGACATGCTATCATAATCTTGATCATACTATTGTAAGGCGTATGAGATGAATGCAGCGATTCGAAGCAATGATGAAGATAATGAGTAAACAAATGAATCATATAACAAAGACTTTTCATGAATAATACTTTCAAGACAAGCATCAATAAGACTTGCATAAGAGTTACTCATAAAGCAATAAATTCAAAGTAAAGGCATTGAAACAACACAAAGGAAGATATAAGTTTCAGCGGTTGCTTTCAACTTCAACATGTATATCTCATGGATAATTGTCAACACAAAGTAATATAACAAGTGCAATAAGTAAACATGTAAGAATCAATGCACACAGTTGATACAAGTGTTTGCTTCTAAGATAGAAGGAATGGGCAAACTGACTCAACAATAAAGTAAAAGATAGGCCCTTCGCAGAGGGAAGCATTGATTACTATATTTGTGCTAGAGCTTTTCATTTTGAAAACAAGAAACAATTTTGTCAACGGTAGTAATAAAGCATATGAGTTATGTATAATATATCCTATAAGTTGCAAGCCTCATGCATAGTATACCAATAGTGCTCGCACCTTGTCCTAATTAGCTTGGATTAACACGGATTATCATTGCATAGCATATGTTTCAACCAAGTGTCACAAAGGGGTACCTCTATGCCGCCTGTACAAAGGTCTAAGGAGAAAGCTCGCATTGGATTTCTCGCTTTTGATTATTCTCAACTTAGACATCCATACCGGGACAACATAGACAACAGATAATGGACTCCTCTTTAATGCATAAGCATTCAACAACAATTAAAATTCTCATAAGAGATTGAGGATTAGTTGTCAACACTGAAACTTCCACCATGAATCATGACTTTAGTTAGCGGCCCAATGTTCTTGTCTAACAGTATGCATACTCAAACCGCTTGATCATGAAAATCACTCTTACTTCAGACAAGACGAACATGCATAGCAACTCACATGATACTCAACAAAGGTAAAGTTGATGGCGTCCCCAGAAACATGGTTACCGCTCAACAAGCAACTTATTAAGAAATAAAACACATAAGTACATATTCTTCACCACGATAGTTTTTAAGGCTATTTGTCCCATGAGCTATATATTGCAAAGGCAAAGAATAGAATTTTAAAGGTAGCACTCAAGTAATTTACTTTGGAATGGCGGAGAAATACCATGTAGTAGGTACGTATGGTGGACACAAATGGCATGGTTATTGGCTCAAGGATTTGGATGCACAAGAAGAATTCCTCTCAATACAAGGCTAGGCTAGCAAGGTTGTTTGAAGCAAACTCAAGTATAAAAGGTGCAGCAAAGCTCACATATGAACATATTGTAACTATTATAAGACTTTACATTGTCTCCTTGTTGTTCAAACACCTCAACCAGAAAATATCTAGACTCTGGAGATCAATCATGCAAACCAAATTTTAACAAACTCTATGTAGTTATTCATTAATGAGTACAAGGTACATGATGCAAGAGCTTAAACAAGATCTATATGAGCACAACAATTTCCAAGTATCACATTATTCAAGACATTAAACCATTTACCACATGCGGCATTTTCCGTTTCCAACCATATAACAATGAATGAAATAGTCCAACTTTCGCAATGAACGTTAAAGATAAAGCTAAGAACAGATTTGTTCATACGAAACAACGGAGCGTGTCTCTCTCCCAAACAAATAATGCTAGGATCCGATTTTATTCAAACAAAAATAAAAAACAAAAACAAACAGACGCTCCAAGTAAAGCACATAAGATGTGACGGAATAAAAATATAGTTTCACTAGAGAAACCTGATAAGTTGTCGATGAAGAAGGGATGCCTTGGGCATCCCCAAGCTTAGACGCTTGAGTCTTCTTAAAATATGCAGGGATGAACCACGGGGGCATCCGACTTTTCACTCTTCTTGATCATATTGTATCATCCTCCTCTCTTGACCCTTGAAAACTTCCTCCACGCCAAACTCGAAACAAACTCATTAGAGGGTCAGTGCATAATTCATATATTCAGAGGTGACATAATCATTATTAACACTTCTGGACATTGCTCAAAGCTACTGAAAGTTAATGGAACAAAGAAATCCATCAAACATAGCAAAACAGGCAATGCGAAATAAAAGGCAGAATCTGTCAAAACAGAACAGTTCGTAAAGACGAATTTTAAAGTGGCACCAGACTTGCTCAGATGAAAATTCCCAAATTGAATGAAAGTTGCGTACGTATCTGAGGATCACGCACGTAAATTGGCAGATTTTTTTGATTTTTCTACAGAGACTACTGCTCAAATTCGTGACAGCAAGAAATCTGTTCCTGCGCAGTAATCCAAATCTAGTATTGGCTTTACTATCAAAGACTTTACTTGGCACAACAATGCAATAAAATAAAGATAAGGAGAGGTTGCTACAGTAGTAAACAACTTCCAAGACTCAAATATAAAATAAAGTGCAGAAGTAAAATAATGGGTTGTCTCCCATAAGCGCTTTTCTTTAACGCCTTTCAGGTAGACGCAGAAAGTGTGTATCAAGTATTATCAAGAGATGAAGCATCAACATCAATAGGTATCTTAGATGCTCCCCCATCCGTAGTGGTGCTAAGGGCTTTGTCAATTTTAGGCCTATAATAATTTTTTGGCTTAGGCACTTTAGAGACATACATAAACTTTTGCTCCTTACCCACATAAGCTTTCTCCTTAAACTTAAGAGAAGAAAAAGTTGAACCCAAGGTTCCCATAGCTTATTCAAGTTCACTAGTCCTATGGGTTCGATTATCATGAGTAGCACAAGTTTCTAAAACAGCAATTCTCTCATTAATTCCACCTAGAGATTTATCAAGTTTATCAGTGCTATTAAGTAATATTCCCAATTTAGTCTCAATACTTGGAAGATCTTTCTCTATGGCCTCCAACTTTTTCATGACATCTTAAAGAGAGATTTCAATTTTAGCTTCATTAACAGGTGGTATTCCAACTAGACTCTCAATAATGCAACTAGCTTCTAAAGCCGGAGTGCCTAGGAAATTACCTCCCGCAAGAGTATCAAGAACATACCTATTCCAGCTAGAGATACCAACAAAAAAGTTCCTAAGTAGTATAATAGTGGAGTGTTTCTTAATGCACCTATGATGAGCATCGCTAATTCTATACCAAGCATCTTTAAAACTTTCTCCCCCTTGTTGCTTAAAGGAACGAACTTCAACTTCCGGATTACTCATTTTTAGCAGTAGTAAATAAAACAAACTAAATAAAGTAAATGCAAGTAACTAATTTTTGTGTGTTTTTGATATAGAGAGCAAGACAGTAAATAAAGTAAAACTAGCAACTAATTTTTTTTTGTGTTTTTGATATAAGAAGCAAACAAAGCAGTAAATAAAATAAAACAAAGCAAGACAAAAACAAAGTAAAGAGATTGGAAGTGGAGACTCCCCTTGCAGCGTGTCTTGATCTCCCCGGCAACGACGCCAGAAATTTGCTTGATGCGTGTAGTTGACATGTCCGTTGGGAACCCCAAAAGGAAGGTGTGATGCGCACAGTAGCAAGTTTCCCTCAGTAAGAAACCAAGGTTTAATCGAACCAGTAGGAGTCAAGAAGCACATTGAAGGTTGATGGCGGCGGAGTGTAGTGCGGCGCAACACCAGGGATTCCGGCGCCAACGTGGAACCTGCACAACACAATCACAGAACTTTGCCCCAACGTAACGGTGAGGTTGTCAATCTCACCGGCTTGCTGTAAACAAAGGATTAGATGTATAGTGTGGATGATGATGGTTGTTTGCGAAGAACAGTAAAGAACAATTGCAGCAGATTGTATTTCAGATGTAAAGAATAGGACCGGGGTCCACAGATCACTAGTGGTGTCTCTCCCATAAGATAAGCAGATGTTGGGTGAACAAATTACAGTTGGGCAATTGACAAATAAAGAAGGCATAACAATGCACATACATATATCATGATGAGTACTATGAGATTTAATTAGGGCATTACGACAAAGTACATAGACCGCTATCCAGCATGCATCTATGCCTAAAAAGTCCACTTTCAGGTTATCATCCGAACCCCTTCCGGTATTAAGTTGTAAACAACAGACAATTGCATTAAGTATGGTGCGTAATGTAATCAACACAAATATCCTTAGACAAAGCATCGATGTTTTATCCCTAGTGGCAACGGCACATCCACAACCTTAGAACTTTCTGTCACTGTCCTAGATTTAATGGAGGAATGAACCCACTATCGAGCATAATACTCCCTCTTGGAGTCACACGTATCAACTTGGCCAGAGCCTCTACTAGCAACGGAGAGCATGCAAGAACATAAATAACATATATGATAGATTGATAATCAACTTGACATAGTATTCAATATTCATCGGATCCCAACAAACACAACATGTAGGATTACAAATAGATGATCTTGATCATGATAGGCAGCTCACAAGATCTAACATGATAGCACAATGAGGAGAAGACAACCATCTAGCTACTGCTATGGACCCATAGTCCAGGGGTGCACTACTCACACATCGATCCGGAGGCGATCATGGCGATGAAGAGACCTCCGGGAGATGATTCCCCTCTCCGGCGGGGTGCCGGAGGCGATCTCCTGAATCCCCCGAGATGGGATTGGCGGCGGCGGCGTCTCTGGAAGGTTTTCCGTATCGTGGCTCTCGGTACTGGGGGTTTCGCGACGAAGGCTTTAAGTAGGCGGAAGGGCAGGTCAAGGGGCGTCACGAGGGGCCCACACAACAGGGCCGCGCGGCCAGGGTCCAGGCCGCGCCGCCCTGGCGTGTCGCCACCTCGTGGCCCCACTTCGTTTCCTCTTCGGACTTCTGGAAGCTTCATGGAAAAATAGGACCCTGGGCGTTGATTTCGTCCAATTCCGAGAATATTTCCTTACTAGGATTTCTGAAACCAAAAACAACAGAAAACAACAACTGGCTCTTCGGCATCTCGTCAATAGGTTAGTGCCGGAAAATTCATAATAATGACATATAATGTGTATAAAACATGTGAGTATCATCATAAAAGTAGCATGGAACATAAGAAATTATAGATACGTTTGGGACGTATTAGGTACCGGTGCTTGTCGCGCTCTCTGGAACACCAGAGGGGGTGAGGTGAAGCGGCACACTGACGGAGAGGCGGCAGGGGGCACCACCGCGTCAGCTTGAGACGGGGGCGTGTCAGCCACGATCTCTTCATCGACCACCTCGTCATTGCTCATCTCGTCCACCCTAGAAGCATCCATGGGGATGAGGTTCAGGACCGGGCAGGGAGAGGGGCATCCATGGGGATGAGGTTCAGTTACTAATCCAAGCTCGTATTGGCGCGTATCCTACAGGGGTGCTCTGAAGCAAAAGTATTACTTTAATATTAGTTCACAACCCGAGAAATGCAGAGTGGCCCTCGGGTGCCACACACCCCAGTTGAAAAAATAAAAAGGTTATTTTTTAACTTCTTTTGAAATCAAAGATGATTAGGTATTGTACTTGTATAAAAATACTTCCCGAAGGAATTACTTTCACAATGTGTTTGGATGCACAGAATTTGTGCTCGGAATTGGAATTGGAAATTGGTAGGCCCAATTCGCCTGTTTGGGTGGTCACGGAATTTAGAGCATCTCCAGCCGCGTACCCCAAAGCGTCCCCCAAAGGGATTTGGGGCGCGCCGGACAAAAAATGCGTTCCAGCCGCGTCCCCCAAAGCCCATTTTTGTCCGGCACGGCCCGATACGGTGTCCGGGGACGCACCGGGGATGCCGGACACAACGAAAAGCGAGGCGGGCTCCCACATGTCGGCGACTATTTGCATAAACCATTGGTTCGCGCCTCTTTTCTCGTCGCTCCTTCCTTCCCGCACCTCCCACCCCACCGCCGCCGCTGGATTTCCCGGCCGTTTGGGCGTCTGATCTCTGCTGAGAGTCGGCACCGTTGTCGCGGCTAGGGCTCCCGCCGGTCGTGCCGCCGCCGCGTCGCCAGCGCGTCCCAGAGGATTTTCTGGAATGCTTGGAAGCATCGATTGCATGCACTGGGCATGGAAGAACTGCCCGTTTGCTTGGCAAGGTATATACAAAGGCCGTCATGGATATTGCAGTGTGGTGCTTGAAGCTGTGGCAGATTATGACCCGTGGATTTGGCATTCTTTCTTTGGCATGGCGGGATCACACAATGACATCAACGTGTTGCAGCAGTCTCCGGTGTTCAGCAGACTAGTGGAAGGGCATGCTCCACCATGCAACTATGAGATCAATGGCCACGAATATACCAAAGGCTATTATCTAGCCGATGGTATATATCCAAAATGGGCCACTTTTGTCAAAACAATCTCGAATCCATCAGGTCTGAAGAATTCTCACTTTGCTACGCGACAGGAGGCTTGTAGGAAGGATGTCGAGCGGGCATTTGGTGTGCTTCAAGCACAATTTGCCATTGTCCGGTACCCTGCTCTAAGCTGGTCTCACGATCAAATGTGGGAGGTGATGCAGGCTTGTGTGATCATGCACAACATGATCATCGAGGATGACCGCAAGAATCATGCTAGGTCACATGTTGGTCCCTATGAGTGTGAAGGCCCTCTTGCGGAGGTTGATCATGAGTTGCCTGCAGATTTTGCTGATTTTCTCGTCATGCACGCAGAGATCCGTGACAGCAATGTGCATGAGCAACTTCAAGCTGATCTCGTTGAGCATTTGTGGAGGATCAAAGGAAATACCGTGGCACCTTGATGTAGCATCTACCCCTATTTATTATATTTGTTTACTTGTTTTATTGTTTGTTGTAATTTAATTTGAAAACAATCCTCGCAAACATTTTTATTCATATGCTATATTTGATAAATGGTTCTGTGTTAAAAAGATATTTTAAATGTTTGGGGGCGGCGTTTGGGGGACACGGCTGGGGAGCGACGTCCCCCAAAGGCGGCACGAACAAAACATGTCTCCCAAACGCTCAATCCGGCGCGGTTTGGGGGACGCTTTGGGGGACGCGGCTGGAGATGCTCTTACGCTTGGAAACTGGACCCAATTCCACGCGTGGACTCGATGGCAGCGTGTGCAGAGAGGACCCGGCGGCAGCGCGGACCCGGCGGCAACGCGGATAAGGACTCCCTTCCCACCCTCCCTTCCTTGACGCTCCATCTCGTCCCTGAACCTCATCCCCATGGATGCCCCTCTCCCTGCCCGGTCGTAACCCTAGATCGCCGGCGGGAGGTTGTACACCGGCGGCGGCCAACTGGGCAGCGAAGATCGAAGATCTGGGCGATTAGGATGGTAGGCTAATTTTTTTATATCTATTTCAATTGCAGATTGGGTGCTTGGCTATTTGTCTGTTCATCCACTTGGAGCTCTGGCCGGAGGAGGATCTGCCGTGCAGCCGCGCGGCCGACGGACAGGAGAAAGCCTCCAAGTTTCTCGCCGCTTTCTTCCCCTTCGGTTCCTCTAAATCGTGGTTGATTTGTGATATTTTCTGGATGATTGTCCAAACATAACAAACTATCAAATTCCACAGTCTGCGCATCCAAACGTGAGTTGGAATTGGGTGTCCCCCTTTGATTCCAAGAGCAAATACCATGTACATCCAAACGAGAAAATTGAAACGAAGGCCATTTCATTTCCATCTTAGATTTAGAATTTCACTCCGTTTCAACTCTAAGGCCAAATTTTGTGCATCTAGGTAAAAAAAAAACTCGAAACGCCCCATGACTAGGTACTATTCACTTTATATTCGTTATAATTTTGTTTTTTTTTCTCCCTGAAGACGATATGAATCATTTCTTTCGCAAACATTGTTTATACGAGTACAAACTTGATCATCATTGGTTTCTAAGAAGATTCATTTTTTTTACTTTTTAAAATTTCTACAATTTTTTAAGTGTATGGGGGTGTGTAGCACCCGAGAGCCAAAAGTCCGTGTTATTCACAACCCTGATCTTTTTTGTTCTCTTTAAACTACTATAATATATATGGCATATGTTTTGACACCAGTCAAATTATAATATTCCTAATAATTCCAACAATTCAACACTAATCAAATGCATAATTTTTAAGGCCACAATCCGAATTAACATTTAATTCGATGTGCCGGTCACTCTGGAGGGGGTGGAGCTTTGCGGGTCGTGGTGGCATCATCACAATGTTGGTGGGTGGGGGGGGGGGGGCAGTGTCAATGTAAGTGTTTTTTACCGACAATAAATAAAAGGTAAAAGTATTTATATATTCAAACTAGTGTCACAATTCTAGTTCTTATTCACTAACCAAATAAAAGAAAATATGTTGATTGTTTTGCTGAAGCTTTAACGGAATGCAGGCGACCATGAAATAAAAGAAAAATAAAACAAAATGAGAATTGGTGCTGCTAAGCTCAATCGGTCTTTCAAGCACAATGAGGTAATATAAGATGGATGTTGCATTGATGATATCCTAGGGCTATGAACAAGGCGCGGCGCCCTTTCATGTGGGCGCGAACAGAAACGGCCATTGGTTGAAAATGCAAAGTGATCTGGGAGATCATTTGCCACCCAAAGGAGTTGGAAGGTCTCGGCGTGCTTAGCCTTCAGAAATATGCACGAGCTCATCATCCCTGATGGCCTTTGTTTGAATGGATGGATCCCACCGAGACTTGGATAGGTCTAGCAACCCTTGCGCCACGGCCGATATGAATATATTTCACGCCTCTACCACCATCAGAAGTGGCTATGGCTCGACGATATCCTTTTGGAAATCTCCTTGGCTGGATGGGCAGCAGCCAAGCTTATAGTGCCGCTTGTCTCATTCTTCGAGAGGGAAGAACTGGTCAGTACAAGAGTACTTGTTGGGCAGGGTATGTGTTCCACAGATTAGATTGGAGTTGGGCTGTCCCTGGATCTCTTCCTACAATACAATGTGGTATAGACGCTACACTCCTCGGTCGCGCTCACCACGGGTGTTCCTGACATCATCACTTGGAACCACGCACTTCGGGCACTTAGTCAACCGCATTCACGTATCGTGCGCAGTTTTCAGGGGTGCCCCCTTTTGATCTACATGACACAGTCTAGAAGGTGTGGGCACCTCCAAAGGATTGACACTTCGCATGGCTAGTAAAAGGTTCATGAGATAACCTCACGGGAAGATGCAGATTACCAGGATAGTCAGAGAATTCTTGTTCTATTGCTTGCAACACTAACATTTCTGCATCTATATACTTGATGAGCTGCAAACATTTTTTTATGTATGTAACGAATTTATTATGATTTTGTAAGCATGTTATTATACGAATGCCAACCTGCGGCAAATATAATTATTGCTCCTGAAACTATAATTAGTGACGGGCTGAAAAATTAGAATGTCACTGCTTTGGACAAAATACAGGCGTCAGTCCTAAGTTACTAATGAGAGCAAGAAACAAAATGCATGAGTCAGTGCATGCATTCTAATTTTGCTAAGTTACTAATGAGAGCAAGAAACAAAATGCATGAGCCAGTGCATTTTGTTCCTGATGACGTCAATCCTACCCGTGACGGACACATGTATTTTGTTCCTGGCTTCATTAGTAACTTATCACTGATGCCTGCATTTTGTATCTGGATAGGTCACCACCAACGGCTTGGCAGCTGCTAGCCTCTCTCCACACAAAATAGTGTGAGAGCTAGATGGCGTCAACTCGGAATGAAAATGGACACATGTCATGCCTCCTCCACACAAAAAAGATGGTTCGGTAGGGAACAATATCATGAACCGTATGTGAGTGTACATCACACATGCGTGACTGCACCACAAAATTGGATGAGCTTCCTAGTGCAATGCAAAGCCATTTTCTTTAAATTGGCGAGATGGATAGGCGGAGCAAAACTGATATGCAGTCGATATGTGATATTGGAGGAGAACAAAGAAGAATGCCAACGCTAGGTGTCGAGAGTAAATGCATGCATGTGGTTTGGTGTCCTTGAACTAGTCCGAGCTACGTCCTGCACGTGGATAGTAAACCATGCAGATTGGTTAGGGGAAAAAACCCGAGTGTGCCACTACGAAAATATCTCAAAATTGAACTAGAGAACCATGCACCGTGACCGTGAGGGGGAGACAGAACTACTCGGCTTTGGGTTTCTCCTTCTCTACAATATATACACAATCGAGCAAACTCGGTATGTTGTAGGATCCGCTGAGCCACAGTGTGCATTTCTGTACGCACTAAGCTTGCCAAAATCTGTACACTGTCCATCCACGGCTCGCCAAGGCACAGGGACACATCTGTTATGCTTGTTCTAGGAAGCAGCACAGAAGCACACCTATTGTGATTGTTCTGGAAGAAAACACTAGTCGGTGATGTACAATGTGATATAAGCCACGTCAGTGCACATCAATACATACGACTTCAATATGTTAATAAGGATACATCATGGATAGACTTCAATATGTCATGTCTTCTCAAAGTTGAAATTTGCCACAGTTGTTGCCGAATCAAGCGGCGAGGATTGGCCCGATATGTGATGCTGCTGTTAATGGCAAAGGGATGCTGCTTGTATTACGCCTCTTCCATTTTGTCAAAATCAGATATGAGGGGAAGGTGACTGATTTTGAGTCGATCATAGACGCTAGGCCTCGCCGCCACCGTGCAACACGTCATTGCAACGGTCTAACCAGGATGATTTTATCTGTCTTATCGTTTGGCCGTGAACAATTTTTTTTTATTTCCGAGCAACGCTTGCTTCTTGATGATACATTGTCTTTGATGCCACGTGCAGGTTCGTATTATAATGTAGCGCGGCGTGCATATTACTGAAATCTGTCAGTTGCATCCTATAAAAGACTATGTGTCTTTCGGAGTTTCCAGTTAAAAATTAGAAAGATTAAAGTATAGATCACATGCCTCCACATGTCTGGAGAGTCAACTGAATAATTATTTCTATATGTTCAGTTCCATCATCAAGGTGCGACTGTCCCGGATGCCGCTGGATCATACCACATCGCCTCCCTCTTCTTCCTTCCCCTGTGCTCTTAATTATTACAGAAGCGATAACATCTGACTGAAACTCGCCTGCAAGACCAAGACTTGATGCTAAGCAGAGTAGGCACATCCTTCTCCAGGTAAGAAAGATAGCTAGCCCTTAGTTTAATTTTTGGTGCTTGCTGTTGAAGATGTGCCCTTCTCGCATGATCAATCGCTACCTTGATGTTCATGAACATGCCTCTTCTTATATATAGAAATCAATGTTTTTTTGCAGAACAACAGAGTGATCTCTCATCTGCAGTTCACTTGTGAAGTTGAGTGGCCAGTTGTGTAGCGTGCTCTTGTTTCAGACTTTCAGGGGGTTCTAGCTGCGGTATGGATCGGCAGGTTAGCAGCCGAAATGACTTGGAGTGCATGATGCTAGATGAAACCTCAGAGCCCAAGGCCCTGCCACTGTCGCTTTTGGAAGACATCACAGGTGGTTTCTCCGATGATCGGGAGATTGGTAGAGGCGCCTTCTCGGTGGTGTACAAGGTAAGTAATACAGTACGACGCCAATTCATAAGATTCATAGTTTTCATATACAGCAGCCTACCTGTTAATGGGCATGCTTGAAGTCTGGTTTCAACTTGTTTTTTTTTTTTTTATAATATCGAGCATATGTCTGGTTTCAACTGGTTTTAGCGGTGACTGGCTTGGATCTTGGATTTTGGATTTGGTTTGGACTTTGGGCTGAACGAAATGTTTTCACACGGGTTCAAACCGTTGGTGAGTCCGTTGATGGATCAACTGTAGTACGAGTAGTCGTCTTCCCCATCCTGGACATGTTTCTTAAATCCCCAAATCGACGACCATCTCCTCTGATGGTCCGCTCACGGACCGATCTTTGCCGCGCGTCGCCGCCGCCACCGTTCAGCAAGTGCGTACGCATCGATGGCGCGATGTGGTTTGCCGCCGGTGCCAGGATGCGGCTGCAGCGACGGTTGGGGCGCCGCTCAAGCTGTGCGTGGGTCAACGCCGCTGCGCGTCGTCGGCGGGGAACACCGGCGCTCAGAAGATTAGCTATATTTTGGCGTTGGGCTCATGATCTCGCGTTTGGGTGCGAAAACACACGAAATCCTTTCAGCTCGATTTTGTGATTTGGTTTTGTCTCTGGTTAGTCTAATCTTTCCAACATTTGATTTGCTTCGATGCAATTTGGTTATGAAGTTTGTGTATGTGGACTGAGTTCGTGGTCTTTCTCTCAAACAATTGACTGACAAGGCATCTTCCGGCTCTGTCTGCAGGGAATGCTCGCTAATGGGCTGACCGTCGCTGTGAAGAGACTATCCAATTGTTACATGTATGACAAGGAATTCCAACGAGAGGTTGAATGTTTGCTCAAGGCGAATCACACAAATATAGTGAGATTTCTAGGATACTGCGCTGATACGCAAGGCACTATGGCAGATTTGAACGGAAAGGTTGTCATGGCAGACGTACAACAAAGGTTGCTCTGCTTTGAGTACCTGCCTAAAGGAAGCCTCGATGGGTATATCCAAGGTATGAAGTATCATCTGGCACGTAACATTTTTTTCTGCCATTGTTTTGTTCATATATATCACTGAAAATTACGGCTCCCACGATTTTGTTTCGTTAATAATGATTTATTCTACCCTCAGAAGCATGATATGTATTTAATCTGTAATGACTTGGAATGCGCAAATTCAAAGCAAATGTGAATACTTCTCTGAAATTTCAGTTTTAGCGTATATTTATAATATAATTGTTGCAAATACATGGTAGTCGTCCATTGAAGATAGATTGGATGGTTCCAGATTTTTGTACCATGAGGCTCACTACGAGAGTTTGTTCCGAATTAATAATAAATTCCTAGATGTTTTCTATGAGGATGTGGGGAGTTAGAATTAACCTGAACTATTGGAGATTATTTTTTCAAGCATCTCATGGTTACTTATCCCGTCGTATACTTTCTGTTATTCATATATTGAGGCTGCCAAGTGCTTCAAAGGCTAATATACAGCTTGTTTTCATCTTCTTTTTTGCAGATGCATCTGGTGGACTTAACTGGAGCAAGCGGTATAAAATAATTAAAGGGATCTGCGAGGGGTTAAGTTATCTTCACCAGAAAAAAGTCATCCACCTAGATCTAAAACCCGCGAACATATTGCTAGATGCTAATATGGTAGCCAAAATCTCTGACTTTGGTCTATCAAGAATCTTCGAGGAAGATAAGAGCCGTTTCGTTGCTACAAAAGTGGGCGGAACGCTGTAAGACACCTAAGCTTCTTGCAAGCTAATACTCCTCATTCGCTATGATTTATGTTGCACTTCCTCCGAGCTTTCATTGATGGCAGCATAATTTCCTTCCTGTTGAGCCAATATCCATTGTTGTCGATAATTCTATAAAAAGAATCTTCGATTATATTTTTTTCATGCAGAGGATATTTGGCTCCGGAATTCACTAGTAATGAGATCACACACAAGTTTGACTTGTATAGTCTTGGTGTTATACTCGTAGAGGTTTTGACTGGAAAGAGGGGATATCAAGCTGTCGACACTGTAAGAACTCTCTGTGTCACGCTTCTTCTATGATAAAGGCTCGATGTATCAAAAATTAATTTTACATTCTAACCTTGCCCAAAATCACTCAATATTTTGTAGACGTGGTGAGTCATTCGTTATTTAAACAAAGTCCAATAGGCCAATAAACAAATTGTCTGTCAAAGAATCAAACATAAATATTACATGTGTATCAAGGTAAACTAATATTTTCTAACAAAATTTCAATTCTGTTCTTATAGCTAACTATCTCAGGTATATTTTGTAAAATAAGTTATAATTTGAAGACTGAATGTACCTCATATTCCTTCTTTCTAATTAGTCATGTGCAATTAGTATAGAAGTGATTAAATCAGTCAATTCAGTAGCAAAACCTAAGTACAACTGGTTCAGAAAAATGTCAAAAGATAAAATGCAATAGCCATTTAACACTAGTGTAAATGTCATATTTTAAATACAATAACAAAATATATAAACTGAATGCAAGTAAAGTGCGGCTCTAATTTTCAGAATAGCTAATTACATGTTAATAGCTCAAGTTATTCAGTTTGCAACTGAAATTAAAAGCGTAGTGGACAACATACAAAAAATACTATGCAGTCAGTTGGCCGACTTATTCCGTTGCACTATACTAGAAATCCAGAAGTATTTTGAACCACTTGCCCATCCTAATTTTATCGGTGTTTTTTTAGAATAATCAATAGCTAATTATCATATAAAGTTTTAATCTTGGGAGTGAGTTTCATCTTTCTTACAAGTTTGTGCAAAGAAACATGGATAAACGTTTTCTTACTTATATATATACCACTAGTAATCCTAACGTCACATCAAATATGCTTGAACAGTTGAACCCATTCCATTGAGTTAAATATACCATCTCCACTATATCTTTCATAATGGAGAACTTACATTGTGCTAAATCTGACTAGAAATTTTACAGACACTTTTTTTAGAATTATTGGTAGTTTGATGATTGAGTCGGTGCTATTACGTGTTAACATTCAGTGTGAGGTTTGCATGTGCTATATATACATGCATACTTTGGTTTCCTATATAAAATAACATTGCATTTATATTAGTTTTATGAATCGTAACTCATGCTTGCAACTTCTTAGGTACTTGAAAGTTGGAGCAATAGATTGGACAGATCACAGGGAGACACCAGTTTCGAACAAATTCGAGTATGCACAGAGATAGGGATGGAGTGTATTGACACCAACCCAGAGAAGCGACCAGTTAGTATACATCATATAGTTGCTCGGCTGAATGAAACAGAAAGTAGTCAGGTATGTTAAATACTTTAAAGATCGAATATTATTACTTTTATCCGTAGTTTTCGAGTTAAAGGCTCCCTACCTGACTACACACTCGGACAACCTCTATTTAGAGCCTTTTTTTAGCTAACCAAATACTAATAATTTTATTTACTGAGTTTGTTATATGTAACTTTTATTATTCTGAAATGTATTAGCTCCCCATGCATATTGTCTTATTTCATTTCATTAGCAGATCTAAAATGTCTTTGAGATTACAATCTTCTGTTACGCATTATCTATTCAATCATGTTTGAAGATGATTTTTATTTATATTTAAATTGTCTCTCTTCAAAATTAAGCAACTGCATTTTGGTTGTTAGTTCAATGGCTATTAGCTAGTTTATGTGTTTGAATTACTGAAGCTAAACTTTTTGAATTCTACATTAAAAAGGAAAAAGTTAGCACTTATTGACATACTATAATAAAATTGAAGAATTTTAGCAATTGATTTTGTTAATCATTCTAATGTTTGTCATATTGTCACGTGGATGCCAGCAAGCCGTAAAGCCGTCGGGACACCTGGTACGAAGCTAGCTAAAGTTCTCTTTAGTTGAGCATTCCTATATGAAAGGGAAATTAATCAAGTAGAGGACCACTGAGATGCTAACAAATAACAAATGCGGATTTGTGGCACGCCGGTTTTGATTGAAAATAGTAAATTAGAGTTCAATAAAATTCCAAAATTTGTGGCACATCTGTTTTATATATTTCTACAAAGTTTTGGTAAACAAGGTTAAATTTTGGGCTATTTTTTGTGGTTACAAAAGGGAAAATAACTCATTTTTATCTTCAAATTTCTCTCTTTTTGGATAGCTCAAAATAAAATGTTTTTTAGGTAACTTGTGGCGTAAATACTAGATTTCTTTATGCAGTTGTATAATTTATTTTAGGATTTTAGTCGAATTTTTTAAATAAAAGAGCTCCAGTGTGTTCTGGAGCTATAAGGAATATTTTCCCATAACAACACAACTTCTTTACTCCTGCAGGTGAATCTAGGTTCCAGCGATCTTCTTGAAGTCCAACCATTAGTTCTTCGATTTCCATTCGAGCCCAACAAGTCGATACAGTGCTCACTGCTGCTAACCAACAACACAGATGAGCACGTCCCATTTCGTCTCATAAACAATAGCGGGAACAAGATGTGCTTCGTGAGGCTGCCACTATTTGGCATTGTGCCGCCGAGGTCTGTCTACACTCTTGTTGTGACAACATATCAGCAGGAGAAGCTTCCAGAACATAAATACTTTGATTTGATCCTGGAGAGTACTATATTAGGTGATGAGCACAACTGGTCATCTGAAACATATGAGCAGGATGATTTTTTTGAGAAAACCAAAAAGATGGGGCATATGGTGCGTGAGGTGACACTGAAAGTTGTTTGTACTCCACAACGAGGGATTATAACGTCTGAGGTGAGTTGATTAGAAAAATCATATAGACATGAGTCACAATAAGCAATTTACATCCCATGGGATGTTACCTATTATCATGTTTTATTCATGCAATCCAAAAACGCCCAAAATGCCTGCCTCACTTGTCAACACAAACTAAAATAATTGCAATAAAAGATTAAAACTATTTATATTCGTCCATTAAGTGTTATTTGTATATTTATTCGCAGATACAGATATACTGGCACAGTAAAACTCTTCCATTAGTTACTACTATTTGTCCCTTGTTACTCAGTTTGAATGTTAATTGCAACCTTGCTGGTTAGGTTTTACATGTGGACATACCTTACAAGGATATAAGTTGCTGGGACATAAACCCGACGAAGCATTGGTGAATGCACTTCCTATTGAAAAGCTACATAATTGTTTTGTTCATAAGTGCTTATTCCTCTATGATTTGGACGTTTACTAATTACATATATATGTTGGTACATGTGGTATTTATATTCTGACTTATTTCATAGGATAATAATCGGACACAAGTATGGACGCATTCGCATCTGGAGCTATGAGACACAGGCAAGTGTAAATGCTTCATCTATTTCAACAACAACAACATGAAATCCTTTTTCCCATGAAAGTTTGATGGACCAATACATAAAAAAATATGTAGTGTACTCTTGATGATAACGGAGAAACAAATTTTTAATTACCTTGGTAAATCTATTTTTTTAAGATCAATAGGGCCTATTCCATCTTTATTGAAAACAAAATGACACGTCACAGCGTTACATCATTATAGCTCAGTTCTTTTAGTATGTCACAGGATAAAACCTCAGGCAGCCAACTATATATCAGCCTAACGAAACAACTGAGCGAAAAGGAAATAACTGGGCAGTACAACACTACAGCTCGTCTGAGAGCATCATGCGTGAAGGCAATCTGATTTTCCCTTCTAATCACCTTGGTAAAGCTATTATATATACTGTTTTGAGTACGTGTTACACTAAGGAACAGAGCACTGCTTGATTGCAGTGCCATAGAGCATAAGGCCTACCCTGACTCCATGAGTTGCCTCATTACCAAAAAAGTCTGATCCTTGCGACACCACCATTGTGTAGGGAAGACGAGAAGATTTAACCTTTATAGGAGAACATGTTTGGCACACTAAAGCATAATCCGTACCAAAATAATTAACATGTTTTTAATATACTGCATTAACATGCATGAAGTTGGTGAACATGCCCGCTATTTAATATCATGACCCACACAAAGGACGAATTTGATATGATTTGATCTTGTGTGGAAGATTGGCTTAATGTGGACAATACTGCCTGTGTTACGAGCTGCCAAATTCGAACAAAATTCTCACTCTGTTATGTCCACTGCTATTAGACAAATCATTGTTAAAGAAAAAAAATAATTATTATTTATGTGCATGGACTAACTACTTTTTGTACACCGACAGAAGCTAGTGGGTTCGTTTAAAGTCTCAAGGGAAAAAGGTGTTTCTTTTGACTTATCTATTAATATGACGTTTCTTTTATCATACTGCTATACTCATAACTTGATGATATATCTAATGCAGTCTCCTCCATTAAATTTATTGAATGGAAGAAATGGTTTGTGGCTGGGACAAAAGATGGTTTCATCCACGTGTACAGCTACGATAAGCTGAAAAAGATTAAAAGTTTCAGAGCTAATACTGAAGCTAAATCTGTCAAAACACTGGCCGTTCATCCAACCCAGACATATATGTTGTCAGTGTCACCTAAATGCAACCAGGCAAAGCTTTGGGACTGGAACAGGGGCTGGGAGTGCATCCAAACATTTATGACGGAATACTCTACTGAACGCATGTTCGTATTTAACCCGATGGGCATTACCATTGCTAGTGCTTCAGAGCACACAATTAAGGTTTGGAATTCTCTCTCTTGCCCACAAAAAAAATATTATAAGAGTTTCTCTACTAGATCCTAGCTACAGACTCCTATTCGTTTTATGTGCAGATGTGGGGCCCTGATTCAGCAGAATCTAAGTACTTTCTGTCTGGGCATTCAAAAAAAGTGAATTGCTTGGAATTTTTCACATGTAATGATCATCAGTATTTGATTACGGTCTCTGATGATTGTACTGCGAAGGTACATATATATAATATATTTCTCGTATACATATAACATCTTAGCTGAAAAGTGTAATACTTCAGTGCACATAACCTTGATGCATCGTCTGTTTTTGTGAATCAGATATGGGATATAAAGAAAAGGACGTGTGTTCATACACTCGAAACTTTCATGTCTAGAGTAATGTATGTCTATTCCTCTCCAAATCTCCAGATCCTAATTACAGGTTGCTGCAATGGTACTGTGCATTTGTGGAACTCTGCCAATTTCAGGTAACGACCAAAGTTGGTTGCCCTAACTTACCATGCCAATGTGGTTCCATCTTGATATTATTGCAACTCATTTGTTACCAAGGAAATGCGGCAAAATCCTAGAGACAAGTTGCCAACATTTTCGAACTTAGCTAACTTCAGGCCTATATATATATTCATATATTTACCAATACACTGGATTGGGAAGTTAGGCTAACCGGTTTATTTTCCTTCCCCACCCTTCTTGTTTAACCTGTGCCAATTTATGCATTATTATTCAAGTATTGTGGTGCTACATGTGCACATAGATTTCCTAGTTTGGGTAAATTTATTTTCTCTTATTCTGCTACCATTTTTTCCTGTACTGTATAATAACGTTTAGGAAAATTTGTAAGTGAATTCTTCCTCTCAACAGGGTTGAGAAAGTCTTTCAAAATTGCTGTGCATCTGTATGTCGACTTTCTTGTTTGATGGATCCACAAAGGTAATCAAGAATTTCCTCTTATTCTTTTTTAACTGCCCAAGACCATTGCTTTGATACCTGCTACATTTATAGGTGGAATAGAATGTCTGCATGTATAATAATTTCTCGTTAAACTAGGATATCATTTGGAGTATGTTCATTCAGTGTTTATAAGAAGCCGCCAAGCGAACTACACGTGAGCTCATAATTTTGGCATATTTTCGATATTACCAACTACAAATACTATATGTCCTATCTAGGTGGGTCTTGTATACTCACATACTATCCCTACATAATCGAAATTATCCTAGGTACTCACTAGCTAGCTTGTATAAAACGAACGTAGGTGTTTACTGTATATGGATGTATAGATATATATATCAAATGAACTATATAACCACATTTAAATGCCTCTAAACCATTTGTCAGAAAATGGACAACCTTATTAATTAGTTAATTTCCGATGCTAAAATTAGTTAATGTAAAAAAGATACATTTCATTTACTTTTCACCATCTTCTAGAATACTCCACCTACTTGTAAAAGAATTTTCCTTCATTTTACAGGGTTGTCATTGGATATGCAAATGCAATTTCAGTCATGTGCTTTGGTAATGTGGGCTTTGAGCCAGGATCAACGGATTCTTGTGAGCATAAGTTAAATGCAGATAGCGTATTAGGAAACACAACATCTGAGGTGAGATCATCGGACTGCATTAATAAAGCTTCCCAGTTTGTGAAAAACATCAATCCTAAGTTTAATTCATGAACTTTTTGACCTGACAATAATAAACAATCTTTTTCGTCTGTGAAAAACATTTTAAATCATGAACCTAAGCATTAAGTTTAAATTTACACAACATGAATCTTGTAGAAACATCAATCCTAAGTTATGTTTATGTAATAGTTTTGCGTGGGAATTTTCATTTCACGTGATGGACATATGTTTTAATTCAACGGCCAACCAAAATTTAAAACCAGACTCCCAATACAAACTGTTTCACTTTACAATTCGACCACCAACTATGATTCACGGACTGAAACCAGGATGCACACATTGGGATATGTTAGTTTGAGATTGTGTGATCGGAACCTTACCGCATATATCCTTCATCCTCCTCAGAGGACACAACATAGCTCGCTCAACCCTAGCTTGATTCCTTATCCCCTACTAGCCTTTGATCGACAAAGACATTGTCATAGAGATGATGGCAACCAGGGCATGAATGGGGGTAAGATTTAATGGTTGAATCAACTGTTTTGGTTCTTCTCTACCGATTGAGATATAAACCATTAAAAATACTCCAAAAAAATCCTGCGAACAAGGCGTAAATTTTATGCAAGGCGATTAAGCATATCCACGCAGCAGATTAGTTTCCAACGTCACCCCTCATAAATAACTACTACCTCCTAATATCCCTCCCTTCCTCTCATAGCCCAAGCAAACTAGGGAATTAACCACCCACGTCCTGCATGCAACGACCCCGCCCCTTTGCTGGCATAATTCTGCGCAGGCCCGCCGGTGCATGTTTAGCCAATCAGAGTTGACCTACATGCCGAATAAATTATGGAGGTGTATGTTGGGAAAAATTACAGCAATTCCAAACTTGAGCCTTTATGCTTTGATGAAAACTATAAAAAATATATACGCCCTAATCAAGGGAACAGAGGGAGTATTCCTTAGGATATTCTACTGCTGCGGTGCACGTATACTCGCATGGTTTGGCTCAGAATACTGCGACAGCAGGGGATGTAACGGCTGCTTCCTTCGACTGCGGCATCCTTGACATCTTGGTGGCCGGATGCTGCGGGTCAGGTGGTGTGTAAGCACCGGAGATCGATCAATTCTCTAATTCTGCTTACCTTGCGCTCAATCTGGCTGGAACGCAATGCGCACATCTTTGACAACAACACCTGCACTGCGATGGCCCTTGCCGGTCGTGTCGCGGATGAATGGAAGGACTGGCTGAGCGCAAGGGAGCAAGGTAGAGGTAGATCTGCTACAGGGATAGGTTAAGTTTAAGCAGGTGGTTGCCTAGCCCCTATAAGGGAGAAGGCATGTGGTTGGACTTGCTTTCGGTTCTTCGCAACAATGTCTGTTGTAATGTGTTCTTTTTTTTTTACCACTGACCCCAATCATACCCTCGTTCTAGTAGAGTGATCTATGTCAGATATTCGAAGGCACGCTGACACATGATGTATTTATTTTAAATAAAGCGAACCAATTCTACCAAAAAATAACCATAGAAAAGAGAAATTGGAAAAATAGACACCTACTCACTTGTCCCTCGGCAATTTTCACTAGTTTATAGTACATCAATATTGCGCATGGATATTGTAGGCTTTTGGAGAAAATTGTGGATGGTTTGGTCACTTGGACCTCCACACCCTCTCATATATATAGCTCAACTTAGGCTTACATGTTAACTCATACACTAGAATAGTCTAGACACTACTACTATACTAACACTCCCTAGAATACTCTAGACTTTGCTAATAAACTAACTTAGATTCTAGCACACTACTGGAATATTCTAGACTTTCCTAGGAGACTACTACTAATCTCCAATTCCCCTAGAGCATTCTGGACTCTACTAGAGTACTATTACACTAGTCTTAGATTCCAACACTCCCCCTCAAGATGGGCGATGGATATCTATCATTCCCATCTTGTTACATGCCAACAAACATTCCTTACTACCTAATCTTTTGGTTAGACAATCTGCTATTTGTTCTCTAGAGGTTACATGGCTTAACTTCAAGGTTCCTTCGTCAAGCCGTTCTTTAATGAAGAATCGATCTATTTCCACATGCTTTGTTCGGTCATGCTGAACGGGATTGTTAGCAATGTTTATTGCTGACTTGTTGTCGCACCAAAGATTCAATGGCCCTCTCCGCGAGTAGCTTCAATTCCGATAGGAGGCCTTTCATCCATAACATCTCACACAAACACACCGCCATTGCTCTATACTCTGCTTCTGCAGTTGATCTTGAGACCACATGCTCGCTTCTTGCTCCTCCAAGATACCAAGTTTCCTCCTACGAAGACACAAAAGCCTGATGTTGACCTTCTGTCATCAAGGCAACTTGCCCAATCAGCGTCACAATATCCCTCCACACTCAAGTGCCCATTGGCCTTGAACCATAGACCTTTTCCAGGACTTCCTTTCAGATAGCGTAAAATTCTATAAGATGCCTCTAGATGTCCACTTCTTGGGTCATGCATGTAGCGGCTCACCACACTCACGGCATAAGATATATCAGGTCTCGTATGGCATAAATAGATAAGTCGACCAACAAGCCGTTGGTAGCGCTCTCTATTAACTCGGATCTCCCGATCGAGCACATAGCCGGTGATTTTGCTCAATAGGAGTTGAAGCGAGCCGACACCCAAGCATACCGGTCTCATTGAGTAGATCCAACACATATTTCCTTTGAGAGATAACTATTCCTTTAGGAGATCTCGCAATCTCAATACCCAAGAAATACTTGAGTTGTCCTAGATCCTTAACCTCAAATTCTCTCGCTCAATCTCATCTTCGACCGGCTTATTTCATCATTATCGTCTCCAGTGATAACAATGTCATCCACATAAACTGCAAGGATGGTAATACGACGCCCTGAATGCCTATAAAACACGGTATGATCCCTATTACATTGCTTATAACCCATATTGCGCATGGCTCTCCGGAACCTATCAAACCATGCCCTTGGTGACTGCTTGAGACCATACAAAGACTTCTTCAATCTGCACACCTTCCCCTGGGTGTTGGAGTTACTAAAGCCGAGTGGAATGTCCATATAAACTTCTTCCCGGAGATCTCCATGCAAGAAAGCATTCTTGACATCCAATCGATGCAAGGACCAACCAAAGTTAGCAGCACAAGAAATAAGAGTTCTTATAGTACTCATCTTTGCAACAGGCGCAAAGGTCTCGTCATAGTCAATCCCATATGTTTGACTGTAACCCCTTGCCACTAACCTTGCCTTGTATCGTTCTATTTTCCATTCTGGGGATTGCTTCACGGAATACACCCATTTGCAAGTAACTGGACGTTTTCCAGTTTGGAAGAGTAACAAGATCCCATGTATTGTTCTTCTCAAGAGCTTTCATTTCCTCCAACATGGCCTCGTACCACTTTGGGTCTTGTTTTGCTTCTTTCCAATCTCTTGGGATCACCACAGATTGCAATGATGCGATGAAGGCCCTGTAGTTCGTAGATACAGATGCATATGATACATAATTAGCAATGTCATACTCCTCCTGGTACCAATTTGGAGGTTTTCTAGCTGCTGACTCGGGTTCCTTTTCTTAAGGCAATGGGCAAGTCCATTGAATCCTCGTAATAGATGGACCTGCGTCATCGGACAATTCATCGGTTTCAACACTCGTTGGAGCATGTTGCTCCCCCGCACTCGTGTGTCACTTGTCGTGGGAGCCTCGTTGTTGCACATGTTGCTCCCCCGCACTCCGTGTGTCACTTGTCGTGGGAACTCGTTGTTGCTTCGTTGCTCATGCTGCGATTTTCTCCGTGTATACACTTTCAAGTTCTCTTCCTCGTTTGGCTTTCTCCATCTCTCTTCACTTGTAGCTTGTCTCCTTGTAGACACCCTTAGATTTTCTTCCTCATTTGGCTTTGTCCATCTCTCTTCACTCGTAGGAGATGGAATTGAACCAACAACAACTCTGGATGGTTCATGTTCCTTTGTCCTCAAAAGTTCACTCTCCCCCTCTCGACTAGCTTCGATTGTGCTAGGAGAGTCAAAGTTAAACAACGAGCTGAGGTCCGTCTTCTCTCCATAGAACGGCTCAGACTCTCTAAATGTCATATCCATGCTAACAAATGTTCTCCACTCACTAGGGCTCCAACACTTGTAGCCCTTTTGTCCGAATGGGTATCCTATGAAGATGCACTTCACGAAGACGAGGATCCAATTTTCCCACCGAAGGTCTATGGTCTCTAACAAAGCAAGTACACCCAAACACCTTTTGGCGGAACGATGAACTCATTTTGGCCATAGATCATTTCATATGGAGTCTTCATCCCAAGCACTCTTGAGGGCATTCGGTTGATGAGATAAGTAGCAGTCATAACCGCTTCACTCCACAAGAATTTGGGCACATTCATGGTAAACATAAGTGATTGAGCCACCTCCAGCAGATGACGATTCTTCCTTTCAGCTACTCCATTCTGTGGAGAAGTATCAGGACATGAAGTTTGATGAAGTATTCCCTTTTGGGAAAGAAAATTGCCAAATTCATTATTCACATACTCCGTCCCATTATTTGTCCTGATAATTTGAATACTAGCGTTGAAGCGATTTTGGACATATGCATAGAAGTCCTTGAAGCATGTAAGCACCTCACTTTTATGTTTCAGAAGATATATCCAAGTCATTCGGGAGTAGCAATCAATGAAGGTGACAAAATACTTCATCCCGCTAACAGAGACCACCGGGGAAGTCCATACATCAGAGTGAATCGGTACAAAGGGCAACGTGCTCCGCGATCCACGACTCACATATGATGTCCTGGTGTGTTTTCCAAACTCACATGCATCACACACAAGTTTTTCTTTGTCCACCTTCTTCATTTCTTCGGGGAATATCTTACTCATAGTATCAAAGGACATATGGCCCAATCGACAATGTTGGAGTATCAACCTTGCCTCATCATCATTGGTAACAACTGTGAGAGCAAGTGCACAACGCTTCATCGGTTTCCCTTCTATCCAAGTACCACAATCCCTTATGTCTCACACCTATCCCAAGCCTCCTTCCAGTCTTCCTCTCTTCAATTATACAATTATATCGATCGGCAATTATTCGACAATCAATATCATCAACCAAAGAGCTCATAGACACCAAACTCACCGGAAACGATGGAGCATATAATACCGAAGACAATGTAATGGACGGAGTGCATTTCACTGTGCCGACCCCTTTCACAGGTTGATAAGTTCCATCAGCTGTTTGGATTGTCTCTTTATGCATGGGTGGATGTGGAGTATATGATGCAAACTCACTCCACTTACCCGTGACATGTGCTGTTGCTCCCGAATCCAGAATCCAATTTGAACAAGTTCCATTTAATGCAGGAGCCCGACTTGAGATTGCTTCTTCGTTTGTGCAAGATTCACACAATTTCCTAGGACAGTTGTTTTTCCACTTTGTTTTGGAATTTCGCACTCTCCCTTGATTGTCTCAACTTCTCAATCTCCTCGAGCAATTGAGTCATTTTCTCAAGTAGCTTCTCAATTGTTTGATTCTCCCCCATTGATCAATATTGCTGAAAATCACCAACAAACCAGCTTATGTGCTTCTTCTCTTCTCTGCTATATTTGACCTACTCTTGCAGATCTCTCGACCCCTCTCGGATCTTTCTTCCGGCTGCACACGCAGCCTTAGGTCTCTCCTCTGTCCTCTACTCGCACACGCAGAAATCGGCACCTTTGCTTCTCCCTCTTCACTCGCAAGCCACAAGCAGCTGCACCTCACCCAGCTGCTCCCTTCACCACCACACCGAACTTTGCAAGATTCACCACCACTCCGAACGCTGCAAACGGTTGGCTCCGCACCTCTGCGGCAGCTCACATCAACACTTCTACCCGGGCAGCACTCCACTCCTCCGCCCGTCCGTTGTATTTCCCCTGGATTTTGCGGAACTCGACCTCACTCCACCGAATCACCACAGGCAGCCCGTAGCACACACCATCACTGCCTCTAGCTCTGATACCATGTAGGCTTTTGGGGAAAATTGTGGATGGGTTGGTCACTTGGACCTCCACACCCTCTCATATATATAGCTCAACTTAGGCTTACATGTTAACTCATACACTAGAATAGTCTAGACACTACTACTATACTAACACTCCCTAGAATACTCTAGACTTTGCTAATAAACTAACTTAGATTCTAGCACACTAGTGGAATATTCTAGACTTTCCTAGGAGACTACTACTAATCTCCAATTCCCCTAGAGCATTCTAGACTCTACTAGAGTACTATTACACTAGTCTTAGATTCCAACAGATATACACATCCTTGCACCACAAGGTTGGAGACAGGCATGGGAAAGTGACCTAGATCCCAACCCTTTAGAATTTTTTATTCAGAAAAATGGGAAAAGCGTACATGAATATAGCTGCTGGTGCTAACCCTGTATTGCCCCAAGCATCACTGCTCAACGCAATCATGTCATCCATGTTGTCACTTAATTGTGCCCTAACCCAGTCAAGCCTGCCAAAGCGATGTTGCTTGGTGGATGGCAGGATGGGCAGACCAATAGTCCTGAGATAGCTCCATAGAGGAGCACAAGCAAAATCTTCTATTTTTATGTTTAATGTGGACAGAGGTGAGGGCCTAACGTGAGGTAGAAGGAAGCTGCAGGGAGGAACTCTCTCTTCTTAGGGTTACAGAGATAGAAGCATCTTATATAGGTCAGGGCTGGGCTGGGCCAGATGGGCCACAACAGAGAACAAGAAGACAGCCCAACAGATACGCCAACAGTTATCCAACACTCCCCCTCAAGATGGGTGATAAATGTCAATCATCCCCATCTTGGCATAGGCAAGATTACACTCCTTTGGTCTCAGTCCCTTTGTTAAACAGTCTGCCACTTGTTGTCCTGATCTCACATAAGCCAATAAGATAATCTCTGCATCAATCTTTCCTTTAATAAAGAATCTATCTATCTTCACATGTTTAGTTCGCTCATGTTGGACAGGGTTGTTTGCTATGTTTATGGAAGACATATTATCACACCACACTTTCAAGCTTCCTTGCCTTAAAATTTTCAGCTCTCTTAGAAGGTTTCGTACCCACAACATTTCACCCAGGCCTGTGACATAGCTCGGTACTCTGCTTCGGTTGTTGATTTCGAGACAACAGATTGTTTCTTACTTCTCCATGACACCAAATTTCCTCCAACAAAAACACAATACCCTGAGGTGGATCTTCGATCATCTAAGCAGCTAGCCCAATCTGCATCACAATATCCATTACATTTAGGTGTCCATTACTTTTAAACCACAATCATTTTCCCGGAGTGCCCTTCAAGTATCTCAAGATTCTTTGAGCTGCTTTCAAGTGTCCATCCCTTGGGTCATGCATATAGCGACTTACTACACTCACTGCAAATGATATATCTGGTCTCGTGTGACATATGTATATTAGTCTTCCACAAGTCTTTGATATTTCTCCTTGTCTATGGGTTCTCCAGACTCTGCTGTGATTTTATTATTTTGGTCAATAGGTGTTGAAGCCACTCGGCGCCCCAGCATGCCCATATCATCTCAGAGATCCAATGTATACTTTCTTTGAGATAGTGATATCCCTTTTGACGATCTTGCAACTTCTATTCCAAGGAAGTATTTAAGTTTTTCCAAATCTTTCACCTCAAAGGCTTGACTCAAGCATCCTTTCAGTTTTGTGATTTCCACATCATCATCTCCCGTGATAATAATATCATCAACATACACAGCAAGGGGATAGTGATTTTCTGCTGTAAAATAAGGTATGGTCTCCATTGCATTGACCATATCCCATGCCACACACCACTTGTCTAAACCTGTCAAACCAGGCCCGTGGAGATTGTTTGAGACCATATAGAGATTTCTTCAATCTACATACCTTTCCTTTAGTTTCAGGTCTGACAAATCCTGGTGGCATCTCCATATATACCTCCTCTTGAAGATCATCATGCAGAAATGCATTTTTTACATCAAGTTGATGCAAGGGCCATCCGAAATTTGCTGCACAAGAGATCAATGTTCTGTCAGTGCTCATTTTTGCCGTCTCATCATAGTCAATGCCATAAGTCTGACTATATCCTCTTGCCACAAGTCTTGCCTTATATCTCTCCACTTTTCCTTCTGCATTTTGTTTTACATAATAGATCCTTACAACCTACTGTATTTTTTTTCCTTTAGGGAGATATGTCAACTCCCATGTTTTATTTTTCTTCAATGCCTCTAATTCTTCCATCATTGCATTGCACCATCTCGGGTCCAACCTGGCTGCCTTCCAATCCTTAGGAACAGATACAGTTTGCAGTGAAGCAACAAAAGCCCGAAAAGAGGGTCACAATGCCTCATAAGAATTATAATTTCCTACGTCATAGTCATCATAACTAAGTCGCTTTGGGGGCCCAACTTTCCTTATCCCTTTCCTTATTGCAATTGGCAAGTCTAGGATATTATTGGACTCAGTCTGAGATTGATTCTCCTCAGCAGAATCTACACTTGTGCTTCCTTGATTTTCAGGTCCAATGGGTTGCTCCCCTTGCCCCTGGTCTTGTTGCTCCTCCAGTGCATCTACTTGTTCCCTTTGTACTTATCTTCTAGAGTACACAAGTGGATTCTGCAGCCATCTTTGTGGTGGTACGGTCTAGGTGGTGTAGGTATACTAGGAATTGCAGGAATCTCCACTACAATAGGAATTTGTTGATGTTGCTGTTGCTGTTGGTCACCATCTTGCTACTCTTGATCACCACCTTGCTGTTTCTCCCCCTCTTGAGCATCACCAAGATGGTCAAGCCCCTGGAACAAGCCACTAAGATCACTCTCACCGTACCGTCATAAAATGGTTCTGACTCGCGAAACGTAACATCCATGCTTACAAATGTTCTCCTGTCAGTGGGACTCCAACACTTGTAACCCCTTCTATCTGGAGGAATAGCCAATAAAGATACATTTGATAGCCCGATGATCTAGCTTGCCAACAGATGGCATGTGATCCCTTACAAAACATGTACAGCCAAAGAGTTTGGGTGGTACAACAAAGTCATTGTTATTTAGAAGGAGTTGGCAAGGAGACTGCATACCTAGAACCTTTGAAGGCATTCTGTTGATCAAATACGTAGCAATCATAACTGCCTCACTCCATAAGAATTTGGGAATATTCATGGTAAACAAAAGAGATCGAGCCACTTCAAGGATGTGCCTATTCTTCCGCTCAGCAACTCCATTCTGGGGAGGAGTGTCAGGACATGAAGTCTGGTGAAGTATACCTTGTGAAGATAAGAAAGCAGCAAAAGGTTTGTTGATATATTCAGTACCATTATCGATTCGACCACTTGCACTCGAACATTGAATTGGTTTTTCACATAGGCACAAAAACTCGAAAACAAGTGAACACTTCATCTTTGTGACGCATAAGATAAATCCAAGTCATTCCGGAATAGCAGATCAATAAAAGTCACAAAGTATTTCATGCCACTTATCGACACAACAGGACACGTCCATACATCAGAGTGCACTAACACAAATGGGGATACACTTCTGATCCCTCTACTAACATAAGAGGTTCTCGTATGCTTAGCATATTCGCAGGCATCACAACATAATTTGGTTTTGTCCACTCCATCCATTACATTAGGAAACACTCGAAACATTTTATCAAACGCCATGTGGCCCATCCGAGAATGATGAATTAGTGCCATACTCTCCTTTCCTCCAACAATCGCAGCAAGCACATAACTAGCATCATGCCCCATCTTGTCACGATCTATGTGCCAAAGACCTCTATGCCTGGTTGCAGTCCCAATCTTCTTGCTGCTCTCCCTTTCCTGAATTAGACACATATATCTATCAACTATTATACGGTAGTCCTGCTGATCAATCAAGACACTTAGAGATAGCAGATTTACTAGAAAAGCAGGAACATGTAGAACTGATGACAATTTTATGTTCAGTGTACATTGCACCGACCCCTCCCCTTTTATAGATTGTGTTGTGCCATCTGCTATTTGGATAGTGCCTCTATGTGTGGGAGGATACTGAGTATAAGAGTCAAACTCACTAATATTCCCAGTAACATGTTTGGATGCTGCAGAATCAAGAATCCAATCTGAATTAGCATTATGAGTGGCTATAGAAACTCTATCAATATTACCTTCATCTTTGTAGACATAGTGAGCAAAGTTCCCAAAGGTTGCTTCATTTTGTCCTTCTTCCTTTGATTGTTACGGCTGGTAGTTGGCTCTGAAGCTGCTTCCATATGTGCCTTGGGTGCTGTCGCATGCTGCTGTCCACCACCCCTGCCATACTTTTGTCCATATGGTTGTCCAGCACCTCTGCCATACTGATGTCCATATGGCTGTCCACCAGCTCTGCCATACTGCTCTCCACCACCTCTTCCATACTGCTGTCCATATGGCTGTCCACCACCTCTGCCATCACCTCTTCCTCTGTAGCTTCCTCTGCCATGTGTGTATCCTCCTCTCCCCCTACTGGGTGTAGCAAAGGAGGTACAATGATGCTTTAAGTGTCCCTTCTGTCCACAAGTATAGCAGTCTCTCATCTCTTGTCTCTCGGTTGTGTAGAAGGTCGGATGAGGGACATAATCGCTTCCCTTTGTCACATTCAGACGCACTTCCTCTCTGGACATAGCTGCAATGGCTTCTTTGAGAGAAGGGGTAGTGGTTTGATGTAGTAAAGCAACCCTTCTCCCCTCAAAATCTTGATTAAGACCTTTCAAGAACTTCACGACTCGCTGGTGCGTAGTTGACGTGGGAGTTAGAAATCTTTGTGGTGTAGCTTTTCTTCAGTTCCCCGGCAACGACGCCAGAAAATATGCTTGATGGCGTGTAATTCACACGTTCGTTGGGAACCCCAAGAGGAAGGTATGATGCGCACAGCAGCAAGTTTTCCCTCAGAAAGAAACCAAGGTTTATCGAACCAGGAGGAGCCAAGAAGCACGTTGAAGGTTGATGGCGGCGGGATGTAGTGCGGCGCAACACCAGGGATTCCGGCGCCAACGTGGAACCTGCACAACACAACCAAAGTACTTTGCCCCAACGAAACAGTGAGGTTGTCAATCTCACCGGCTTGCCGTAACAAAGGATTAACCGTATTGTGTGGAAGATGATTGTTTGCAAGAAAACAAGTAAAGAACAAGTATTGCGAGCAGATTTGTATTTCAAGTATAAAAGAATGGACCGGGGTCCACAGCTCACTAGAGGTGTCTCTCCCATAAGATAAAAGCATGTTGGGTGAACAAATTACGGTCGGGCAATTGACAAATAGAGAGGGCATAACAATGCACATACATGTCATGATAAGTATAGTGAGATTTAATTGGGCATTACGACAAAGTACATAGACCGCCATCCAACCGCATCTATGCCTAAAAAGTCCACCTTCAGGTTATCATCCGAACCCCTTCCAGTATTAAGTTGCAAAGCAACAGACAATTGCATTAAGTATGGTGCGTAATGTAATCAACAACTACATCCTCGGACATAGCATCAATGTTTTATCCCTAGTGGCAACAGCACAACACAACCTTAGAACTTTATGTCACTGTCCCAGGTGTCAATGGAGGCATGAACCCACTATCGAGCATAAATACTCCCTCTTGGAGTTAAGAGCAAAAACTTGGCCAGAGCCTCTACTAATAACGGAGAGCATGCAAGATCATAAACAACACATAGGTAATAACTTGATAATTAACATAACATGGTATTCTCTATCCATCGGATCCCGACAAACACAACATATAGCATTACAGATAGATGATCTTGATCATGTTAGGCAGCTCACAAGATCCAACAATGAAGCACAATGAGGAGAAGACAACCATCTAGCTACTGCTATGGACCCATAGTCCAGGGGTGAACTACTCACTCATCACTCCGGAGGCGACCATGGCGGTGAAGACTCCTCCGGGAGATGAATCCCCTCTCCGGCAGGGTGCCGGAGGAGATCTCCAGAATCCCCCGAGATGGGATTGGCGGCGGCGGCGTCTCTGGAAGGTTTTCCGTATCGTGGTTCTTCGTTTTGGGGTTTTCGCGGCGGAGGCTTTAAGTAGGCGGAAGGGCAACGTGGGGGCCACACGAGGGCCCCACACCATAGGTCGGCGCGGCCAGGGCCTGGGCCGCGCCGCCCTATGGTGGCGGCGCCTCGTGGCCCCACTTCGACTCCTCTTCGGTCTTCCGGAAGCTTCGTGGCAAAATAGGACCCTGGGCGTTGATTTCGTCCAATTCCGAGAATATTTCGTTACTAGGATTTCTGAAACCAAAAACAGCAGAAAACATCAACTGGCTCTTCGGCATTGATGGCGTGTATTTCACACGTTCGTTGGGCAACCCCAAGAGGAAGGTATGATGCGCACAGCAGCAAGTTTTCCCTCAGAAAGAAACCAAGGTTTATCGAACCAGGAGGAGCCAAGAAGCACGTTGAAGGTTGATGGCGGCGGGATGTAGTGCGGCGCAACACCGAGGGATTCCGGCGCCAACGTGGAACCCGCACAACACAACCAAAGTACTTTGCCCCAACGAAACAAGTGAGGTTGTCAATCTCACCGGCTTGTCTGTAACAAAGGATTAACCGTATTGTGTGGAAGATGATTGTTTGCGGAAAACGAGTAGAACAAGTATTGCAGTAGATTGTATTTCAGTAAAGAGAATGGACCGGGGTCCACAGTTCACTAGAGGTGTCTCTCCCATAAGACGAACAACATGTTGGGTGAACAAATTACAGTTGGGCAATTGACAAATAAAGAGAGCATGACAATGCACATACATATCATGATGAGTATAGTGAGATTTAATTGGGCATTACGACAAAGTACATAGACCGCCATCCAACTGCATCTATGCCTAAAAAGTCCACCTTCGAAGTTATCATCCGAACCCCTCCATTATTAAGTTGCAAAGCAACAGACAATTGCATTAAGTATGGTGCGTAATGTAATCAACAACTACATCCTTAGACATAGCATCAATGTTTTATCCCTAGTGGCAACAAGCACAACACAACCTTAGAACTTTCGTCACTCGTCCCGGTGTCAATGCGGCATGAACCCACTATCGAGCATAAGTACTCCCTCTTGGAGTTACAAGCATCTACTTGGCCAGAGCATCTACTAGTAACGGAGAGCATGCAAGATCATAAACAACACATAAGCATAACTTTGATAATCAACATAACAAGTATTCTCTATTCATCGGATCCCAACAAACGCAACATATAGAATTACGGATAGATGATCTTGATCATGATAGGCAGCTCACAAGATCCGACAATGATAGCACAATGGGGAGAAGACAACCATCTAGCTACTGCTATGGACCCATAGTCCAGGGGTAGACTACTCACACATCACACCGGAGGCGACCATGGCGGCGTAGAGTCCTCCGGGAGATGATTCCCCTCTCCGGCAGGGTGCCGGAGGCGATCTCCTGGATCCCCCGAGATGGGATCGGCGTTGGCGGCGTCTCTGGAAGGTTTTCCGTATCGTGGTTCTCGGTACTGGGGGTTTCGTCACGGAGGCTTTAAGTAGGCGAAAGGGCAAGTCGAGAGGGCACACGAGGGCTCCAGATGACAGGGCCGCGCGGCCCAACCCTAGGCCGCGCCGCCCTGTAGTCCGGGCACCTCGTGGCCCCACTTCGTTTCGTCTTCGGACTTCGGAAGCTTCGTGGAAAAATAGGCCCCCGGGCGTTGATTTCGTCCAATTCCGAGAATATTTCCTTACTAGGATTTCTGAAACCAAAAACAGCAGAAAACAAGAATCGGCACTTCGGCATCTTGTTAATAGGTTAGTTCCGAAAATGCACGAATATGACATAAAGTGTGCATAAAACATGTAGATAACATCAATAATGTGGCATGGAACATAAGAAATTATCGATACGTCGGAGACGTATCAAGCATCCCTAAGCTTAGTTCTCGCTCGTCCCGAGCAGGTAAAACGATAACACAGATAATTTCTGGAGTGACATGCCATCATAATCTTGATCATACTATTTGTAAAGCATATGTAGTGAATGCAGCGATCAAAACAATATGTATGACATGAGTAAACAAGTGAATCATATAGCAAAGACTTTTCATGAATAGCACTTCAAGACAAACATCAATAAGTCTTGCATAAGAGTTAACTCATAAAGCAATAATTCAAAGTAAAGGCATTGAAGCAACACAAAAGAAGATTAAGTTTCAGCGGTTGCTTTCAACTTGTAACATGTATATCTCATGGATATTGTCAACATAGAGTAATATAATAAGTGCAATAAGCAAGTATGTGGGAAGCAATGCACAGTTCACACAAGTGTTTGCTTCTTGAGGTGGAGAGAAATAGGTGAACTGACTCAACATTGAAAGTAAAAGAATGGTCCTTATAGAGGAAAAGCATCGATTGCTATATTTGTGCTAGAGCTTTGATTTTGAAAACATGAAACAATTTTGTCAACGGTAGTAATAAAGCATATGCATCATGTAAATTATATCTTATAAGTTGCAAGCCTCATGCATAGTGTACCAATAGTGCCCGCACCTTGTCCTAATTAGCTTGGACTACCCGGATTATCACCGCAATACATATGCTTTAACCAAGTATCACAAAGGGGTACCTCTATGCCGCCTCGTACAAAGGTCTAAGGAGAAAGCTCGCATTTGGATTTCTCGCTTTTGATTATTCTCAACTTAGACATCCATACCGGGACAACATAGACAACAGATAATGGACTCCTCTTTTAATGCTTTAAGCATTCAACAACAATTAATTCTTTTCTCATTAGAGATTTGAGGATGTTTGTCCAAAACTGAAACTTCCACCATGGATCATGGCTTTAGTTAGCGGCCCAATGTTCTTCTCTCACAATATGCATGCTCAAACCATTCAACTCAGTGTAGATCGCCCTTACTTCAGACAAGACGAACATGCATAGCAACTCACATGAAATTCAACAACGAGTTGATGGCGTTCCCTAGTAAACATGGTTATCCCACAACAAGCAACTTAATAAGAGAAAAAGTGCATAATTACATATTCAATACCACAATAGTTTTTAGGCTATTTGTCCCATGAGCTATATATTGCAAAGGTGAATGATGGAATTTTAAAGGTAGCACTCAAGCAATTTACTTTGGAATGGCGGAAAATACCATGTAGTATAGGTAGGTATGGTGGACACGAATGGCATAGTGGTTGGCTCAAGTATTTTGGATGTATGAGAAGTATTCCCTCTCGATACAAGGTTTAGGCTAGCAAGGCTTATTTGAAACAAACACAAGGATGAACCGGTGCAGCAAAACTCACATAAAAGACATATTGAAAACATTATAAGACTCTACACCGTCTTCCTTGTTGTTCAAACTCAATACTAGAAATTATCTAGACCTTAGAGAAACCAAATATGCAAACCAAATTTTAGCATGCTCTATGTATTTCTTCATTAATGGGTGCAAAGCATATGATGCAAGAGCTTAAACATGAGCACAACAATTGCCAAGTATCACATTACCCAAGACATTTATAGCAATTACTACATGTATCATTTTCCAATTCCAACCATATAACAATTTAACGAAGGAGAAACTTCGCCATGAATACTATGAGTAGAAAACAAGGACATACTTGTCCATATGCTACAGCGGAGCGTGTCTCTCTCCCATAAAGTGAATGCTAGGATCCATTTTATTCAAACAAAACAAAAAACAAAAACAAACCGACGCTCCAAGAAAAAGCACATAAGATGTGGTGGAATAAAAATATAGTTTCAGGGGAGGAACCTGATAATGTTGTCGATGAAGAAGGGGATGCCTTGGGCATCCCCAAGCTTAGACGCTTGAGTCTTCTTGATATATGCAGGGGTGAACCACCGGGTGCATCCCCAAGCTTAGAGCTTTCACTCTCCTTGATCATGTTGCATCATACTCCTCTCTTGATCCTTGAAAACTTCCTCCACACCAAACTCGAAACAACTCATTAGAGGGTTAGTGCACAATATAAATTGACATATTCAGAGGTGACACAATCATTCTTAACACTTCTGGACATTGCATAATGCTACTGGACATTAGTGGATCAAAGAAATTCATCCAACATAGCGAAAGAGGCAATGCGAAATAAAAGGCAGAATCTGTCAAAACAGAACAGTTCGTATTGACGAATTTTAAAATGGCACCAGACTTGCTCAAATGAAAATGCTCAAATTGAATGAAAGTTGCATACATATCTGAGGATCATGCACGTAAATTGGCATAATTTTCTGAGTTACCTACAGGGAGGTGGACCCAGATTCGTGACAGCAAAGAAATCTGGAACTGTGCAGTAATCCAAATCTAGTACTTACTTTTCTATCAACGGCTTAACTTGGCACAACAAAACACAAAACTAAGATAAGGAGAGGTTGCTACAGTAGTAAACAACTTCCAAGACACAAAATAAAAACAAAGTACTCGTAGGTAAAAACATGGGTTGTCTCCCATAAGCGCTTTTTTAACGCCTTTCAGCCTAGGCGCGTAAAGTGTGTATCAAGTATTATCAAGAGACGAAGTGTCAACATCATAATTTGTTCTCATAATGGAATCAAAAGGTACCTTCATTCTCTTTCTAGGGAAGTGTTCCATACCTTTCTTGAGAGGAAATTGATATTTTATATTACCTTCCTTCATATCAATGGTAGCACCAACAGTTCGAAGAAAAGGTCTTCCCAATATAATGGGACAAGATGCATTGCATTCAATATCCAAGACAACAAAATCAACGGGAACAAGATTATTGTTAACGGTAATGCGAACATTATCAACTTTACCCAAAGGTTTCTTTGTAGAATGATCAAGCAAGATTAACATCCAAATAACAATTTTTCAGCGGTGGCAAGTCAAGCATATTATAAATTTTCTTAGGCATAACAGAAATACTTGCACCAAGATCACATAAAGCATTACAATCAAAATCTTTAACCTTCATCTTAATGATGGGCTCCCAACCATCCTCTAGCTTTTTAGGAATAGAGGCTTCGCGCTCTAGTTTCTCTTCTCTAGCTTTTATGAGAGCATTTGTAATATGATGCGTGAAAGCCAAATTTATAGCACTAGCATTAGGACTTTTAGCAAGTTTTTGCAAGAACTTTATAACTTCAGAGATGTGGCAATCATCAAAATTCAAACCATTATAATCTAAAGCAATGGGATCATCATCCCCAATGTTGGAAAAAATTTCAGCAGACTTTATCACAGTGCAATTTCAGCAGCTTTAGCAGTTTCAGTGCAGTTTTTGCGCTTTGCATTAGAAGTGGAAACATTGCTAACACCAATTCTTTTATTAGTATGAGTAGGAGGTGCAGCAACATGTGTAGCATTAGCATTACTAGTGGTGGTAATAGTCCAAACTTTAGCTATATTCTTCTCTTTAGCTAGTTTTTCATTTTCTTCTCTATCCCACCTAGCACGCAGTTCAGCCATTAATCTTATATTCTCATTAATTCTAACTTGAATGGCATTTGCTGTAGTAGTAATTTTATCATCTAAATCCTCAGGTTTAGCAGCCATTCTATTAATTAAAGAAGATTGTGATGCAGACATGTATGAGATTCGGGTTTCAGCATTAGCAAGTTTAGTTTGCAACCCCGAGATCTCCCTATTCAGATTTTCGAGTTGATTCCCTATATTCTTCAACAAGGTAGATTGCTCATTCATAGTTTTAGTAAACAATTTATTTTGCTCATATTGTGATTGCATAAAGCTTTTGGTGGATCTTTCAATTTCTAGCATCTTTTCTTCATTAGGTGAAGCATATCTACCATAAGAGTTACCATTAGCAGGGTATGGCCTAGAATCATTGTGATTGTTATTTTTTATGAAATTCACATCAACATATTCTTTTTGAGCAACTAATGACGCTAACGGAACATTATTAGAATTAATATTAGGCCCACCATTCACAAGCATAGACATAATAACATCAATCTTATCACTCAAGGAAGAGGTTTCTTCGACAGAATTTACCTTCTTACCTTGTGGAGCTCTTTCCGTGTGCCATTCAGAGTAGTTGATCATCATATTATCAAGAAGCTTTGTTGCTTCACCAAGAGTGATGGACATAAAGGTACCTCCAGCAGCTGAATCCAATAAATTCCGTGAAGAAAAATTTAGTCCCGCATAGAAGGTTTGGATGATCATCCAAGTAGTCAGTCCATGGGTTGGGCAATTTTTAACCAGAGATTTCATTCTTTCCCAAGCTTGAGCGACATGTTCAGTATCTAATTGTTTAAAATTCATTATGCTACTCCTCAAAGATATAATCTTAGCAGGGGGATAATATCTACCAATAAAAGCATCCTTGCATTTAGTCCATGAATCAATACTATTCTTAGGCAAAGATAGCAACCAATCTTTAGCTCTTTCTCTTAATGAGAAAGGGAACAATTTTAGTTTAATAATATCACCATCTACATCTTTATATTTTTGCATTTCACATAGTTCAACAAAATTATTAAGATGGGCAGCAAGATCATCGGAACTAACACCGTAAAATTGATCTTTCATAACAAGATTCAAGAAAGCAGTGTTTAATTTCAAAGAATTCTGCTGTAGTAGCAGGTGGAGCAATAGGTGTGCATAAGAAATCATTATTATTTGTGGTTGTGAAGTCACACAACTTAGTATTTTCAGCGTTGGCCATTTTAGCAACAAGTAAATAAAGCAAACTAGATAAAGTAAATGCAAGTAAACTAATTTTTTTGTGTTTTTGATATAGCGAACAAGATAGCAAATAAAGTAAAACTAGCAACTAATTTTTTTTGTATTTTGATTTAGTGCAGCAAACAAAGTAGTAAATAAAACTAAGCAAGACAAAAACAAAGTAAAGAGATTGAGAAGTGGAGACTCCCTTGCAGCCGTGTCTTGATCTCCCCGGCAACGGCGCCGTAAAAAAGAGCTTGATGGCGTGTATTTCACACGTTCGTTGGGCAACCCCAAGAGGAAGGTATGATGCGCACAGCAGCAAGTTTTCCCTCGTAAAGAAACCAAGGTTTATCGAACCAGGAGGAGCCAAGAAGCACGTTGAAGGTTGATGGCGGCGGGATGTAGTGCGGCGCAACACCAGGGATTCCGGCGCCAACGTGGAACCCGCACAACACAACCAAAGTACTTTGCCCCAACGAAACAAAGTGAGGTTGTCAATCTCACCGGCTTGCTGTAACAAAGGATTAACCGTATTGTGTGGAAGATGATTGTTTGCAGAAAACAAGTAGAACAAGTATTGGCAAGAGATTGTATTTCAAGAAAGAGAATGGACCGGGGTCCACAGTTCACTAGAGGTGTCTCTCCCATAAGACGAACAAGCATGTTGGGTGAACAAATTACAGTTGGGCAATTGACAAATAAAGAGAGCATGACAATGCACATACATATCATGATGAGTATAGTGAGATTTAATTGGGCATTACGACAAAGTACATAGACCGCCATCCAACCGCATCTATGCCTAAAAAGTCCACCTTCAGAGTTATCATCCGAACCCCGTCCAAGTATTAAGTTGCAAAGCAACGGACAATTGCATTAAGTATGGTGCGTAATGTAATCAACAACTACATCCTTAGACATAGCATCAATGTTTTATCCCTAGTGGCAACAAGACAACACAACCTTAGAACTTTCTCGTCACTGTCCTAGTGTCAATGCGATGCATGAACCCACTATCGAGCATAAGTACTCCCTCTTGGAGTTACAAGCATCTACTTGGCCAGAGCATCTACTAGTAACGGAGAGCATGCAAGATCATAAACAACACATAAGCATAACTTTGATAATCAACATAACAAGTATTCTCTATTCATCGGATCCCAACAAACGCAACATATAGAATTACAGTATAGATGATCTTGATCATGATAGGCAGCTCACAAGATCCGACAATGATAGCACAATGGGGAGAAGACAACCATCTAGCTACTGCTATGGACCCATAGTCCAGGGGTAGACTACTCACACATCACACCGGAGGCGACCATGGCGGCGTAGAGTCCTCCGGGAGATGATTCCCCTCTCCGGCAGGGTGCCGGAGGCGATCTCCTGGATCCCCCGAGATGGGATCGGCGTTGGCGGCGTCTCCGGAAGGTTTTCCGTATCGTGGTTCTCGGCACCGGGGTTTCGCCACGGAGGCTTTAAGTAGGCGAAAGGGCAAGTCGAGAGGGCACACGAGGGCTCCAGATGACAGGCCGCGCGGCCCAACCCTAGGCCGCGCCGCCCTAGTGGTCCGGCCACCTCGTGGCCCCACTTCGTTTCGTCTTCGGACTTCCGGAAGCTTCGTGGAAAAATAGGCCCCTGGGCGTTGATTTCGTCCAATTCCGAGAATATTTCCTTACTAGGATTTCTGAAACCAAAAACAGCGTAAAACAAAGAATCGGCACTTCGGCATCTTGTTAATAGGTTAGTTCCGTAAAATGCACGAATATGACATAAAGTGTGCATAAAACATGTAGACAACATCAATAATGTGG
>NC_061509.1:271069326-271195682 GCF_022539505.1 Lolium rigidum
GTGCACCAGCCGGTGAGGCCTCCGTGGAAGCCACGCTCGCTTCTTCTCCGCTGCTGGCTTCCGAGATCCATTGGATGATCTTCATGCTGCGCCCGAGCAGCATCTCTTTCGGCGACTAGTACACTCACGGTTTTCTTCATCACATCCATTTCCGTTACCAACTTCGCCACAACATCTCGCATCCCGATCCATCTTTCTCTTACGGCTTCGTAACCGTACGGGTCATCTTTGCAGGGGAACCCTAGTTTCCACGGAATGTCCCCGGGCATGCCTCGTACACGTCCTCCGTGTTCGGGATTCCCGAGGGCTTTTGTCGTGGCGTCGTTCTCTCGGTTGAACCTGATCCTCCCCTCTTGAGCATCCCTCATTGCCTCAATAAGGTTTTGGGTGGGTGTAATTATTTTGCCCTGGTAAACACACTCCCTGTCTCCGGGTTCAGCGATCCCCCATGCCCGTACCACCAGCTTTTGGCCCTTGGGTCCCATCCCTCCGTACACTGGACGGATTCCTCGCGCCCTCGGCTCGTTCTCCATCTTCTCCCACTTAGGCTGCCAAAAGCGATACCCTCCTGGCCCCATTTTATGATTGTACTCCTTCTTGGCCGCATTTTCCTTATTTTTTTCGATAGTTCAAGGAACCACTCCGATTTCTTTTGCTTCACAAATTCTGGCCAATCATGTTGCAGTTTCTCATATTGTCCTTTGAAATTCGAAGTCTTGCCCTGGTTGACAAAGTCATGGGCTAGATTTTGCTTGTATTTCCGGAATGCGTTGGCCATCCTAGAAAGAGCGAACTGTTTGACTAGCTTGCGCCTCTCCTTGTTTTCCGAAATCTTTTTACCCTCCTCATCGTATTTGCGGTATTCCGGAGGTAGAACGAAATGTTCCATAAGCTTGTTGAAGCAATCTTTTTTCTCTCTTATCGACAAAAGTGAAACCAACACGTGCCTTCTTTGGCTCATTCCACTCCTGGCGGGTGATCGAGATGTTGTCTCTAACAACGGCTCCGCATTGGCTGACAAACTTGGTGGCGTTCTTGCTGGGCTCCAGCGGCCTGCCGGTTGCTTCGTCGACAACATCGATGGTGCATGTTTCTCCTGCTTTCATCGTCTTGGTTGCGCCACGCTTTGACGACGACGTACTCGATTTTTTCGACGATCCGGCCGAGGGCTAAAATAAGAAAGAGAGTCGCGCGCGTTAGTACACACACATTTATTCAAATCAGTTAGTTGTATCACCAGACGCTCAATATGTATATATATATACCTCGGCGCCGGAGGTGGTTGCTACTTCCAATTGAAGATCGTCGTTTATCGACGTTTCTTCGGCATCATCTTGCCGACGGCGCCCTTCATCTTCACCCTCAAGGTTCGGATAAGAAGAGATATCATCTTCTTCTTCTCCGGTCGGCACAAATGGAATATCGCCATTTATGATGCCGAACATATGGTCTTCGAGCGTCCGGATCATAGTTGTCCGGAATCGGGTCAGCTCTATCGTCCGCCATATGTCGATCCCGAAAACATGTAGTCAAAACAAATTAATTAAGTGAAGAAGGGGGCGGTGGCGGTGGCGAAAGGGCGGTGGCGGTGGCGAAAGGGCGATGGCGATCTCGATCTCGATCCAAAAAAACACGCGCAGTATACGGAGGGGGCGACGAGGGGCTCGCTGCCCCCTCCGTATACGCGCGGTGGTAAAGTCAAATTTTAGTTCGGCTCGATATCCCTCTCCTCTCTCTCATTGCATGCGATCGGGCGCCGGCGATGACGATGGGGACGTACGTACGGGCGCGACGACACATACACGGTGTGGGTGGGGCGGCGACGACGGGCCGACGTACGGGACGGGCGCGACGAGAGGGCGGCGACGACGGAGAAAAGGCGCTGACGGCGAGGTCGAGTACGTGCGGCGTTTTTAGTTAAATTTTTAAGTCAATTTTTTTAACTTATTTAAAAACAATTTAATTAAGTTTTTAGTTTTGTTTTTTGAATTTGTAACTAATTAAGTTTGTTTAGTTTTGATTTTTGAGTTTGTTTAGTTTTATTTCTGGTTTTCTTCATGATTTTAACTAATTAAGAATTTGTAACTAATTAACTTAGTTACGATTTTTTTAAAAAAAAAAAAGAAAAACCGGGGGGTGTGCCGCCCCTGGCACTTTTTCTCTCCTCTCCCTCTCTCTGATCTGCCAGGGGCCGGGGCGACGGCGGGTGGCGGCGGGCGTCGGGCGGCGATCGAGCGAGGGCGGCGGCGGCGCGTCGCGTCGGTCGGCGAGGGCGGCGGCGGCCGGCGAGGGCGGCGGCGGCGCGCGCGACATAACCGGCGGCCGGCGCGCGCGACGAGATAAGGCGCGCGGCGGCGGCGCGTCGATGGACTTACGGCGGGCGCGGAGGACGACGGCGGCGGCGGGCGACGGCGAGCGACGGCGGCGAGCGGCCGGCGGCGGGCGAGGGCGGCGTGCAGCCGACGGCGTCGGGAGCGGGAGAGGGCGAGGGCGCGCGGAGGAAGAAGAACTGGCGCGGCGCGGCCGTTCGGCGCGTTATTTATAGCCGAGGCTTTAGTCGCGGTTGGGGTCCCCAACCGCGACTAGCGGTAGCCTTTAGTCGCGGTTGGTGACCCCAACCGCGACTAAAGCCTTTTTTCACCCCACATTTGCGGTTCCCGCGGAAAATGGCTTTAGTCGCGGTTGGCCAGGCCAACCGCGACTAAAGGACTTTTTCAAAATTATTTCATGTTAAAAATACAGAAAAACTCAGAAAAATAAAACTAATTCAATTCAAAATTTTAAAAATACAAATAATATATCAAAAAATTCAGAAAAATAAAACTAATTCAATTCAAAATTTTAAAAATACAAATTATATATCAAAAAATTCAGAAAAATAATACTAATTCAATTCAAAATGTTAAAAATACAAATTATATATCCAAAAAATCAGAAAAATAAAAATAATTCAATTCAAATTCTTAAAAATACAAATAATATATCCAAAAAATCAGAAAAATAAAACTAATTCAATTCAAATTCTTAAAAATACAAATTATCAAAAATTCATAAAAATAAAATTAATTCAATTCAAAAGTTCGTTGGCCCCCTCTTCCCGCCTCTTTCCGCCGACCCCCCCTCTTCCCTCCTCGTCTTCCCGCCATTTCTTCCCCGTCTTCCCGCCTCTTTCTTCCCGCCAATTGTTTCCCGCCAATTTCTTCCGGCCTCTTTCTTCCCGCCAATTTTTTCCCGCCAATTTCTTCCCGCCACTTTCTCCCCGCCTCTTTCTTCCCCGCCTCTTGTCTTCCCGCTCCCATTTTTCCCGCCATTTGTCACTACATATAGGTAGCCCGGCTTGGCCAGCATCACATCTCTACAATCTCTCATCACTCTCTCATGGCTTCCACCGCACCCACTCTAACTTACCAGCAGGTGGAGGAGCTTTGCGCCTCGAACTACCCTTGCCCTCCGGGCTACCGCGTCCCTCGCCGGCCGGAGCCTAAGCGCCGGCGGCGTGCCGGTCCCTCCCGTCCCTCGTGGTACCGCGCGCCGGCGGCCATCACGAACCACTACTACCTCGACCTCACGCCGGAGCAGCGGATGAATCCCCGCCGGCATCCCGATAACCAGCATACTTGGGACGCCTTCTTCATCAATCGGCGTGAGAGGGCGCTCGCCGAGTATGAGGAGGACGGTCCGCCTCCCGGAAACTTCCACGATGCCGGCCGTCGGCTATGGTGGTACGGCCGGACTCCGCAGAGCGTCATGGACTACATCACGGCCGGCGATATCCCCCGCCTGCGCTACCCTCGGTTCGAGCCACGAGCGCCGCCCGACGACGGCGACGACAACAGCCGACGACGACGCCGGCAACTTAGAAGGCGACGACTACCGGTACAACGGCGGCGGCTATGAAGACTACGAGTATGCATATTATACGCCTAGGCAGGAGTATGACTAAATCACTCCAAATTTCATGTATGCATGAGTATGACTTAGTCACTCCAAATTTCCTATATGCGGGAGTATGACTTAGTCACTCCAAATTTTATGTATGCGGGAGTATGACTTAGTCACTCCAAATTTCATGTATCATCGGTGCTATCTCGAGTCAATTGAATCATTCGAAAATGGACACCAAACACATGATTCATTCAACAAAGTTTGGTACAATTAATAAATTATTACACATCATTTCTTCCCTTGTGTCCCTGCTTGCTTACGATTGTGCCGTATCCATGGAGCATCCTCATCATTTAACTTAATGCTTGGGTCGGTGTTCACTTTGAAGGGCGGAATTTCAGCAAACATATTATAATCTTCCGACATGTCCTGTCTTGTCCTCCACTCCCACGATGTTTCTTTTCCCTGAAAGAACAATGTGGCGCTTTGGATCATCGCATGATGTACTGATCGTTTTCTTATCTTTCCGTTTCCTCGGTTTGCTACTCATGTCCTTCACATAGAAAACCTGAGCGACATCTTTCGCTAGGACGAATGGTTCGTCAAGATAACCAAGATTGTTGAAATCCACCATTGTCATTCCGTATTGCTGGTCCACCTTTACCCCACCTCCTGTTAGCTTGAACCATTTGCACCGGAACAAAGGGACCCTAAAGGAGGGTCCATAGTCAAGTTCCCATATCTCCTCTATGTAACCATAATATGTGACCTTTTGCCCATTCTCGGTTGTCTGCATCAAAGCGGACACCACTGTTTTGGTTGGTGCTCTTTTTATCTTGGGCGATCGTGTAAAATGTATTCCCATTTATCTCGTACCCTTGGAAAGTCGTTATAGTCGAAGATGGTGTCTTGGCCAACATGTACAGCTGATCTACAACCTTATTGTCACTCATTAAATGTTTTCTCAACCAACCGCCGAAAGTCTCCATGTGGGCCTTCCTAATCCGGGATTCGAGGCTTCCCGGGGTTGTCCGAGCGTAAAATATTCTTGTGTTTCTCAAAGTACGGAGCCACCAAGCTGGAATTGGTCGGAACCGTGTGGTGTGCTTCGGTCGGAGAATGGCCGTCCATACATATCATTGATTTCCTTCCGATCGTGCCTTTTCCACTTAGTCTCCCCTCGTGCCGCGATTGAGGAAGACCAATCGGCTTAAGGTCGGGAACAAAGTCAACACAAAACTCAATTACCTCCTCATTTCCATAGCCCTTGGCGATGCTTCCTCTGGCCTAGCACGGTTATGAACATATTTCTTTAATACTCCCATGAACCTCTCGAAGGGGAACATATTGTGTAGAAATACAGGACCGAGAATGGAAATCTCATCGACTAGGTGAACCAGGAGGTGCGTCATAATATTGAAGAAGGATGGCGGGAACACCAACTCGAAACCGACAAGACATTGGATCACATCGTTCGTAACCGTGGTAGAACTTCTGGATTGATTACCTTCGAGAGATTGCATTGAGGAATGCACATAGCTTCACAATGGCTACTCGAACATTTTCCGGCAGAGCCCCTCAAAGCAATCGGAAGCAATTGCGTCATAATCACGTGGCGGTCGTGAGACTTCGGGTTTTGGAACTTTTTCTCCGCCATGTTTATTATTCCCTTTATATTGGACGAGAATCCTGACGGGACCTTCATACTCGCTCAGGCATTCAAAAAAGATGACCTTCTCTTCTTTGGTCGGAGCGTAGCCGGCACGACCTTGAAACCGTTCCGGATGCCGGTCATCGGGGTCTTTCAAACTTTGCTGGTCCTGCCGTGCTTCCTTTGTATCATTTGACTTCCCATACACGCCCAAGAAGCTTAGGATGTTCACGCAAATATTCTTCGTAACGTGCATCACGTCGATTGCGGAGCGGACTTCTAGGACTTTCCAATATTCTAGCTCCCGAATATAGATTTCTTCTTCCACATGGCTACGTGCCCGTCAGCTCCCTTCGGAACCGAGTTGTCCGCCGAGGACCCTTTCCAAAGATGACTTTCAAACCCTTGACCATATCAAATACCTCAGCACCGGTGTGTTCCGCAGTGCTTCGGCCGGTGATCTGCCTTGCCGTTGTAATGCTTGCCTTTCTTTCTTACTCGGATGACCTTTCGGAAGAAATCGACGATGCCCAAGGTACACGTTCTTCTTACAATTTGGCAAATGTACACTTTCAGTCTCATGTAAGCCGTGCGTGCATGCATTGTATCCCTTATTTGACAGTCCCGAAAGGTTACTAAGAGCAGGCCAATCGTTGATGGTTACGAAAAGCAACGCTCGTAGGTCAAATTCCTCTTCTTTGTGCTCATCCCACACACGGACACCAGGTCTGCCCCACAGCTGTAAAAGTTCATCAACTAATGGCCTTAGGTACACATCGATGTCGTTACCGGGTTGCTTCGGACCTTGGATGAGCAATGGCATCATAATGAACTTCCGCTTCATGCACAACCAAGGAGGAAGGTTGTAGATGCATAGAGTCACGGGCCGGGTACTATGGCTGGAGCTCTGCTCGCCAAAAGGATTCATGCCATCCGTACTTAGACCAAATCTTATGTTCCTTGCGTCGGCCGCAAAATCTTTGAACTCTCTGTCGATCTTTCTCCATTGCGTTCCATCCGCGGGGTGTCTCAACTCCCCGTCCGACTTACGGTCCTCTTTGTGCCATCGCAACAACTTGGCATGCTCTTTGTTCCCGAACGGACGTTTCAACCGTGGTATTATAGGAGCATACCACATCACCTTGGCGGGAACCCTCTTCCCGGGTTTCCGGCCCTCAACATCGTCACCGGGGTCATCGCCTCGATCTTATAACGCAATGCGGTGCATACCGGGCATTCATTCAAATTCTCGTATTCACCGCGGTAGAGGATGCGGTCGTTGATGCATGCATGTATCTTCGGAACCTCTAAACCTAGAGGGCAGACAACCTTCTTTGCTTCGTACGTAGTGGCGGGCAACTCGTTATTCTTTGGAAACATATTCTTCAACATTTTCAGCAAGTTTTCAAATGCCGAGTCAGCTACACCTGCCTGTGCCTTCCATCTCAGCAAATCCAGTGTGCAGCCCAGCTTTTTCAGACCATCATCGCATCCGGGGTACAGCGCCTTCCTGTGATCCTCTAACATGCGATCCAAATTCTCCCTCTCTTTTTCAGTTTCGCAGCGTCTCCGTGCATCAGCAATGGTCCGACCAAGATCATCAACGGGATCATCACGTGCCTCTTCTTCACCTTCCCCTTCACCTTCCCCTTCACCTTCAGCATCCTCCATGAAAGTATCACCGAAATGAGAAAGATAGCTTTCATCATTGAAATCATCCCCTTCTTCATCTTCTTCCATTATAACCCCTCTTTCTCCATGCTTGGTCCAACAATTATAGCTTGGCATGAAACCGTGCCGAAGCAGGTGCATGTGAACATCTCTTGAGGAAGAGTAACCCTTCTGATTCTTACACTTAACACATGGACAGATAACAAAACCCCCCGGCTTGTTCGCATTAGCCACTACGAGGAAATCTTTCAAACCCGTACTGAACTCGCCGGAGAGTCGGTTACCGTACATCCATTGCCGATTCATCTGCATTATTATAATATAAAATATATAATTAACCATCATGCATTTGTTAAACTAACTAGCTACAAACAATATAAATTAAACAATGAACTACACACACATGCATATTTTATCAATGACACATCAAAGGTTCAAGTTGCTAACCGCGATCGAGGAGGAAAAAATAAATGAGAAAGCTCAAGTGTGACTCCAACACTTCATATCATGTTTGTTTCATGCTCTTGGGGCATTTCATCAAACACCTTATGTGCATAAGAGGAACCAAAAGCAAACCTAACACTCACTTGTGAAGTTTGTGAAGAGAATGGCTCCAAATGGCTAAGTGTTGGCTGCTGGATGGGTATATATAGGGGAGGGGCTTTAGTCCCGGTTGGCCTGGCCAACCGCGACTAAAGGCCTTCGGGCACCTTTAGTCGCGGTTGGGCTGGCCAACCGCGACTAAAGCCCCCCACGTGCACCAGCTGGCCACCGTGCGCCCTGGGCCCAGGCCTTTGGTCGCGGTTCGCCACACGAACCGCGACTAAAGACCCCATTAGTCGCGGTTCCTTTACCTTCGCGACTTATGGGGTTTCCCGGAAGCCTGTTTTTCCACCAGTGACAGTGCCATTTTCCTGTAGTGCATGCATGCTAGCTGGCAAAGTAACATGAATTCATCGGTGGTTCTTGTGAATGTACTGAGAAGTCGACCTGCACTGCCATATGCTCCGTCGCTGAAAAACACTTCATGCATGCATTATGGATGTTTGAATGTTCAGATTCCTTTAGCATGTTACGGAGTAGTTTTTGACGTCTAGCATCATTTTTGTAACTGCTCTTCTAGTCTCCATTCTTCTGCTATGACTAGCTTGTAAATACTCACCATTTTTAATGTTTATGGTTCATGCCGAATTTTGCCCACGTTATCTATCTAGAACTCATGAAGAGATAGGAACATGGTTTTTTTTTCAAGAACCCGCTGGAGAACTGCACATAAAGTATTCAGAACATCACTAATGTGTGTTCGGAACACACGTGTTGTGCTGCATCCTTGAATATATATTGGTTTGTATGAGGAAATGACATAAACCATATGTAAAGTTACATCAACATGTGTGACTGGAGAGCAAAATTGGATGACCAGACCCAGACTACATCACTACTAGCGTGATTGCAAGGCTAAATTAACTAGATGAGCAGACTAGTACTTAGAATGCAAAGTCATGTTTCGTTATAAATAGGCGAGGCTTGTGAAAGCCAGGGATAGGTGCAAGAACTCGGCACTGACATGCAGTTCATGTAAGATCTTGGGTAGAGAAAATAAGCATATTGTTGATAGAAGGTAATTAAGAACATGTTGTCATCAATAGAATACAATATGTAGTATGTGTGTGAGATATTGGAATAGAACAAAAAACCTTACCATTAGGAGAAACAAGAACATATTGTATAGCGCATCTACCACCTTGTGTACTTCATCAGAGAGGGGCTTCATTTAGGCCAGTATGTTCGGTCGAATGAAAACCAGAGGACACAGTGTATTTTCACACTATGATGCCACCTCACTTGTTTAATAGCCTGAGCGATGCATGAGCCGCGCCTGGAAGTTCAACCTCCGTGATTTCCGCCGCCTCGCAGACCCGCACGACATGAACTCCATCGACTACCTTGCCGGCCGCGGCCTCAACGTCGACACGCTCGCACAACATGGCGTCGACGCCCATAGCCTCGGTGCCATGGTGCTGAGAGCTCCGGCCTAATCGGCCCTGAGAGCGGCCTGTCGTGGACTATACCAGCTTCGGGGACTAATGTTGGGGGATGACCTCCGGTATGCCAAAGGCATGCCAAACTAGACTTCTTTAGGCTGTAAAGGTACCGGTTTAAAGATTATTCCGGACAGTGAAGTTAATTTGGTGCTTACGGAAACAATGCCAGTATCCTAGGAGGGGTATACCAGAATAAGCTAAGAAGGTACTAGACTACCGGTACCGGCTGCACTGTAGCAAGTCGGCAAGCTGGTCAAAGATTCCCGCAAGGACTAGAGGACAAGGATGAGCGAAACACTTCAGCTTTAATCGAAGCTCTGAGACCAAAGCAGATGATGATGTAAAAGCTACTGGAGGATGTCACCGTTCCTGATTAAAGACATACCGGTGTCACCTGTTGCCAAAGAGGCTTTGTAAAGTAGTTTGTCTAGTCAAAGATGCCGTTAGGGTTTCTTCCCCTGTAAGCCACCCTCTCCCCTATATAAGGAGAGGGAACACACCCTTGCGCGGGTAACTGAGTACGCAATAGAGAGGTCCTAGCTTTGAGGTAGTGCTTGTAGTGTAGTTCTTCAACCTCTGGGCAAGGCCAAGTTCGTCAATAAAGATACCGGAAATCCATCCGGAATTCATCCCTATGTTACCAAAACCCTCCCCCGAATCCTCTAGCGCACATTCGGCCCCAACTCAAGCCATCCCATGGCATCTGTCTGTTCACCCCGACGACAGGTGAGGCCTCCGTGGCGGCGCCCTGACCCGCAAGATCTGGTGGATGGCTGCGGGCCGATCCGGTGATCATGGGGTTAGTCCGGCCCTGCACTGGATCCCCTTTTCTTCCTCTTCGGCCTTTGCTGCTTCGGAGTTGACCAGCGGTGTGGGGACCGGTTGATCTTGCGAATAATGGCGGTGGTCCTTGGATTTCTTCTCGCACCAAGATGGAGATCTGCTGGTGTCTGTCCTCATCGATCTGGCGGATGTGTCGTGTTCCGGAAGGCTCCGCCGGCCCTCCATTGGGCGATTCAAGCCTGGAGGTTGCCGGATCGGGTGGAATTCGGTCCAGCGCACCCATGCTGTTACTCTGGCCGTTTGGTTACAGAGGGAGCGTTTCGAAGCTCTGCTGGCGGTTATTATCATGGAGCACGTTTTTGTTCCGTGGTGCTGGCGGAGAATGACATGGAAGTCGAGATATGTGGTCTTGCAATGGTGACTCGAGTCTGGGTGGCGAGGAGGAATTGGCTTCGTGATCGGTGTCTTTGGAGCAGCGGCATGCGAGTGGGGGCGACTGCACATGAGAAGTTCAAAATCTTACCTTTCAGGATGAAAATCCAAGGTCTGGCCTTAATTGGTTGTGCCTGGCAATATCCTTGTTGAAGGCATTGTTTTGAGAGTGAGGATTTTCTTCAGGGTGAAAACCTAAGATCTATGATCGAGCGATGACAGCGTTGGTGCACTGTTACCTTCTTGGAGGCGTCGCTTTTTGAGAAGCTGAACTTATGGTGTCGTCATGGTGGTGTTAGTGTTGTTGTTTAAAGGATTAGATCACTGTAGCGGGGCTTTTCTTTTTTGATAATTCTTATTTCTTTTTTGGCTGTGTGCATCCGTAATGTCGCTAGGGTAGTGCGTTGTTGCAGAGGCTGGATGTAATAAGTATCTCTGATATTAATATATACTCTTTGTCAGAAAAAAAATGAAAATCTGTGCTCCGCCGAGCTGTGTCCATCATGGAGAGCTACGGTGTCGCCGCCACCGTGCAGCATGTACGTGCTGCGCGTAGCAGGTCAATTGCATCGGTTTAACCAGGATTATTTCATCTCTCTTTTTTTTGACACGGTACAGTAGGGCAAAAACCCTACTGCTTGTCGATTTTTATATTATAATGGATGAATAAATGTACAGGCAATGTGAGGATCACAAGTCTATCAATTACAAGGTATCAATCCAGGAAGTCATGCCTTCCTTCAAACTGGGTCTAGCCCTAAGAAGATTAGAGACACAGATGGCTTTAAAAAAAGAAAAGCATGAAGTGAAAGATGGAGCAATGTCTCTGAAGATTAATCCATTTCTCTGATCCCATATAGCCCAGCATCCTGAGATGATTATTTCCATGATGAAGCTCATTTTGTATCTCTGGCATGCATCAGAAATCATATGTATGAGCTGAAAATCAGTATTCCACTCAATACCAAGTGCCCACCAAAAACTTTGACTGAAAGAGCATTCAAAGAAAAGGTGCATAAGGGTTTCCTCTGGACAAGTATCACACAAAACGCAGTCATTGAATTGCACAAAGAAATTCTTTCTGCACATGAGATCCTTAGTATTCAGTCTGTTGTTCATGAGCAACCATGCAAAAAATTTCTGTCTCGGAATATTGCATGTTTTCCATATATCAAGTATTGGCTTGGCCACTTCATGATTACCAATAAGTGCTCTATAAACTTTCTTTGTGGAGAAAAAAGCTTCACTTCCTCTGAAATGCCATATATCATCAAGATCTGAACTGGATAGTCCATTTAGATCCAATTGTAAACTCCTGAATTCTTGATGAGCTTCAATAGAGAGTGGTAAATGAATGAGATCATATAAATCCTCAAATCCAGTAGCCTCATGCACATTTATTCTGTCATTCTTAGCAAATGATAGAAGTCGTGGGTATTGGGTTTCTTTCTTACTGTTATTATCCCATTTATCAAACCACAGAGATATTGAGTTTCCTTTACGTACAGAACATGTAGTCAAGTCTCTGAAGTCATCCACCATAGAGAGACAGTCTTTCCACCAGAATGAACCTTTCCTGTTGCATAAGTGGGGGGTATTATTGTTGTGGTAATAAGCTTGCCAAATAAGGTTTACCCATGGAATGTCTTGGTGGTTATAAAACTTATAAAGATTCTTCATGAGTAGGGCTTTGTTTTGGGTTCTTAAGTTAAGAACACCCAGGCCCCCTTGATCCTTTGGCTTACATATCATGTCCCAGCTTGCTAGGCATTTTTCTTGTTTGAAATCATCCTTATTTTCCCATAAGAATTGTCTTCCACTCTTCTCAAAATGAACAAAAATAGTCACTGGGATCTTGATTGTGCACATAGCATACATGGGAATAGCATTCAAAGTGGTGTTGAGTAATGTCAACCTGCCTGTATATGAGAGCAAGGAAGAGATACCTAACAACCTTTTATCCAATCTTGAAACCAAGGGCATTAGATCATCAACAGAAGGTTTAGTAGTGCCTAGGGGGAGGCCTAAATAAGTAAATGGAAGGCATTCCACTCTGCAGCTGTTAGATTCTGTATATATTAGGATATACGTGTATTGTAATCCTACATGTACTTGTATTGTACCCCTATATAATGCAAAGGCCACCCCACGTTGGAGGTGTGCCACAAACCCTAAAACTATTGTTTGATATGGTATCAGACGACAATCGATCTACAACCTAGAAACATGTCTTCCGCTCCGCCTGTCGAGGGTACTCCTCGCCAATGCCCTCCGATAGGGGCTTAGGGTTGACGGAATCATGTAAGCTGACACGAGACATCGGTTCACAGACAAGCGGGGAGAGCGATTTACCCAGGTTCGGGGCCCTTGATGAGGTAAAACCCTTACGTCCTGCCTGTCTGTTCTTGATTATGATGATAGCGGGTTACAATGGGGTGCCGAATAGTTCGGCTGAGATCTCGTCGAGATGGCTATTGCTAAGATGCCCTAGCTCTAAGCTTTCTCTGGCTAAGATGGCTAAGATTGATTGTCCCTCGGCAGGCCCTCTCCTGGTCTTTATATAGGAGGCCAGGTCTCAAGGGTCCTAACCGAGTACGACTAGGTTTACAGTAGATTAGATCTAATCTTTCCTTGTTTGTCCGTTTCCTGATCTTGTCCGCCAAGGAATCTTCTGACGCACCGACCTAGTGGCCCATCTCGCCTTCTGGTAGCTTTATGGGCCTCTGACTTTGTCAATACCAGATAGGGCAATACTGGTTACCCGAAGGGTAATGCCCACGTCAGTAGCCCCCGAGTGTCTAGCCGAAAATAATTCGGGTAGAGACTGATGCATGTTTTTTCCTGACATTCTTCTTCTTCATTGCTCTTGTTCATCTTGATTATGCTTCATCTTCTTTTTATCGGGTGCGCGTCAGCGCTCCCGATGGGAGTAGCCCCCGAGTCTAGGTACGGATGCTTGCAATCCGTGCGTAGACTCAAGTTGTACTACTCGAATACTTTCCTCTGCCAAGTTTTTCACAAGTCTTCATAGATCATCCGATACATTTTCTTTTCGCAAAGGATAATGAGTAACGTGCCCAACTTTTGTTGGTTAACTACCGGTGGCAAAACAGCGTTACTCTACACAGAATCAAGTCCCCGGGCATGATCCTGGAGTGCAAAAAACTTTCACCGAGTGTGCACCGCGTCCTCCCGATGGGAGTAATTAACGAAGTCTGTCGAATCTTCTTTTTATCGGGTGCGCGTCAGCGCTCCCGATGGGAGTAGCCCCCGAGTCCAGGTTCGGATTCTCGCAATCCGTGCGTGGACTCAAATTCTTCATCCGATGGCTTTTTATGTTTCCTTCGAATGCTTCCAAATTATGACGTCATAGTTGTGGGCCAATTGACGGGATTTGACTTGACGTGTAACTGTTGTGGGCCAATTGATGGGACTTGGCCTGACGGGCCCACCCTAGTTCTGCGCGGGCAGTTTTTAGGTCTTAACTAGTGCACGCGCGGCGATCGAGGCGTCTCCTCATTTTTCGCGCGTCGTGGGAATAATGGGCCGCCGGTTCCACTCTTTCTTCTAGCGCCACGTGTACAGTCAGATCTGCTCCTCTCCCCACGATGCTTTGTGGAGTTATGGCCACGTCTGTGCCCAAATTCTTTCGAGATAAATAGGGAGCCTCCTTTCTTTTTACCTTTTACCCCTTTCACTGCTCATCTTCTCCTTCAAGCCTCCTGCTCCTCCGCCTTCTCATCAAAAGTTTTGTTCATCATGGGCAAAAAGAAGAGTGGCAGCACATCGGAGGCGGCCAAAGTTAGCCGCAACTGGAGCGCTTCTGCCATTACCAACCGTGACATCAACAAACTTCGCGCCCTCGGCTTCATCTCCGCATCTGAGGATGACGTTCGTCTCCCAGGTCAGGTTTCTCGCCCGAGTCCCCCAAAGGGCTTCACCGTCATGTTCGTCGCTTTTCTGTTCCGTGGCCTCTCTCTTCCGGCGCACGAGTTCCTTCGCTCCCTTCTTTTCTTCTATGGGATTCAGCTCTGGCAGCTGACCCCAAATTCCATCCTCCACCTTTCCATTTTTGTCACTGTTTGTGAAGCTTTCCTCGGCATTGAGCCTCACTGGGGCCTTTGGAGGAAGATTTTCTATGTGAAGCGTCACAATGATAGCAATGGCCCCCCCCGTTGTTGGTGGCGTCGGCTTTGTTGTCAGGAAGGAGGTCGATTACTTCGACTATCCGATGAAGGAATCCGTCCAGGGCTGGCGCAACAAATGGTTCTACCTTCGGGACCCTGTCGTTTCTGGGCGGCATTCAAATCTCCCTCCTTTTGACGATGTCTTGGTGGCTCACAAGAAGAAGTCTTGGAACAACGCCCTTTCTCCCGAAGAAAAGGCGATAGCCGACGAGCTTTTCAAGCAAATTTTCACTTTGAAGAATTCAGGAGGCATGACGATGTGTGGTACTGAAGTAGTTTCAGTTTTCCTACAACGTCGAGTGCAGCCGCTGATGTCTCGCCCTCACCAGCTGTGGCTTTTCACTGGCAAAAACGACAAGTCAAGGGTCAACTCTGCCGACCTGTCGGCAAATGAGCTCCAGAACGAAGTTCGTCGCCTGACATGCCTCAGTACCAAGGACACCATTGTCCTGACATCGGCGCGCCCTCCTTATGATTTCAAGCATCTTCCGTCCGAGGTAATCTTATCGTTCTTCATTTACTGTCATTACCCCTTTTTTTTGTGCCTTACATGTTTTCTATCCTTTCGCAGGTCCCCGCTGTCGCCCAATGTTATCCTCCCTCTCCCGAGAGTGGAGTGGTATTAGAAGACGATGATGACGATTCTGAGGGAACTGAGGATGCTCAGCATGCCCTTGAGGACAGCGATGTCCGAGAGGAGGAAACTGCCGAAGATGACGCCTTCTTCAGGAGCAAACGTCGCAAGCAGGTACATGATGATCGTATCGCTTCGGCTGAATCAAGTTCTTCAGAAGGAGATGATGATGCCGACGAAGCTGCTTCGCCTCCTCCTGCTAAGAAGGGTTCAACAAGTTTCTTCGTGGACGAAGATGATCTGGACCTGTGAGCATTTATACTCTTTGTTACTTTTATTTCTTGTCACCTTGTATACTAACTGCTCGCCATACTTGAACAGCTCTGCCGATGACGATGACGATGTTCCTCTTGCAAAGAGGGCTAAACTAGCCTCTGAAAGAGTAGCATCGGCTAAGGAATCGAACCCTTCTCCTGCCAAGTCGACACCTCCATCCCGAACGGGTGTAGAGAAGGTCCCAGTGTCGAGAGTTATTCCTTCCGATGATGCTCCCATCCCGCCGGCTGGCCGTGATCACGTAAGTATTTTAATCTGTCAAGCTTTGCTGAATTTCCATCACCTGACTCCTCTTGACTTTTTCCTGGCTGCAGCCAATTTATGCTACAGTCGATGCTGTAGCAGACTTTGCGGAACAGTTTACTCGCCTTGAAGCCGAAAACTCCCAACTTCGGAAGGCCGTCAAATCTTCGGCTGATCAGGTGGTCGAAGCCAACCGGCTTGCTGCCGATGCCAAAAGTGAGAATGCCTTGTTGAAGGAAGAAGTGAATCGGCTGAAGCGTCAAATGAAGGATGACCAAGATGCCAGGCGTGCAGCGACGGCTGCGATTGATGAGAAGGAGGGTGTCCTCCGTGAATCCATCAAGGATTTATTGGGTAGAAATCCTTACGGTGCTCCGTCCCTTTCTTGATGCTTTCTCCATTGATTACTAATACTCTCTTTTTCAGAGGCCGCCAATTTAACTGTCAGCCGACGCCACCAGCTTCGGGAAGATTCTACGGCTGACGCCTTGTCACTTGCTGCTGAGTCAAATGTCCAGATCCTCAGATTATTGCAGAAGTCCAAGGGAGCACTGTCGAAGTTATACTCGATGATCTTCCCTAAGGCGAAGTTGGACAAGACTCTTGATGAGATGGCTGAAGCCTTCCTTGTTGATCCCTCCGAACCTATAGAGGTACTGAAACGTCGCAGCCGCTCGGTTGGTGCAGTTCTTACTTTCCAGTTGCTTATGGGCCACGGGATGGGGTCGGAATTGGAAGAGTTCTCTAAAGCGCTGCCTGTTGATGATGAAAATCATCTAGTCGACCTTGAGACTTTCAAGAGATCGGCAATAACTTGCGCTAACCGGCTTCTGAAGTTGGTGGCTGAAGCACAAGCCGAGCCTGCTCCTGAGTCAGCCCCTGGTTCAACGTCGGCTAATCCTCGAACTGTTGTTGTACATGATACTTTCGTAATTCTTTTTAAATTCGGCTTTGTTGCCAAACATCCTTTTGCCTGTATGATGTGCACTCAATGCTCCCGATGGGAGTTTCTTTTTTATATTAATGCTTGGTCTGAAGTGAGGACGTGTTGCAGATTCCCTCATCTTCTTCCCGTGCCGAGCTCTTTCCGAATCCTTCGGGTAATGATGAATCAGGCCTTGTTCGTCAGTTACGTGACCAGGTGTCTAGTTTAAATAAAGATATTACTTCCCTTCGTGCAATGGCTGCCTTGGTGAAGAAGAAGGGAGAAATAGCGACTGCCATTGAACAATACGCTCTTGATGGTCTTCATGTTGCTACCGAAAGTTTGAACTGTGAGTGTTAGCCTGCCTTCTGATTCTAGGTACAGCTTGAATGTTCTCACATTCGTTCCTTTTTCGCCGTGGCTTCGGATGCGACTGAAGAGGACAGAAAAATTCATGACGAGGTTGAGGCGATGACCGATGTTGCACACCCAACACATGGTTTATGGCTGCATCGTCCGAAAGCCGTCATCATGGCGAAGTTCAAGTACCGGGTGATGAAGGCACACTATTACTTTGACAAATACTATGCCCTTCTTACGATGGTTTGGCACACCTTGTTTCCTCCGGATCGTGCACCCGATACTTTGTCCGGCTTGTTCACCCGATTCAAGTCTCCGTAAAGGATTCGGCTGGCCGGTGCGGAAAGAGCTTCTAGCTGGTGCTGAGCTTGCTTTTGCTTCAATATTGGCATGCCATCCATCTTTAGACTTAAGAGCCGTGGCAAACACTGAAAGGGATTTAGGCCAGTACTATGATGTTGCCAGAGGTCCTGCTCACACCATTGTTTCTCGGATGGAGTCATGTCTGGAAAAGGAACTGAAGGCCCACCGGGACCGGGGATCCCGATTATGAACGTAATAGTCTTGTATTTCGCATAAGACTGTTTGCTGCGTACGATGTACGCTTATGTTTATTTGATTGATACTTTATTGTCGAGTGCGGCTGAGTGATCAGTTCAACCTGCTTACTCGACGACTTCGTTATATTTTATGCAATGTTATTGCGAGGTCGATATGTAATTTATGTGAAAGTTCGGCTTCGTCACACGGTGCACCTGTTTGAGCCTTATTTTAATGTAACCATCGACCGCAAGCACTCGCGTATTTTCGAGGCTTGGATTGGTTGTTTTTGTATGCCATTAATCTTAGCTCTCGCCGAGAGTATTTAATTAATGTCATCGTGTAAACACGTTTTTTCTGGGCCAACGCTCCCGATGGGAGTTAGGCCAATGCTCCCGATGGGAGTTAGGCCAACGCTCCCGATGGGAGTTAGGCCAACGCTCCTGATGGGAGTAAGAGCCGATGGAAGCGGTTCCGAACGTTTCGTTCGGGTGCCAAAGCCTGAAGCAGGGAAAAGGGTAATAGAAATCTGATTAGATCTTTATTCATAATGCAAAACAACCTTATGGGCCATTGAAAAAAAAGAACAATCATATCCTATGTATAAAACCGTCGCAATTGCGCGATGTTCCATGGATTCTCGACGTCTTTTCCTGATTCTGGATTATTGAGCCGATAGGCTCCTCCTGGTATCACTTCAGTGACGATGTATGGTCCTTCCCATGGGGATTCTAGCTTCAAGGGTCTTTTTTGTTTCAACCGAAGTACCATATCTCCAACACTGAAACTTCGACTGCGTATTCGGTTGTGATAATTTCTCAGTGCTTGCTGGTAGACCGTTGTTCTTGCCAAGGCAATATCTCGTGCTTCGTCAAGGAGATCGACAGCATCTTGTAACGCGATATTGGAGGAGGACTCTGTGTACGCTGTTACTCGAGGTGCTTCAAATCGAACGTCGGCTGGCAGGACTGCTTCGGCTCCGTACACCAGGAAGAACGGAGTGTGTTGAGTTGACCTGTTGGGGGTGGTACGCAAACTCCATAGCACAGATGGTAATTCTTCAACCCAGGCTCCGGCTGCACCTTTAAGGCGTTTCTTTAAACCATCCCCTATTAAACCATTGATCCTTTCCACCTGGCCATTGGTCTGTGGGTGAGAGACTGATGCGAACTTCAATTTGATTCCCCCATTGTCACAAAATTTCCTGATTCCTCGGAATCGAAATTGGAACCGTTGTCTGTGACGATGCTATGGGGCATACCAAATCGACATGTTATTCCTTTGAAAAATTGAACCGCCGTTTCAGCCTTTTGATTTCGCACTGGTACTGCCTCGATCCACTTAGTGAATTTGTCGACTGCAACCAGTAAGTACGTGTGTCCTCCGGGTGATGATCTTGGCAGTGGTCCAACTTGATCAAGTCCCCACTGAGCGAACGGCCATGCCAAAGGTATCGTCATTAAATCTGTTGCAGCAGCGTGTGGTTTCGACGAGAAACATTGGCACGCATCGCACTTCATGACTAGATCCCTGGCATCCGATGCTGCCGTTGGCCAGTAAAATCTTGCCCTAAAGGCTTTCGCCACAAGGGCTCTGCTTCCTGCATGATGCCCGCAGGTTCCTTCATGTATTTCGCGCAACGTTGCTTTTCCATCGTCAATGGCGATGCACCTCCGGAAGATCCCCGAGATGCTGCGCTTGTCAAGCTCACCATTTATTACTCGTAAAGGCCTTTGATCGTCTAACGACTCGCTTAGCTTCCACGTAGTCTTCTCGGCAGCTCTTGTTTTGACAGTACGCTAAAAATGGTTTGGTCCATAGAGGCTCGAGGAGGAGGACTTGCTCGGAAGAAAGGACTCGGAGATTCTTCAGCCGAAGGTTTTTGCAATGAGCTTTTTTCCAGCTTCTTCACCCGATGGTTTTGCGTACGGTTTTTCTTTAATTGATCTTTGAGTGATCACTTCGTAAAAAACTCCATCCGGAATGGGGGAGCATGTGGACCCGATGTTCGCCAAAGTGTCGGCTTCCTCGTTATCGGCTCTGCCGATGTGCTTAAGCTCGCACCCTTCAAATTTAGCCTCCATGTTCCGATACAGACTCGGCGATAAGCAACCATGTTGTCGCTGACTGCATCGCACAAGTTCATTGACTGCTGGACCACCAAGTTCGAATCTCCATAGATTTCTAGGCGCGTAGCGCCACACGCCTTCGCCATTTTCATTCCGTGCAGCAGTGCTTCGTACTCCGCTTCGTTGTTTGTTGGTAGGGAGAAATTCATACGTAGTATATACTTCATTTTATCTCCCTGTGGTGATATCAGCACCACTCCTGCCCCTGCTCCTGTACTTCGTTTCGACCCATCAAAGTACATTACCCATGACCCCGACATGTCGGGTGTTGCTGGTGTCTGTGATTGGATCCAATCTGCCACAAAATCTGGGAGAATTTGGGATTTTACCGCCGTTCGGTTGACGTAAATTATGTCGTGTGGCGCTAACTCGATGGCCCATTGAGATACTCGACCTGTGGCTTCTGGATTGGTCATTATGCTCTTCAGGGGTGCTTCGCTCACAACTTTGATCGGGTGCTCCGTGAAGTAATGCCTCAGCTTACGAGCCGACCTCCATACTGCATATGCCAACTTCTGGTGATGAGGATACCTCTGTCTTGCGGGGGTAAGCACTTCACTGAGATAGTAAACAGGCCTCTGCACACCATGAACTCTCCCTGCTTCTTCTCGCTCGACAACCAGGACGCTACTGAAGACTTGAGATGTAGCGGCTATGTACATCAGCAGTGTCTCCTTTTCGCGCGGAGTCACGAGTACCGGGAGGTCGATAGGATTTTCTTCAAGTTGTCAAAGGACTCTTGTGCTTCCTTTGTCCACTCGAACTTTTCTGACTTTTTCATCAAGTTGTAGAAGGGCAAAGCTTTCTCCCCTAGCTTCGCGATGAACCTGCTAAGCGCTGCTAATCGACCTGCCAGCTGCTGCACTTGGTGCAGATTCTTTGGCGGTTCCATGTCAAGAATAGCTTTGATCTTCAAGGGATTGGCCTCGATTCCTCTGGCTGATATGAAGTATCCGAGTACTTGCCCTCCTGGTACTCCAAAGAAACACTTCTTGGGATTTAGCTTAATTTTGTATCTGTCCAGATTGTCAAAGGTCTCTCGCAAGTCATCGATGAGTGTGGCCGCGTGCTTTGTTTTCACCACGATGTCGTCGATGTAGACTTCAATGTTTTTTCCAATCTGCTCCGCGAGGCAGGCTTGCATGCAGCGTTGATAAGTAGCTCCTGCATTTTTTAACCCGAAGGTCATGACGTTGTAACAGAAAACGCCGTGTGGAGTGATGAACGCGGTTAGCTCCTGGTCCTCCTTCTTTAGTTTGATCTGGTTGTACCCGGAGTATGCATCGAGGAAAGAGAGACGATCGCATCCGGCTGTAGAATCGACTATCTGATCTATTCAAGGCAATGGGAAATGATCTTTGGGGCAGTGTTTGTTAAGGCTAGTGTAATCGATGCACATGCGAAGGGCGGTTGTGTCCTTTTTTGGCACCATGACCGGATTAGCCACCCATTCAGATTCCTTAAGCTCTCGGATGAATCCCGCCTTGCGGAGCCGATTAACTTCTTCACCAATTGCTCTTCTTTTGGGTTCAGAGAATCGTCGCATCGACCGCTCGTATCGGCTTGGCTGTCGGGTCAACATTTAGGGCGTGCTCGGCGAGTTCCCCGGGGATACCCGGCATGTCGGATGGCTCCCATGCAAATATCTCCCAGCGCTCACGGAGGAACTCGATGAGCGCGCTTTCCTATGCAACATCTAGGTCAGCCGAGGTGTTGACCGTTTTCTTCGGATCAGTTGGGTGCACCTGCAGTTTCTTGGTTTCCTTTGTAGTATCGAACTCATCGGATCTTGCGTTTCGATTGTCGGCTGGTGGCTGTGTGTGATCTGTAATGGCGTCGATCGCGTTGAGTTCTTCCTTGGCTCCAAATTTCGAGGCGATCTACTGAAATTCGCTGTCGCAGTTGTCTGACCGAGCGAAGCTGCCGTGAACGGTTATTGGGGTCCCGTTGTTGCCTGGCATCTTTAGCTTCGTGTATGCATAATGAGGCACGGCCATGAATTTGGCAAACGCAGGTCTGCCGAGGATGGCGTGGTACCGAGATTCCCGGCCGACTATCTCGAACTCAATCCTTTCTTTCCTGAAATTACTCGGGCGTGCCGAAGACTACGTCCAATGATGTTTTTCCCAGCGAGTAGGCGGGTCGAGTCGGTATAATGCCGTGGAACCCTGTGTCGGATTCTTTTAGCATGTCGACTGTTAAACCCATTGCCCTCATTGTGCTGGCGAATAACAGGTTTAAGCCGCTTCCACCGTCCATAAATACTTTTCCCATATTGTATCCTCCAATATGTGCTTCCAGGACGAGGGCCGCGTGACCGGGCCTTGGGACGGCCTTCGGGTGATCCGCCCTGCTGAAGGTGATGCTCTGATCTGACCAATCAATAAAATCCGGCGTATCAACCATGGCAACTTCCGCGTATTTTACTTCTCGGGAGAACTTTTTTATTTCTCTTTTCGAAAAGCTGGTTTTGTGGATCATGTTGATCTGTCCACGCAGTGCTGGGAATGCCTCGACTGGTTCGTACTCGCTTTTTTCCATTGGCTCGTATGGTTCTGGTACATATGGCTCTGGCTGATGACCATAGGACCTCGCTTTCTCTTCCATTATGCGAACTCTTGATGTGGCTTCAGCTCTAAGATCGTCGCAGAACTGCCGAATCTCAAGGAAGTGTCGGCAGTTCCTTACCGCATGGCTGGACTTTTCCCGACCATCCTTAGGATCGAAATAAGAGTGGAGATAACACGGTGCTTCAAGCTGCTCTGTAGCTGAGAGGTGTGGAGAACGGGTGCGTCCTCTGATTGATGACATGTCATAGCATCGAGGGTGGGCTGCTGTTTGTCCTTCCTCTTCACGGTGCGAACTCCTTCGTCTCTTTCTTTGTCCAGCCGCGGCGTCGAGATTTTCCCGATTGCTCTCTCGTATGCTTCTGGGCGAAGCCTTTAGGGTTGCTGCCGAAGGGACACCTTCTTGAGGCTCAGCCTTTGAGTGGGACGCGCCGGCCTCGGGGAGGCGGAGAAAACCTCCAGAGTCGACGATGAAGTGGACGCCACCGAAAACAGCTTCCGTGTTGCGAGACGTTGCCATAGAGTTCGGGTGAAGCTCTTCGCGGTGCGGCACAAATTCGAAGGATCCGCAGCGGATCAGGTCTTTTGACTTTGCTGGTGTCGGTGACTCGAGTAAGAACGCCGCGGACGTAACTGGTGCTGCCGATGACCTGCCTTGTGCCGACAGGTTTCCCACAGACGGCGCCAATTGTCGAGGGTACTCCTCGCCAATGCCCTCCGATAGGGGCTTAGGGTTGACGGAATCCTGTAAGCTGACACGAGACATCGGTTCAAAGACAAGCGGGGAGAGCGATTTACCCAGGTTCGGGGCCCTCGATGAGGTAAAACTCTTACGTCCTGCCTGTCTGTTCTTGATTATGATGATAGCGGGTTACAATGGGGTGCCGAATAGTTCGGCTGAGATCTCGTCGAGATGGCTATTGCTAAGATGCCCTAGCTCTAAGCTTTCTCTGGCTAAGATGGCTCAGATTGATCGTCCCTCGGCAGGCCCTCTCCTGGTCTTTATATAGGAGGCCAGGTCTCAAGGGTCCTAACCGAGTACGACTAGGTTTACAGTAGATTAGATCTAATCTTTCCTTGTTTGTCCGTTTCCTGATCTTGTCCGCCAAGGAATCTTCTGAAGCACCGACCTAGTGGCCCATCTCGCCTTCTGGTAGCTTTTATGGGCCTCTGACTTTGTCAATACCAGATAGGGCAATACTGGTTACCCGAAGGGTAATGCCCACGTCACCGCCTTCTGCCGCCGTCGCCTCCAGCGAAGCTGCTGCCACGGCCGCCGTCGTCGCCCCGACACGATCGCCGCCTTGGCATCTGTCCCTGCTGCCGTGCCGCCGGCCTCTGTTCATCTGGACAATGCATTCCTCCCGCCGTTCCTCGCGCACCTTCTCAAAGGTGGGACGGCGCCCTATACAACGGTGGCATACCTCGGCCCCCTGCAGTCCCGATCTGCCGGGGATCTCTTCGCCGGGCCCGTCTCCTCATTGTACGCCGGTGCGTCCTCGATGTCCTCGCCCACGACGGCTCGGCCTCCGCCCCCGTTGCCATCTGCAGCTGCTCCGCACTCCCTGGTGCCTGCGCCGCTTCCATCTCCGGCTGTCGCGCCCTCGCTGGTGCCTACACCGCCGCTTCCGCCTGCTGCCCATCCGATGATGCGCGCGGTCGTGCCTGCCCCCGCTGCCCCCATCTACACTGCAGCGGGCCCTGCTGATTCCGACCTTGCTCCGGCCGCCTATGCCGGCTATGGTGGCTACCCGGGCTTCCCTCTTTATGGAGCTCCATATGGACCTCCGCCGACAGCGCTGCCCTCGTATGGCGCGTTTCATGGACACGGTGCATATGCGCCAGCGCCACACTATGGTGCCTCTCCGTCACCCTATGGTGTCCCGCCGTATGGGGGCCCGCACACGTACGGCGCTTCATCGCTGTACCCTGCTGCTGCGGTGCCATCTACTTCTGCGCCGCCCCATGTATCTTCCATGGACGTCGAAGCTGCTCTGGCTGCGATCCCGTCGCCGCCGTTCATATTCTCACATCTTCTCCCGGTGAAGCTTAAGCCGGATAACTATTTGTATTGGCGTGCTCAGGTGCTCCCACTCCTTCGCAGCCATTACCTGGAGGGGTTTGTCGCTGGCACATTGCCGTGTTCGCCATCGCACCATCCGATGTTCCGTGCATGGATTTCTCAAGATCAAGCCATTCTCTCGGCGATACAGTCCTCCCTTGGTGAGGGTGTTGCTGGGCTGGTTCTCTTTGCTGCGACGTCACATGACGTGTGGGACATTCTGGAGTCGAGCTTCTCGTCTCAATCGACGACTCAGTCCATGGCTATCCGCACGAAACTTAGCAAAACTCGCAAGGAGAATGGTACTATGACCGCTTTCTACAACAAGGTCAAGAAGCTGGCTGACACCCTTGCTTCCATTGGTGAGCCTCTCCGTGACTCCGAGTTCACCGCCTACATCCTCGCTGGCCTTGACGGTGACTATGACTCCCTTGCTGAGGTTCTTAAGGAACGCACGGTTCCTATTCGCCCTCAGGACCTCTACAACCGCCTCCTCTCGACGGAGCAGCGGCTCAATGCGCGCCGCCCCGACGTCTCCTCCGACACGTCCGTCAACGCCGCGTATCGCGGCAAAGGTGGTGGCTGTGGTCCTCCTGCTGCACCCTCGCCCGGGGGTTCGACCAAGCCCGGCGCCCCGCATGTCCAGCCGCAGGCCGCGCGTCCGGGATCCTCGGTGGTCGTTGTCGATGGCCGGCCTCGCGCCTGTTGTGCTGCATGTGGTGCAGCTCAGCCGTGCCAGCTCTGCGACCTGCTGGGTCATGTTGCCTCCCGCTGTCATCGTCGCTTCAAGACTGACTTCCTCGGTCTTGGCAACAATGGCAAAGGCAATGATCGCCAGGTCCACATGGCACACCAGGGTTACACGCCATCATACCCTGTCGACTCTTCTTGGTACATGGACACTGGTGCTACGGATCACGTGACGAATGAGCTGGACAAGCTTGCGGTTCGAAGAACCGTACCATGGGCATGACAAGGTTCACACTGCTAATGGGGCAGGTATGCACATCTCACATATTGGTCAGGCATCACTTCTCACAAACACCTCTAGAAAATTACATCTCAGAAATATTCTTCGTGTTCCCACTGTTGCACGTAACTTACTTTCCGTTCCTAAACTTACTCAGGATAATAACGTGTTTTGTGAGTTTCACCCGTTTTATCTCTTTGTTAAGGACCGTGCTACGAGGGACGTTCTTCCTAGAGGTCGCTACCGCCATGGCCTATATGCACTTGATGAACCATCTGGTGCCACTGCTCCTGCTGCCGCGTCTCGAGTCTTCAGTGGTGTTCGTGTGTCCCCATCACAGTGGCACGCTCGCCTCGGTCATCCAGCATCACCCATTGTTCGCCATGTCCTCCACCGCCATGAGTTACCATCAGAGTCTAGTAATAAAGATGTTGCCATCTGTTATGCCTGTCAGCAAGGCAAGAGTCATCAATTGCATTTTTCTGTTTCCACTCATATAGTTAAAACTCCTCTTGAGCTTGTGCTTTCAGATGTATGGGGTCCTGCCCAAATGTCTGTTAGTGGTCATGAATATTATGTTAGTTTTATTGATGCTTACAAATGCTTTTACATGGATTTATCTTCTTAAGCGCAAGTCTGATGTGTTTGATGTATTCTTAAAGTTTCAAGCCCATGTTGAGCGTCTTCTTAACCACAAAATCATTCATGTTCAGTCAGATTGGGGGGGGGGGGTGAGTATCGCAATCTTAGCACTTTTTTTGAGAAACTTGGTATAGCTCATCGTGTGTCTTGTCCACATACACATCAGCAAAATGGTTCAGCTGAACGAAAGCATCAACATATTGTAGAAACTGGGTTAACTTTGCTAGCTCATGCCTTTGTCCCATTTCATTTCTGGAGTGATGCCTTTACCACGGCCTGTTTTCTCATTAATAGGCTTCCATCACGCCTTATTCACATGAAGACTCCTCTTGAACTCTTGCTTGGTCAGATTCCAGATTACACCTTCCTTAAAGTGTTTGGGTGTGCCTGTTGGCCGCATCTTCGCCCCTATAATAATCGCAAGCTCGAGTTTCGTTACAAAAAATGTGTCTTCCTTGGGTATAGTTCAGTTCATAAAGGGTATAAGTGCCTTCATGTACCGTCTAACCGTGTGTATATCTCACGTGATGTTGTCTTTGATGAGCATGTTTTCCCTTTTTCTGCTCTCCCAACTCCTACCACTGTTTCCACACTGCCAGTACACACCTTACCTATGTTGCATGATCAATTTGTAGATGCTGCACATTCGCCTTCTTTGTTGTCTAACCATGGTGCAGGTATTGGGAGATGCGCACGGTTGCAGCTATTGGACGAGGCTGCACCTGCTCCTGCCTCCTCTGCTGGTGTTGACGTCGATCGGCCGGCCTGCATGCATGGGCGGATCTAGCCTATTGGCAAGGGGGGCAGCTGCCCCCACTTAAATTTGTAATCTCTTTGTAAAGTCTAGCTTAAATAGAGCTTTGCCCCCACTTAAAAAATATTTTTTCTTCAATAAGCACATTCTTGCCCCCTCTTAATTCTCATCCTGGCTCCGCCCATGCCTGCATGCCCCATGCAGCATGCTCGCCCACGGCTCCTGTGCCGTCCGCCAGAGCTGCGGCTCAGCTGCTGCCAGTACCGTGCCTCACCGCCCATGTACAGCAGCCCACCTCCTCAGCCCCTGCGCCTCCTACGCCGCCCGCTGGGCCGTCTCCGCCTGGCAGCCCACCGTCGACCGCGTCGCCTGTGCGGTTCTCTGTGCCCAGCTCGCCTGGGTCGATGTCCCCGAGCCGGTCGTCCCCTGCTGCCTCGACGCCCTCGCCGCCTCCTGCACTGTCTCCTCGACAGCAGGGTTCGTCGGCATCGTCGTCGCCTTCTGCATCTTCGGCAGCTACTGCACCGTCCTTGCAATCGTCACCAACTACCTCGCCATCTGCTCCACCTCCTCCACCTCCTGTGCTGCGTCCTCATACGCGCAACAAAAGTGGGGTGGTTCGTCCCAAAAAACGCACCGATGGCACTGTTGCGTGGCTTGCGACATGTATGGTGCAGGCTCAGGAGGATCCTACTGCTGAACCTAGGCCTTTTCAGGCTGCTATGAGTATTCCTCACTGGCGCACTGCTATAGAACAAGAATATCAGGCTCTTCTCAAGAATGAGACATGGCGTTTGGTCCCTCCAAAGACCGGTGTCAATGTCATTGATTCCAAGTGGGTGTTCAAGGTTAAGAAACATGCTGATGGTTCTATTGAGGTACAAGGCTAGGCTGGTTGCCAAAGGCTTTAAACAGCGCTATGGCCTTGATTAGGAGGATACCTTCAGTCTGGTGGTCAAGCCCACCACTATTCGTCTTCTGCTCTCTCTTGCTGTCACTCGAGGCTGGTCTCTTCGTCAGCTTGATGTTCAGAATGCTTTTTCTGCATGGTGTTCTTGAGGAAGAGGTATACATGCGTCAGCTGCCTGGTTTTGTTGATCCTGCACATCCGCAACATCTGTGTCGTCTTGTTAAGGCGCTTTATGGTCTGAAGCAAGCTCCGCGTGCTTGGCATGCACGTCTTGGCACCGCTCTTCGGGCTCTTGGCTTTGTTCCATCCACAGCTAACACCTCACTATTCCTTCTTCAGCGTCCGACGGTTACTATGTATCTGCTGGTTTACGTTGATGACATCATCCTTGTCAGCTCTTTGGCAACTGCTGCGGATCGTCTAGTTTCTGCTTTGAGTGGTGACTTTGCTATTAAAGACCTTGGCCGTCTGCACTACTTTCTTGGCTTAGAGGTCTCTCACTCTTCTTCTGGTTTGACTCTCACTCAGCAGAAGTACTCTATGGATCTTCTACGCCGCTCTGGTATGCTTGAGTGCAAGTCTGCTACTACGCCTATGTCCTCTACTGATAGACTGTCTGCTCTAGATGGTGCTCTTCTTTCTGCTGATGATGCTACCGAGTACCACAGTATTGTTGGAGGTTTGCAGTATTTGACTATCACCCGTCCTGATGTTTCTTATGCTGTCAACCGTGTCTGTCAGTTTCTTCATGCTCCTCGGGATTCTCACTTTACTGTTGTTAAACGCATATTGCGTTATATTCGGTTCACCGCCTCCTATGGCTTTCTTCTGCAGCCGGCGCCTTCTGGAGTCCTCTCTGCGTTCTCTGATGCAGACTGGGCTGGTAGTCCGGAGGACAGGCGATCCACGGGGGGACATGCAGTGTTCTTTGGTCCTAACTTGATCGTCTGGAGTGCTCGGAAACAAGCGACAGTGTCCCGCAATAGCACTGAAGCTGAGTACAAAGCAGTTGCAAATGCTACAACTGAGATTATTTAGATACAGTCTTTGCTTCGAGAGTTGAGAATCTCTCAAAGGCAGCCGCCAGTCCTTTGGTGTGATAACATCGGTGCTACATATCTGTCTTCAAATCCAGTATTCCATGCCCGAACGAAACACATCGAGGTTGATTTCCACTTTGCTAGAGAGCGAGTTGCTCGAGCTGCTTCTTATCAAGTTTATCCCTTCAAAGGATCAACTTGCCGACATCTTCACAAAGCCACCGCCATTACCTCGCCTCGAAGGTCGTAGGCGCAATCTCAACTTACTGAACTCTTCAGAGGTTGGTTGAGATTGAGGGAGGGTGTTAGATTCTGTATATATTAGGATATACGTGTATTGTAATCCTACCTGTACTTGTCTTGTACCCCTATATAATGCAAAGGCCACCCCACGTTGGAGGTGTGCCACAAACCCTAAAACTATTGTTTGATAGCAGCCAAAAGATGAAGCTAGACTTTGTGCTTCCTCTTGTGTGATATTGATAGGCACCAGTGATGTTTTATTAAAATTCACTTTCAGTCCTGTAGCGTCACTAAATAAAGCACTAGTAGGAAAACCCTTATAGGCGAAGCTTAGTTCTGTGGCGCACCGTTTTGAGTGCGCCACAGAAACTTATTTTATGGCGCACGAAGCTCGGTGCGCCACAGAAATAGCTTAATTTTGTGGCGCACTACTAAACCGTGCGCCACAAAAACTTGGTGGGCCCCACACCCTGTCACCCCCAACCATTGGTTTTACAATCTCTACGGCGCACAAACCTCGGTGCGCCACAGAAATTACTTCTTCTGTGGCGCACGGCGACGGTGCGCCACAAAAATAATGTTTTCGTGGCGCACTTTGTCTCGGTGCGCCACAGAAATAACGTGTACTATATCAAGGCCGTACCCCTCCCTCGCCACGTAGTTCCTCTCCCCTCTCTCCCCTCTCTCCCGCGCCGCCGCCTTCCATGGCGAGCGATGCCGTCGCTGCCGCCGCCGCCGCCGCCTTCCTCCGCGAGGGCCGGATGCCGCCACGCTCCACCCATCCCCGCCACCAGCAGCACAAGCCGCTGCGGCGTGGAGGAGGAGGGGCCGGCGCGGCGTCAAGGTGGAGGAGCCGCCGCCGCGTCAAGGTGGAAGAGCCGCCGCGACCTCCACCCCCGCCGTCGTCGTCGGTGAGCTCCTCCACAACTGTCCAAATCGTCGGTAAGCTCCCTCCCCTCCCCTCCCTCTTCCTCCCCCGCGCGAGCACAACGTGCTCGACGAAATGCTCGCTCGGTTGGCTCTGGATGCATTGCTGCTAGTGATGCTTAGCTGTTAATCTTGATGCTACTGGTTCATTTGTTGGCTCTGGATGCATTGCTGCTAGTGATGCATTGCTACTCGGTTGGTTCATTTGATGCTACTGGTTCATTTGTTGTGCTCTCAGTGAGGTTAACTGTTAATCTTGATGGCTTATTACTACTGGTTCATTTGTTGTGCTCAGTGAGGTTAACTGTTAACAATTTTCTTGATGGGTTCATAGGAATTTGATGCTACTGTTCATTTAAATGCTTGTTGTGCTCAGTGAGGTTAACTCGGTTCATAGGAATTTAAATGCATGAAATGCTACTGGTGGGCTTGTATACATACATATTTATAGTTGCTCTTGGTTGGCCCGGGATTAGTTTTCTGGACCCCAAGTAATTCTCTGTTGGGATTAGTTTTCTGGACCCCAAGTTTTTTGGACCCCTGATGATTTACTTGATGGATTCTTGTGAGCTTATGGTATGCTTATAATGCTCTGATTAGTGGGGATGCTTACTCGGATCATGTGCATATAGTTCATATAGTTCCCTAAAAATAAAGAATGCTCCTCGGCCGTAAGCTTGATGTCTTAGCTCAGCCAATGATGCAAAGGCCGAGGCAAAAACTTGGATAAGAACATATACTAAAATGTGTGATTTAAATGGAATGCTTATGATGGTTACTACCAAGTGATGAATAATCCCTTATGGTACCCCAGCTTTGTTTTGAACTCAACTGAGTAATGATAAATTTCTATTTCTTGTGTTGGCTTTGATGAAAATAGAGATATCCACGATAGGGGATCATGTAAATGAATGCCACCGTGGTATCCTTTGAAGAAAAAGGACATGCTTCGATGGTTTTAAAAGGCTAGGTGGTGCTAGGTGATTCGAGCTTGGCTACCAAGACTTGTCTCATCCGGTTAGCTGGGATATGCTATGTGTTGTTGCTTGTTTAGGCATATCTATCACTTACTCGGATTTACTTGGTTCTTGATTGGCCTCTCTTTTGCCAGCATCACTTGGTCTATATACCAAGTGATGAATAATCCCTTTGGAGCATCTCGCTCCATGCATGCTATGTGTGTTTGAGCATCTTGACTTATGTCCCTATGATAATGGATCATCAAATGTTTCCCTTTGTCCCTGGTTGCCTCCTTAATTGATGCCTTATGATCCAAATGATCCAAGTCCCTTGCATGATCCCATTTGTCCCTAATGTTGCTTAATTAAGATGAATAAATTCCCTCTAATCACCCTGGCCGCCGTTCCGTGAACGAGTCCTTGATGAGACAACAACGCCGACATGCCTCTCCGGCGCAGCACCACTTTTCTTCTCTCGCCGTCCAGTACGTGAACGAGTCCTTAATGCCAAGACGGTGCCAGCCTCCCTAGCATCATGCCGACCCCGTTGTCGCGCTTCGAGCCGTGTCGATCATGCGCCTGCACTCTTCGCCTTCTTGCCCGGTGAACGAATAGACTAATCGTTGGAATAAGGAAGCCGATGACGGCCGATCGCAATTTAATCTTGCGACCGGCCGTCATCGGTTTCCTTATTCCAATGATCAGCCTATTGGTTCACCGGGCAAGCAGGCGAACTGAGCAGGGCGCGGACACACGGCTTGAAGCGCGGCAACACGGCCCGGCATAATGCTCGGGCAGGCCGGCACGGTCTTTGCATCAAGGACTCGTTCACCGGACAGCCGAGGGACCGGCGTGGTTCTGCGCCGGAGATGCGATCGGCGTTGTTGTGTCGTCAAGCACCCGTTGACCGAACGCCGACCGGGGAAAGGGGGCCCTTCCGCAAAGTATTTGTGTTGACCAACAATGTATGAGGCACATATTCTATTTTGTCATTCCATTTGCTTTGAGATTTTCAAAATGCCGATGATTAAAATGTTTGGTCACCGTACACTCGGGGGTGGCGTAAGTGAGCTCCGGTAAGATAGCACAAATATCAATCTCTTGTGCATCCTACCCGGCCTCGCTTACACCATCCCTAAATGTTAATATTTGTGTTGACCAACAATGTATGAGGCACTTATTCCATTTTGTCATTCCATTTGCTTTGAGATTTTCAAAATGCCGATGATTAAAATGCTTGGTCACCGTACACTCGTGGGCGGTGTTAGTGAGCCTCGTGTGATTGCACAAATATCAATCTCTTGTGCATCCTACCTGGCTCGCTAACTCCGTCCCGAATGTTAATATTTGTTTCGACCAACAAAGTATGAGGCCCTTGTCATTCCATTTGCTTTGGTATTTTCAAAATGCCGATGATTAAAATGTTGGTCACCGTACACTTGGGGGTGGCGTAAGTGAGCCCGGTAAGATAGCACAAATATCAATCTCTTGTGCATCGGACTTGGTCTCACTGACGCCATCCCTAAATGTTAATATTTGTGTTGACCAACAATGTATGAGGCACTTATTCCATTTTGTCATTCCATTTTCTTTGACATTTTCAAAATGCCGATGATTAAAATGTTTGGTCACCGTACACTCGGGGCGGCGTAAGTGAGCTCGGTAAGATAGCACAAATATCAATCTCTTGTGCATCGGACTTGGTCTCACTTACACCGTCCCCGAATGTTAATATTTGTGTTGACCAACAATGTATGAGGCATTTATTCCATTTCTCTTGTGCATCGGATACTTGTTGGTCTCACTTTCTTCCATTTTCATCATAGTAGGAACTGGATGGAAGGACCCCGATGCAAGCGAGCCTGGTGGGTAGAGATGACGGAGCAAAGGAGGAACCGGATGAAGACTACTTTGTATCTCGAAATTGTGAATTTTGTATGAATTAAGAGTTGTATGAAAAACATTTGACACTTGCCACTATATATGTATCTCGATCGGGCTCTAAGTAATGTGATGATGATGTCTATGTTATATTTGTGCAATGTACATGATATTTATATTATATCTGAATGTTGCTGTATATAACCTGTGTATTCGTATTGTGTATCCGTATTGCTGTGTATAAACCGCATATGTGTAGCAGACAGCACAAAATCGTGTATAATACAAGCAAATTCCGTGGCGCACTAAGAAGCAATTCGTGGCGCACGCTTTTCGTGGCGCACCTAAGAACAAGTGCGCCACGAGAACCTTATTTCTGTGGCGCACGACCAGGTGCGCCACAGAAAGCTTATTTTTGTGGCGACGTTTCTGTGGCGCACCACCCGTGCGCCACAGAATCAAATTTTCGTGCGCCACTGACAAGGCTTTTCCTACTAGTGAAGTGAGAATATCCTTCAATTTTGCCAATTGATTAGCACAAGCTGGCATAATGAGAAGCGTATCATCAGCGTACCGAATAATAGGAAACTTCTGTCCAAAGTCATTATCAATAGGAAGGGCAATCTCTCCCCTTTGCCAAGCATCATTGATGACATATTGCAAGATTTCCGCTGTGGAAACGAATAGGAGCGGTGAGAGTGGGTCACCTTGTCTAACACCACGTTTGCATTTGATTTTTTTCCCTGGAACGCCATTGAGTAAAACAGAAGTGGAAGCAGAGTAGAGAATGTGTTTGATCCAAGAGAGGAATTTGGTTCCAAAACCAAGCGCAGAACACATTGCAATGATAGCACTATACTCAACTTTATCAAAGGCGTTCTCGAAGTCTATTTTCAGAATAATGATTGGTTTCTTTGATAGATGGCATATATGAAGATATTCATAGGTCCAAGCTAAGCAATCATGAATAGACTAGCCTTTTATGAAGGCATATTGGTTCTGATGGAGCATAGGAATGATTTCTTTCTGTAATCTGTTGGCCAAGAGCTTGGTAAGAAATTTGATTGGTAGACTAACCAGTGATATCGGCCGGAAGTCATTCATATTCTCAGGATCATTCACCTTTGGGATAAGAGTGATATATGCCGAATTGATACTGTCAAGATTGATAAGTCCATGATAAAAATCATGTGCCAATTTAATGAAATCCTGCTTAATAGTGTCCCAACATTATTTCATCTCTCTTATCGTTGTCAACTGTAATTTTGTCTTTTGAGCAACAGTATATGAAACCTTTGCTTCTTGATGTTACGTTGATTTTGATGCCACTTGCAGGTTTCGTTACAGAATATAGCACAGCGCGCATCTTGCTCACGTTTGTTAGGATAGAGGTAAACACGCTCGGCTATCAGATTTACAAGCTACTGTATTACTAATTAATCTCTAACTGCGTACCCCTTCGCTCGTGACCTCAGGCGATTAGGGTTATCTGCCTCCCGTTGGTGGCCGCCTCCGATCTGGCCGTCTTTGTGGCCTTAGGGCCATGGAGGTGGGGCAGATCGCGGCCCTCGTCAGCGGGAGGGCTCCGTTTTCCAGTTTTGGGAGTTTCGTTTCCCGTCTTTAGGGCTTTTGTTTGTAGGGATGGCGCTCAGGTGGTGGTGGCGGCGGCTAGTGCAATAATATTTCCCCGGCTTCAACCCATCTCGACGGCTACATCGAGAAGCTTGTGGGTATGGTGTGGTCTTCGAGGATTTCGTTTGGCTGTGGGGATCTTCGGATCATCAAGGAGCTTCATCGGCAGTTCATCCTACTTGTTATAAAAGCGACAAGCAAATAATGAAGAACGAAACAAGAACACACGCAGGGGACACAAGATTTAACGTGGAAAACCCCTTCCAACACAGAAGGGGAAAAACCACGGGCGCCAGCTAGCAAAACTTCACTATATCGGGAGGTGTTTACAAACGCCGTGGGTTTTCTTATAATCTGATAAACCCTAGCCGGCGGCTTACAAGATGTATATATAGGCGGTGCCAACGATTCGTACCGTACCGGGCCTCGCTCCGCTCGTCAGAAGTTAGCCTCCCTTTAGTATATGAATTTGGATCACAATACAACAAACTCCACCTTGAGACAAATTCCATCTTGTAGCATGAACTTCAACAATCTACTGAACAACAAAGGAAAAACACTTGTCGGCGCCAATGAGCCACTTGGGCTAAACGAGTTATACCAACCAAGCTCGAGCAAAGCTCAAACTTGGAAACAGGAACTAGCTTTGTCATCATATCGCCAGGATTATCATGAGTACTTATCTTGCATACCTTCGGCTTACCTTGAGCAACAATGTCGCGCACATAATGGTACTTGATATCAATGTGCTTTGTCCTCTCATGGAACATTTGATCTTTAGTAAGGTATATTGCACTTTGACTATCGGAAAACAAGTTAATGCAAGAATCATCTCCACAAAGCTCAAGCATACAAACCTTTCAACCAAACGTGACTCTCCGCAAGCTTCATTAATTGCTATATATTCTCGCTTGGTTGTAGATTGGGCAACAACAGCTTGTAACGTTGCCTTCCAACTCACAAGCACATCCACCAACAGAGTGAATACATAACCTCGTGAGGGATCTTCTCTTATCCAAATCGGCAACGAAATCTGAATCCACATAGCCTATGAGTCCCTCACCGATCTTGCCAAACTTCAAGCAAGCTTTGGATGTGCCACGAAGGTACTCGAAAATCCACCGAACAGCTTTCCAATGTTCTTTACCAGGATCGGCCAGGTATCGACCGACCAAACTCATAGCATATGATAAATCAGGACGAGAACAAACCATGGCATACATCAAGGAACCAACAGCACTAGAATATGGAACTCGAGACATGTACTCAATATCTTCATCAGTACTAGGACATTGCAATGCTGACAATTTGAAGTGAGAAGCAATTGGGTACTAATAGACTTTGCATCATGCATATTAAAACAATGAAGAACTTTCTGAATGTAATTTTGCTGACTAAGAAATAACACACTAGATTTTTTGTCTCTTGTAATTTCCATACCTAGTATTTTCTTAGCAGCACCAAGATCCTTCATCTCAAACTCACTACTTAACTGTGACTTTAAAGTAGTGATCTCTTTCTTGCTCTTGGCAGCAATCAACATATCATCAACATATAACAACAAGTATATTGGTGATCCATTAACAAACTTGATATAAACACAACTATCATACTTAGATCTCTTAAACTCATGTGCAAGCATAAATGAATCAAACCTTTTGTACCACTTTCTTGGAGACTGTTTCAAACCATAAAGGGACCTCTTCAACTTGCAAACAAGATCCTCCTTTCCAGGCACAACAAAACCTTCAGGCTGGTCCATGTATATCTCCTCCTCAAGCTCTCCATGCAGAAAAGCAGTCTTCACATCTAACTGCTCAAGCTCAAGATCATGCATAGCCACAATACCAAAGAATGCACGAATGGAACTATGCTTCACAACCGGAGAGAATACATCATTATAGTCAATACCTGGAATTTGGCTGAAACCTTTTGCTACTAACCTTGCCTTAAACCTCGGAGGCTCATTAGGAGATAATCCTTCTTTTCTTTTAAATATCCACTTACAGCGGACAACCTTCTTTTGTTTAGGCAAGGGCACAACATCCCATGTGCCATTCTTGTCAAGCGATTGCATCTCCTCTTGCATAGCATAAATCCACTTCACGCGGTCAACGGATGCAACGGCCTCAGTAAATGTAGCAGGTTCAGTATCATGTTCCACCTGTTCGAAGACAACTCAAAGCATGATGAACAAGATTACATTCTTCAATTAAACGAGGACGTGGACCTTTGTTACGCCTCGGTCTATCGAGCAGCAATGGAACCATTTGTTTGCTGCAAAACAGTGGTGAGTGATGAACAACGATGTTATCATTTTCAGCAACATCATTTTCTTTCTCCTCCACGTGCTCCACCCGCACGCCGATCCTCTCGTTGCTCATCATCGAACTATCGAAAAATCAACAGCATCAGTAACATCCGTAGATGAACTCTTATAAAACATGACAGCCTCATTAAAGACTACATTCCTGCTATGCAAAACTTTCTTAGTCTCGGGATTCCATAACTTGTATGCCTTAACTCCCGAACCATAACCAAGAAACACACACTTAACAGACCTCTAGGCTCTAGCTTTCCATTATCAACATGAGCATAAGCAAGTGCAACCGAAAACTCTCAACCGTGAATAATCAGCGAGTGAACCGGACCATACCTCAATAGGTGTTTTCTTATCAAGCGGAATACAAGGTGACCTGTTTATCAAGTAACGAGCGGTGGAGGTCTGCTTCAGCCCGTAAACGTCTATGCATACCAGCATTAGACAACATGCAGCGAGCCTTGGAGATGATGGTTCTCGTTCATCCTCTCCGCCACACCATTCTGCCGAGGAGTATATGGAATGGTGTGGTGCCCGACAATGCCTTCGTCACTCGCAATAATCATTGAAAACAAGTAGAACAAAACTCCATGCCATTGTCGATACGAAGCAATTTAACTTTCTTTTCTGTTTGCTTCTCTACCATAACTTTCCACTTTCTAAAAGCATCAAACACATCAGATTTATGTTTCAGTAAAGAAAGGCCACACTTTTCTCGGAGTAATCATCTATGATAGTAAGCATGTAATTTGCACCACCAAGAGAAGTCTTGCGGGAAGGTCCCCACACATCAGCATGCACATAATCTAAAATCCCTTTGGTGGTATGAACGGAAGCATTGAATTTAACTCTTTTATGCTTACCAAAAATGCAGTGCTCACAGAACTCAAACTTACTCAAATTGCAGCCATCTAGCAGGTCTCTCCCTGTGCAATTCTGCCATGCCATGTTCACTCATATGTCCAAGACGCATATGCCACGGATTAGTTTTACCAGATTCATCAGGAATAACAACAGCAGCAATACCAGGCAAAGTGCTACCTCTAAGAACATATAATTTTGCAGAATTCATATCACCAATCATGTGAACGAGAGAACCTTTTGATACCTTCAGAACTCCGTGAGAACCAGAGTGTTTGTACCCATCAACATCAAGGGTACTGAGAGAGATCAGATTTCTGGCCATGCCAGGTATGTGTCTCACATCTGTCAGAGTGCGTGTCATGCCATCATGAAGGAGATATGCCCTAGAGGCAATAATAAAGTGGTTATTATTTATATCTTTATGTTTATGATAAATGTTTATATATCATGCTATAATTGTATTAACTGAAACATTAGTACATGTGTGATATGTAGACAAACAAAGAGTCCCTAGTATGCCTCTTAACTAGCTTGTTGATTAATGGATGATTAGTTTCATAATCATGAACATTGGATGTTATTAATAACAAGGTTATATCATTGTATGAATGATGTAATGGACACACCCAATTAAGCGTAGCATAAGATCTCGTCATTAAGTTATTTGCTATAAGCTTTCGATACATAGTTACCTAGTCCTTATGACCATGAGATCATGTAAATCACTTATACCGGAAAGGTACTTTGATTACATCAAACGCCACCGCGTAAATGGGTGGTTATAAAGGTGGGATTAAGTATCCGGAAAGTATGAGTTGAGGCATATGGATCAACAGTGGGATTTGTCCATCCCGATGACGGATAGATATACTCTGGGCCCTCTCGGTGGAATGTCGTCTAATGTCTTGCAAGCATATGAATAAGTTCATAAGAGACCACATACCACGGTACGAGTAAAGAGTACTTGTCGGAGACGAGGATGAACAAGGTATAGAGTGATACCGAAGATCAAACCTCGGACAAGTAAAATATCGCGTGACAAAGGGAATTGGTATCGTATGTGAATGGTTCATTCGATCACTAAAGTCATCGTTGAATATGTGGGAGCCATTATGGATCTCCGGATCCCGCTATTGGTTATTGGTCGGAGTGAGTACTCAACCATGTCCGCATAGTTCACGAACCGTAGGGTGACACACTTAAAGTTGGATGTTGAAATGGTAGAACTTGAATATGGAATGGAGTTCGAATATTTGTTCGGAGTCCCGGATGAGATCCCGGACATCACGAGGAGTTCCGAATGGTCCGGAGAATAAGATTCATATATAGGAAGTCATATTCCAAGTTTGGAAATGATCCGGTGCATTTATGGCAGGTTCTAGAAGGTTCTAGAAAAGTCCGGAAGAAATCACCATGGAAAGTAGAGTCCCGGAGGGACTCCACCTTGCATGACCAGCCAACCCTAAAGGGGAGGAGTCCAAGGTGGACTCCCCTAGGGTGGCCGGCCAACCCACCTCAAGGAAAGGTGGGAGTCCCACCTTGGGTAGGACTCCCTCCTTGAGTAGGTTTCCCACATATGGGAGGTTTTAGTGTTGGGGTCTTATTCGAAGACTTGGACTAGAACTCTTGGTGCTTCCACCTATATAATGAGGGGCATAGGAGAGGGGGCTGACCACTCAAGCCACCACCATGGCCGCACCCCTCAAGGGTGCCCTAGCCGGCACCCCTCTCCCCAAACCCTAGCGGTCTCTCTCCTCCACCACATCTCGCACGCTTAAGCGAAGCTCCGCCGGATTTCTCCACCACCACCGACACCACGCCGTCGTGCTGTCGGATTCAAGAGGAGCTACTACTTCCGCTGCCCGCCGGAACGGGGAGGTGGACGTCGTCTTCATCAACAACCGAACGTGTGACCGAGTACGGAGGTGCCGCCCGTTCGTGGCGCCGGAACCGATCGTGACCAAGATCTTCTATGCGCTTTGCAAGCGGCAAGTGAACGTCTACCGCAGCAACAAGAGCCTCATCTTGTAGGCTTTGGAATCTCTTCAAGGGTGAGACTCGATACCCCCTCGTTGCTACCGTCTTCTAGATTGCATCTTGGCTTGGATTGCGTGTTCGCGGTAGGAAAATTTTTGTTTTCTATGCAACGTTATCCTACAAGTGGTATCGAGCCGTGTCTATGCATAGATGGTTGCACGAGTAGAACACAATGGTTTTGTGGGCGTTGATGCTCTTGTTATCTTTAGTTTGAGTACTTTGCATCTTTGTGGCATAGTGGGATGAAGCGGCCCGGACTAACTTTACATGACCGCGTTCATGAGACTTGTTCCTCGTTCGACATGCAACTTGTATTGCATAAGAGGCTTTGCGGGTGTCTGTCTCTCCTACTATAGTGAAGATTCGATTTACTCTTCTATTGACAACACTAGTATCACCGTTGTGGTTCATGTTCGTAGGTTGATTAGATCTTACTCGAAAACCCTAAACCACGTAAAATATGCAAACCAAATTAGAGACGTCTAACTTGTTTTTGCAGGGTTTGGTGATGTGATATGGCCATAATGTGATGATGAATATGTATGAGATGATCATTATTGTATTGTGGCAACCGGCGAGGAGCCTTATGGTTGTCTTTAATTTTCATGTTGAGTAGTATTTCAAAGTAGTTGTAATAGTTGCTACATGAGGTGAACAACCATGAAGACGGCGTCATGAACCTTGACGCTACGCCAACGTTGATGGAGATCATGCCCGCTGATGATGGAGATCATGTCCGTGCTTTAGAGATGAAGATCGAAGGCGCAAAGACAAAAGGGCCATATCATATCACATATGAACCGCATGTGATGTTAATCCTTTTATGCATCTTATTTTGCTTAGAACGCGACGGTAGCATTATAAGATGATCCCTCACATTAATATCAAGATAATAAAGTGTTCTCCCTCGTATGCACCGTTGTAACAGCTTCGTCGTTTCAAAGCATCTCGTGATGATCGGATGTGATAGATTCAACGATTCACATACAACGGGTGTAAGCCATGTTGCACACGCGGAATACTTGGGTTTGCTTGACGAGCCTAGCATGTACGGACATGGCCTCGGGACAACGGAAACCGAAAGGTTGAACACGAGTCATATGGATGATATGATCAACATGTTGATGTTCACCATTGAAGCTACATCATCTCACGTGATGATCGGTTTTTGGTGTAGTGAATTTGGATCGTGTACCACTTAACAACTATGAGGGATGTTGTATTAAGTGGGAGTTCATTAGTAATTAGATTAAAACATGAACTAATTATCATAAACATAGTCTGAGTAGTATTTTTGAATTAATTTTGTAGTATTGGCATCCGTTTTCTACTATGCGCTAGTCTTGTTATTGAGATAGAAATACTGTTAAAATCTGACAAGAAACTTTACGGATTGGTACCGTATTGTTAAAGAATCAAGAATTGATTAAGTTCTATTGCAAACTTTTAGTAAACCTCACATTGTTGATTCAAAGATCTATGGTTTCAATTAGTACCTAAAGTTATCTTGTCTCCGTCAAACTTGAAGTTCAAATTTGTTTGAAAAGTAAGGAGCTGAAAATTTAGTTTTCAGAAATAATCAAGGTATGAGATATATGTGATATCTAAGACCTTATTGCAAGATGATAGAATATAATTTGGTGAGACTACATAAACTCATAAGTTTTATGGGAATGTATGAAGGTTGAAGACGCCGAGGCGTCACAATCCTCCAACTATTGGAGCACTAACGATATTCGCATATCCATGAAGTTATCATCCTTAGTATGCACCGTTGCTAAGACTCGTCGTATCGAAGCATCACGTGATGATCGGGTGTTATAGATTCTACGTGTGCTTACAACGGGTGCAAGCCAGATTTGCACATGCGAATACTAAGGTTAAACTTTATGAGCCTAGCATGTACGTACATGGTCTCAAAAAGTTGTCATGAATTGATGGATAAAATTATGAGTGAAATTGTTCATCATAGTTACTAATAAGTGAAATCTAGAACACTTGTCATATGATGATCAACTTCAAAATAAGAACCTCAAGGTTATTGGTATTAGACCAACAAACCTAGAAGTTATTGATGTTGAAGTGTTTTCTGAATAATGAGGAAAGCTAAAAGAGAAACTACAAAAGATTATTGGCAGAAAGAAAGAAAAGACTAGAAAGTCTAGCTCAGGTGTATATAAATGATATACATGTTATGGTTGTATTCCTAGTTAGGTCACACAATGAAATTCTTGGGTATTAGTACCATATTGGTTGGTATGAAGTGTCATACAAAACAATGCAATACAAGAATACAATGGCCTAAAGTGACTGATAAGGAATATGGTAATAATGCACGTCTGGAACATAATAAAGTGTTGTTATGTTTATCGTTGGCATTCTACCTAGCCCTTAGAATTTATAATAAAGAACTTAATAATTGTTATTTTGCTCTGGTCAAATGAAAACAATGAGTTGTTCAAATTATGACATTACTCCATGTACGATGGATAAGTTATTATAAATCTTAATGGTGAAACACACACACATAATACTCGACGCTAAAAGGCAAATGATTTGAATTCCACTTATTTGTGGAACCGCCATTTAGGTCATGTTAGAAAGGAACGCATGAAGGAACTCCATGCAAATGGATTTTTGGAGTCATTTGATTTTTGAATCGTTTGGCGCTTGCAAATCTTTTCTAAAGAGAATGACTAAACTACCGTTCATAGGCCAAGAGTGGAACGGGCAACTAACTTAGTGGAAACATACATGCTGATGTATGTGGTTCACTGGGCATAGTTGTGTGCGGGAGATTCTTCTACTTCATGAAAACTTCCAACAATGAATTGAGTATATATATGTGGATATATTCAATAAGGAAGAAGTTTGAAACATTTGAATGGATTCAAATAAATTTCAACATGAAGTGGAAATCATCGTAATAGAAAAGTCAAATATCTATGATTGGATCATTGGGAAAATATTTGAATTACGAGTTTTTAGCGAACATCTAAGAGAGTTATGAAATTGTTCTACAACTCACATTTCTTGGAGTATCATAATGATGATATTTTTAGTATCCGAGAGATGTATCCAAACCTTGTTGGATTAATGATGAGATAAAATATTATGACGCCATTATATTTTTGTGGATTATGCTTTAGTGACTACCGCTTTTACACCGAATAGAGCATCATCATGATCCGTTGAAATGACACCATACGAGTTATGGCATGGGTATGAACCCTGATAGTCTTTTCTTAAATTTTGGTATGCATAGCATAAGTAAATAAGTTTACAACCAAAATCGGATAAATGTCTTTGTTGGTTATCCCGGAGATTTGATTGGGAATTCTTCCCACAAGACAAAGACAAAAGTGTTTGTCAATGTTTCTTATTTCCGAGAAATTGTTTCTAGCGAAGTATTTGAGTGGGAGGACAATAGAACTTGATAAGGTTTATGAACCTGAGCATAATGATCAGAGTAGCGCAGCATCGGAATTGGTTCCGGAAGCGGCCACGTCGATCATAGCTCCCATGACTAAAAAAAAATGTGTTAGCCATGGAGATCAAAGTACCTATTGAACTTTGTAGGTATGATTTACTTTGTGATCAAATAAATGATTTGTGGACAAAGGATTGTTTTTTGAACAATGATAAATCAACTACATACAAAGAAGTTATGATGGGCCCTAACTCCGTTAAAATGGCTATACGCCATGAAATCCAAGATAGATAAATACTTTTTGAAAGTAAATGGATCTATAGAATTGATGGACTTGGATGAAATATCCTTGAAGAAGCTCGACTTGTCGAAAAGTTGTTTACAACAAAGTTCAAAGAGTTGACTACGATAAGATTAGATCTTCCGTAGCAATGCTTATAGTCTATGAGGATTATTCTAGTAATCACTACATATTTCTTTTATGAGATATGATAGTAGGATGGCAAAATACATTACTTATCAGAAGTATGTATTAAAGGTGTATACAAGATACAACCAAGAGTTTTGCCGGTCCGTGGAATACTAGATAGGTATACGAACTTCAATTGGATGAAGTAAGTATTGCGGAGTTGAAATCTTCACCAGATGAAATAGTCAAAGAGTTTTTGATTTCATCAGAGACGATGAAGAGGCTTGCATTTGCAAGAAATTAAGTGGGAGCGCTAAGACACATTTATAATACTTTATGTAGGTGACATATAGTTGGTTATAAATGATGTAATTATATACTTGATTAAAAAGGTTTCATTGAGAATTAACTTCAATGAAAGGATATGGACCGAAACAAATTTAGTGTCAAGATCTATGAAGATAGATTGAAACACATAAATAAGTTTAAGTCAAAGTACATATGATGGATATTGAAGTAGTTCAATATAGAAATATTAAGAAAATGTTCTTGTCATGTGAAGGTTTAACAAGACTTGAGTGTATCCGACACTCAATGAGTAAAAACACATGAGTGATTATAGATCACGAATAATATGTACACAATCAGATATCATGTGCTATAAAGTGTTATGAGCATATACCAGAATGATTCATATGATGATCATTGGACAATGCAGTAAGAATATCCTTGAGTACTTTAGAAGAACTAAGGATATATATATATATATTTTTGTATGAAGAAATGACAAACAAATCGCTGTAAGGTGTTACACCGATATTGGTTTTGTCACATATAAAATATAATTTCAATCTCAAATTAGACTAAGTGTTGTTTAAAAAGTAGCACAATGAGCTAGAAGTTGTCTATGCTAGATTTAGAAGAGTTCTAAATATTGTGACGGATTCTACAAAAGAAGGCGAGTATGTCATTATTTTGACAATGACAAAGGATGTTAAGTCAAGAGGTTCTTTGAGAACTTGGTGCAGTTCCGACAGAGTCGGAACTTTGAAGCTATATTGTGTGTGACAATATTAGTGACATATTTCAGACAGCGGAATTAAGGTTCCACCAGAAGATCAAACACATTTAATGCCGACTCATTTGGAAATGAGTGATGCGTTGAGACGCAAATGAATTATAAAATACATACGTTTCTGAGCGTGTCAGATCCGTTGACTAAAACCTCTCCCGTGAGCAATACATGATAAAGCACCAGAAGGCCAAGGTGTTATATCTTTACAAATGTAAACTAGATTATTGACTCTAGTGCAAGTGGGAGACTGGAGATATGCCCTAGAGGCAATAATAAAGTGGTTATTATTTATATCTTTATGTTTATGATAAATGTTTATATATCATGCTATAATTGTATTAACCGAAACATTAGTACATGTGTGATATGTAGACAAACAAAGAGTCCCTAGTATGCCTCTTAACTAGCTTGTTGATTAATGGATGATTAGTTTCATAATCATGAACATTGGATGTTATTAATAACAAGGTTATATCATTGTATGAATGATGTAATGGACACACCCAATTAAGCGTAGCATAAGATCTCGTCATTAAGTTATTTGCTATAAGCTTTCGATACATAGTTACCTAGTCCTTATGACCATGAGATCATGTAAATCACTTATACCGGAAAGGTACTTTGATTACATCAAACGCCACTCGCGTAAATGGGTGGTTATAAAGGTGGGATTAAGTATCCGGAAAGTATGAGTTGAGGCATATGGATCAACAGTGGGATTTGTCCATCCCGATGACGGATAGATATACTCCGGGCCCTCTCGGTGGAATGTCGTCTAATGTCTTGCAAGCATATGAATAAGTTCATAAGAGACCACATACCACGGTACGAGTAAAGAGTACTTGTCGGGAGACGAGGATGAACAAGGTATAGAGTGATACCGAAGATCAAACCTCGGACAAGTAAAATATCGCGTGACAAAGGGAATTGGTATCGTATGTGAATGGTTCATTCGATCACTAAAGTCATCGTTGAATATGTGGGAGCCATTATGGATCTCCAGATCCCGCTATTGGTTATTGGTCGGAGTGAGTACTCAACCATGTCCGCATAGTTCACGAACCGTAGGGTGACACACTTAAAGTTGGATGTTGAAATGGTAGAACTTGAATATGGAATGGAGTTCGAATATTTGTTCGAGTCCCGGATGAGATCCCGGACATCACGAGGAGTTCCGGAATGGTCCGGAGAATAAGATTCATATATAGGAAGTCATATTCCAAGTTTGGAAATGATCCAAGTGCATTTATGGCGGGTTCTAGAAGGTTCTAGAAAAGTCCGGAAGAAATCACCATGGAAAGTAGAGTCCCGGAGGGACTCCACCTTGCATGACCAGCCAACCCTAAAGGGGAGGAGTCCAAGGTGGACTCCCTAGGGTGGCCGGCCAACCCACCTCAAGGAAAGGTGGGAGTCCCACCTTGGGTAGGACTCCCTCCTTGAGTAGGTTTCCCACATATGGGAGGTTTTAGTGTTGGGGTCTTATTCGAAGACTTGGACTAGAACTCTTGGTGCTTCCACCTATATAATGAGGGGCATAGGAGAGGGGGCTGACCACTCAAGCCACCACCATGGCCGCACCCCTCAAGGGTGCCCTAGATGGCACCCCTCTCCCCAAACCCTAGCGGTCTCTCTCCTCCACCACATCTCGCACGCTTAAGCGAAGCTCCGCCGGATTTCTCCACCACCACCGACACCACGCCGTCGTGCTGTCGGATTCAAGAGGAGCTACTACTTCCGCTGCCCCGCTGGAACGGGGAGGTGGACGTCGTCTTCATCAACAACCGAACGTGTGACCGAGTACGGAGGTGCCGCCCGTTCGTGGCGCCGGAACCGATCGTGATCAAGATCTTCTACGCGCTTTTGCAAGCGGCAAGTGAACGTCTACCGCAGCAACAAGAGCCTCATCTTGTAGGATTTGGAATCTCTTCAAGGGTGAGACTCGATACCCCCTCGTTGCTACCGTCTTCTAGATTGCATCTTGGCTTGGATTGCGTGTTCGCGGTAGGAAATTTTTTGTTTTCTATGCAACGTTATCCTACACATCATGCATCTTGATCTGAACGGAGCCAATGCCCACGATCTCACGTGGGTTGTTATCTCCCATACGCACAACATCTCCACTCTGCACAAACTCATAAGAACTGAACCAGTCTTTGTTACGAAGAAATATGAAACGAACATGCGTAATCAAGGATCCACTCATCATTACCGAAACACAACCGCAAAAACAACTAGGCAATCGCCATCGAATTATCACTGGAAACAACAAGACAGCCTTACCATCACCCTCGATTTGTTTTTCGGTTGGTAAGTACCGTTTCTTTTCTCTTTGTTCCGCAACTTCCAAGCAATCATCAATATTGTGGCTAGTTTTCTTACAAGTACTTGCGTAACTTACCATCTCATCCCTTGGACTTTGAGCGACCTCTGTCGGTCTTGCTCTTATCTCCGTTGTAGTTGTTGTAGTTGTTGTTTCGTTCTCTGGCCCTACCTCGGACCTGCAGCAGCTTCTGCCTTAGATGACGAACCCTCTCGCTCGCACCATAGATTTCATCTTTTCCCTCTGCTGGAGGGCCTCATAAACTTCGGCAAGGGTTAGTTCATCACGATCGTATAACAAAGTGTCTCGAAAATTCGCAAAAGAATTAGGCAACGAGACTAACGAGTATAAGAGCTAGATCCTCATCATCATATTTTACCTCCATGGACAGCAAATCAGAAACGATATCTTTAAAGATCGATAGATGATTCATCATTGACGCACCTTCTTGCAGCTTGTGCGAAAACAACTTCAACTTCACGTGCATCTTACTGGTTAGATCTTTGGACATACAGATCGATTCCAGTTTCAACCACAGCGCCGATGCGGATTTCTCAGCCAGCACTTCCTGCAAGATATTGTTGGATAGATGAAGCTGAATTAATGAAAAAGCCTTACGATCTTTCCTCTTTTCATCCTCGGTCCAGGTCTTGGCATCTTTCTTGCCAAAACCATCAAGAGCTTCATCCAGATCGAAGACTCGGGTAAGTATCGCCCTCATCTTCACTTGCCACAGAGAAAATCTCGTGGTATAATCCAAGCTACGATAGATCGAATTTCAAGGAAGACATGTCGCAAAACCCTAGATTGAAACACAGGCTCTGATACCACTTGTTATAAAAGCGACAAGCAAATAACGAAGAACGAAACAAGAACACACGCAGGGGACACAAGATTTAACGTGGAAAACCCCTTCCAACACGAAGGGGAAAAACCACGGGCGCCAGCCAACAAAACTTCACTATATCGGGAGGTGTTTACAAATGCCGTGGGTTATCTTATAACTCGATAAACCCTAGCCGGCGGCTTACAAGATGTATATATAGGCGGTGCCAACGCTTCGGCCCAAGCCTCCGGCGACGGGCCTCGCTCCGCTCGTCAGAAGTTAGCCTCCCTTTAGTATATGAATTTGGATCACAATACAACACTACTTCTTCGTCTCCGGGACGGATGTGGTCTTTTCGACCCGTTCGGCAACTTCCCGTCCGCAACCAACAACGTCAGGCTGGCTCAGGGAGGAGCGGCAGCGGTGGCGCGCCATCGACACGGTCTAGAGGTTGAAGATGAAGGGCTTCTCAAGGATCTCGTTGTAATTTTCGTTTTTCTTGAGCTGCTTTGTACCGTTCGGTGTTTCTTTTAATGCCAGTGTCCTATTCGCAAAAAAAAATTAATCTCTAACTGAAGGCACAAGTGGCACCGCACATTGAGTATATATTTCAAGACTTGATCGGTACATGAAGTCTTGCGTCTTATTGTTGTACGGACTTTGATGCCATTTGCATGTTCCTTATATGATATATATATATAGCACGGTGTTCATCTTTCACAAGTTTGTTTGGATAAAGGCAAATTGGTTCAGAAATTAATTGGATTTAGAAACTACAAATTAATTCCTAACTATAGGCCCGAGTGTCACCGCAACGTCTCAATTGGACTTGGCACATTACGGTGACACGAAACCGATCCATCTAATTGAAAAAAATTACCATTTTCATTTGTCGTTCCCAATAGCGGTAGACTTTGTCAAGCAGTTGCATCGAAGGGAGCACTTTCAGGATGCAAGTGGAGGCAGGCTTCCACAGGCCCGCTTAGCCGCGCCGCGAAAAAAAACGATTGGTGTCCTGGTGGACTACCTGTCTTGCATATGTGGGCCTTGTAGACAATTTCCACGAAGCCTTCTTGGCCCGCTGGCCCGCACCGCTCTCTCTCTCAGAAACACGATCGTCTTCGCCGTTCATCCCCACCCGTTCATCCCCACATGCGCCGCCGGCGCTGCCGCTCGTCATGTACGGGTTCTCTCCGTGGACTGCACCTCCCCATCGTCCCCGAAGACACCTCGGCCAGCCAGCGTTGTTCCCGCCTCCACCTGCGGATGGAGGATGATGAGGAGATGCCAGGAGCGGCAAGGAAGGATGAGGAGATACCAGGGGTGGCGGGGAAGGAGGAGGAGATGTCGGTAGTGGCCGGGAAGGAGGAGGAGATGCCTAAGACGGCGGGGGTGGAGGAGGAGAGGAGGAAATTAATCCGGCCGGCTCTCAGGTCTCCTATTTCTTGCTGTTCCGATTTGATATGTTTCCCCACGTTTTCTTTCAGTCCATGTTATTATCTGTGCATGCTACAATTGCAGCTCTGAATTTCACCCATACTTTATTATCTTTATATGCTAGGCAGCTTGTATGTGCATTGGGTACAATCAAATTGTCTGTTTGGCTGTAGTTCTAAGCTGAAAATTGTTGCAGCCAACTAACTGGTACTAAGTGGAAAATTATAGAACAGCTCTGAAAATGCTCCAGCTAAAGAGTAAGGGAAAAAGAGCCCCCCAATCTGGTTTAATAGCTCACCAGCTCTTGGTGAAGATTTCTGAATTACACTTGCAGCTTAGTACATCATATTTTAGCGAAAGGCTGAATAGCACTTGCAGCTTGGTTTGCCTATTCTAGATGCTTTTGAAAGGCTGCACTTGGTGGTTTCATTTAATACCTTACATACTCAAGTTGTAGACATCCTTGATCAGTCGTGCTACCAGTATTTCGTTGACCATCTTGCATACTTTTTAGTCACAGTTATCATTGATCAGCACGGTGCTACCAGATTTTAGAAGATATACTTTGCTCTGCAGAAGTCTTTGTAATGGGATGTCAATCCTATGTACCGCCCTTGTGGTAGCAATCGCTGCTGTTTGTTCACACTTAACTATGTCCTGAAGATTTCTTGCTTGGTAGCACATGAGAGTCCAGTGCAGATTGTCAGCAGTCAGAATGAGTCAATCACGAGGAACTATCTTGGTGCACCATTAGTTCTGTGTTCTTCCTCTGTTAGCTTCTCAAAACGTCTTATATTAGGAAACGGAGCGTGTGTTCACTATGTGTCAAAGCTTTCTGATGTACATGTTCAATTCTTACCAGTCCTGTATTTGGAGGCGGTCGAATTGGATGCGGCCCGCCTCATCCCTCCGCCCCTCCGGTCCACAGACGCCGGCGGCGCCGGCGCAGCCTCCTCCTCCACACCAACCGGGCTGCAACAGACGGTACGCACCGGTGCACGAGGCGCAGTGTCGGTGGACGCATGGCGACCCCTGCCACCACCGCGATGTGTCCCTCCCGCACGGGTGGAACCTGAACAGGTGGAGGCTCCCTGTTCCACCTCCTCCGACGGACCGCGCTGCGCCAAGAGATTCGTCGACGGATCCAGCGGCTACCACCGGCGATGCAGCAGGAGGAGGTGTACCGCCGGGTTATCAGTGACGCCGGGATTTCATGCCCGGCGACGATGCGCCTGGCAGTGAAAACGAGGTCGTCTACGACGAGGACGAGGGGGGCGACAAGGAGATGGATTACGTGCCTCCTCCAACCGCTTTGAAGCTGGAGTCGGTCATCCCCGACAACTACGACGAGGACGTGGCCACGGCCGCCGCAATAGTCGCGTCATTGGCCGACGAGGAGGCCAAGTGGCCGTGGCCAGGGTTTGAGGACGTCGTCCAGCTCTCGTCTATGGTGACGGCGTCCTTGTTGCCGCCTCCTCCGCTGCCGCCGCTCGCTCCACCACAGGCAGCATGGGACGGCCAGGAGGTGGACCTCCTCCGCCAGCGACACCGCTGCAGTTTAGATTTTAGTTTTAAACTATGTGAATTATGTTTGAATCTATAAAATTTCTATCAAGTTTTCACGCGTTTTTTTCAATTCGTGCCTGTTACTTTGTCCCGCTGCAGATTGTCCCGTTGCACAGGGTGTTTAGACCAACCCAAACAGGCCATTTAGATCGCTGATTTATATCCAGATAACATAAAGCAAAGAAAAAAAGCACGCACGTACGAGCAGCAGCTAACACACGCGGACGCAGCTTACATACGCAGCAGCTACCACGCGCGGACGCAGCGCACATACGCAGCAGCCAGCAGCTAACATGCGCGCGGACGCAGGAACCTGCGAGACCTGCACTTGTCCGCGTATGTACGTCCGCAGGAGCCTGCTTGTCCTGCGTTTTGCACTGGCGGCTCGCGCGGACAAAGTGGGCTCTTCCGTGGACTTGTCCACCTGCATCCTTAGAGCACTTCTTCACACATATCTAGATCATGGGAAGTGGTACATATTTATTTAATCATTCTAGTTTTTAAGTTGAAACTCTGAAAGATGCCTGGCCTTCCATGGGATGCTATGGGCATCGCATATGCATTTACAAGTCCATAGGGTCAACTGAATTATTTTTAAATGTTCCACTCGATGTGTATAGCTGGAGCCTGGATGCTCGATGATTATATTCATACCACACACCTTCCACCTCCCCTCCCCATGATAGTTACAGGGAGATCTGAAACTCGCCAAGCTGCTGACTGGAAGATCAGAAACTCGCCTTACTGCTGCCTCGACGATCTGAAACTCGACTTCACTGCCCAGCAGAGTAAGCAGATCTGGCAACCAGCCCTGAGTTTAAATTGGCTGCTGTATATTACGAATGCTATTTTTTCTCGCGCATCGATCGCTGCCTCTTAAATTCACGGATCTGCCTTTTGTTCGTGTACGCGAAGTAGTAAACAACGGTTTTACACTGTTTGCAGAAAAGCAGATCGAGTGATCTCCCAACTGTACTGTAATTGAATTTCTGTTCTTTTCATGATTACATACTTCTTCGATTGTGAGTTTCCGACTAGAGTTTAGTGGCCAATGGTCGTACACTAATGCGCTAGCTTGATCTTTTTTCTTCAGACTTCCAGGAGGTACTAGCTGCGGCATGGCTAAACATGTTAGTACCAGCCGGAATGAACTGGAGTGCATGCTGCTGGACGAAACCTCAGAGCCCAAGGCTCTGCCACTGTCACTTCTGGAAGACATCACGTGTGGTTTCTCCGAAGATCAGGAGATTGGTAGAGGCGGCTGCGCGGTGGTCTACAAGGTAATACAGAAATTTAATAACGGGTGGCCTGAATTGCCGCGTGCTAATGGCCTGGTTTCGATTGGGTTGGCTTTGGAGTTTGGATGTGTCGAAATGTGTTAATCGCCTAGTAGTCGTTTGGTTTGGACTCTGGGCTCTCGAACGAATTTGGTGAACCCATTAGTGGGTGTAGGTTCTGTAGTCGTCGTCTTCATGCTTTCCTAATCCCCAAATCGACTACAATCTACTCTCATGGTCTGCTTCGCTCCCGGATTGATCCTTACAGGCAGGCAGGCAGCGTGTCGCTGCCGCCACCGTTGCCGGATCTCATGGCCCCTTTCCGCCCCCGGATCTCCGATTCTTGGTCGGGTTGGCCTGGCTGACGCGCCGCCGCTGCGTCTTCCTCCGGCAAGGATCGTATGGCGCCATATTATTCTTGAAACAAACCAGCATGTGCGAACGCGTCGGTGCCAGGACCGTGGAACGTTCGAGCGATGATTGGGGCGACAGTTCTGAGTTATTTCCTTATCTGTTCTTTCTTTTTTTCATCTGTTTTGCCTTCTCAAGATTGCAGTTGGATGCTTACAGCTATATACCATGATCTTGTGTTTGTATGGAGAAACAATGAAATCATGTCTACCCGATTCTGTGATTTGGCTAGGTTTTAATGTTCTGGGTTAGATGCATTGTGGTTCTTAAAGTTTCAGTTTTTCTCTGGTTCTCGAGCTGACAAGGCATCTTACGACTCTCGGTGCAGGGAACGCTTGGTAACGGGCTGACTGTCGCCGTGAAGATGCTATCACATTCTTATATGCATGAGAAGGAATTCCAACGAGAGGTTGAATGTTTGCTCAAGGTGAATCACACAAATATAGTGAGATTTCTAGGATACTGCGCTGATACTCAAGGAAGTATGGCAGATTTCAATGGAAAGTTTGTCATGGCAGATGAACAACAAAGGTTGCTCTGCTTTGAGTACCTGCCTAAAGGGAGCCTCGATGGGTATATCCATGGTATGAAGTATCATTTGGCACGTAACATTTATTCTGCCATTGTTTTGTTCATATATATCACTGAAAATTACAATCTAGTTCCCGCGATTTTGTTACGTTAATAATCAATTATTCTACCGTCAGTAGCATAACATGTATTGAATTTGTAGTGACTTTGAATGCACCAATTCAAAGAAAATTTGAATATCCCTCCGACATTTCGTTTTTGGTGTATATCTAGAATATAAATATTGCATCTCCATGGTAGTCGGTTGTTCAAAGTAGATCCGATGCTTCCAGATTTTTTGGACATGAGTCTAAATCGAGAGTATGTCAACATTCTGAAATCATATTTAATTTCTAGATATTTTCAGTGAGGATGTGGGGAGTTAGAAAGAACCTGAACTGATGAGATTATTGTTTTAGGCATCCCATGCCTCTAGTAAAGATTACTTATCCTGCCGTATAATTTATGTTATTCATATTGAGGATGCCCAGTGCTTCAAAATCTGATATATAATGCGTTTTCATCTCCTTTTGCACAGATGCATCTAGTGGACTTGACTGGAGCAAGCGGTACAAAGTTATAAAAGGGGTCTGCGAAGGGTTAAGTTATCTTCACCGGAAAAAAATATTCCACTTAGATCTCAAACCCGGGAACATATTGCTAGATGCTAATCTGGTACCCAAAATATCTGACTTTGGTCTATCAAGGATCTTCGAGGAAGATAAGAGTCGGTTTGTTCCTACAAAAATGGGTGGAACATTGTAAGATATCTAAGCTTATTGCAAGCTAATGCTTCTCATTCACAATGATTTATGTTGCTTCTCCGAGCAATCATTGATGGCAGCATAATTTCCTTACTATGAGCCAACATCCATTACAGTCGTTCATTCTAGAGAAAGAACCTTTGACTATATTTTTCATGCAGCGGATATTTGGCTCCGGAATTCACTAATAATGAAATCACACACAAGTTTGACTTGTATAGTCTTGGTGTTATACTCATTGAGATATTGACTGGAAAGAAGGGGTACCAATCTGTCGAGAGTGTAAGAACTTTCTATGTCACGGTTCTAATATAAAGGCCTGATGTATTAAAATAATTATTTTACACATTAACCTTGCACGATGTCCTTCATTATTTTCTAGATGTTGTGAGTAATTCTAATTATTTATAGAAGGTGCATTAGGCTCATGCAGAAATTGTCTGCGAAAGAATCGAACATAAAATCTTCCATGTGTATCAAGGTGAAACTAAAAAATTCTGACAATTATTAACCAGTCCCCAAAGTTAACAACCACATACATACTTAGTAAAATAAGCTAATGAATGGAACTCCTATTCATTCGTTTTTCGTTAGTCATGGTTTTAGGTACAAAAGTGATTAAATCAGTCAATTTATTAGAAAATCCTGATCACAATTGGCTTAGACAAATATCAAAAGATAAAATGCAATACCATCTAACACTGGTGTATGTCATATAATAAAGCTATGAGTAATTTAATACAGTGGAATACAAGCGCATAGGACATAAATTGAATGCAAGTAAAGAGCGGTACTAATTTTAATACTCCCTCCGTCCCAGTTCGCAAGGCAAATTCCTAAAAAATATTTGTCCCAAAATCCCTCACCTCCTAGGCACATTTTGCATTTAATGTGGGAGTAAACTAATTCATTTTTGCATGCAAACACTCCTTTTTTCATCTCCCACCACGCACTAGTACTCCATGCATATGAAACCACCGCGCACTAGTACTCCATGCATGTGAAAGGCAAAGTTTTTGCATGTTTTAACGTGCAAATTTAGAGCCAATAAAAATTCACCTTGAGCCAAGATATTTGAAAACTTTGCTTGCGAACTGGGACGGAGGGAGTATAGCTAATTACATGTTGTAGGTCAAGTTATTCAGTTTGCAACTAAAATTAAAAGCACATTGGACAACAGTCGAAGTATAATATGCACTGAAATGGCTAACTGATTCCGTTGCATTATATTAGAAGTATTTCCATCACTTGTCTATCCTAATTTTACCGGTTACTTTTTCTGAGAATATTCTGTAATTAACTAATAATCATCCTAAGGAGCGATACAATTTTTTGCAAAGAAGCCTGGTTGAACTTTTAAAAATTATCTATATAACAATTTAAGTAAAATCATGAGACCGGTTCACTAGAAATCTCGCATCACATATGTTAAACGCGTTCCATGGAGGCAAATGCACCGTCTCCAAATCTATCTTTGCAAATTGAGAATTTGCGAAACCGTACACAAAAATTAGTTTTAGAATTATTGGTAGTTTGATGCTTGAGTCATCGGTGCTATTACGCGTTACATTCAAGGTGGGGTTTGCCTATGCTAGCTATATATACATACATACTTCAAGGTGGGGGTTGCGCAGAACTTTTATTTTCAGGCTACTGGGTGGCGGCATCTTAATAGAATAGTAAATGCATAGCTTTTCTAGGTGTCATATTTTCAGCTGGTTGATTCATGTATCTACCCTAGCTTTTCCTTGATTGTAATCTGTGATGATGAATATTTTAGAACTTCACAATAAGTTTTAATAAAGCAAGCCGTGTGCATCTACTGATGCAGAGGTTGAGGCTATGCTCTTTTATCGAAAAAAAATATATACATACATACTTCAGTTTCCCATATACAACGACTTTAATCTTCTTTCAGTTTTATGAATCATAGCTCACGACTGAAACTTCTTAGGTACTTGAAAGTTGGAGTAACAGGTTGGACAAATCACAAGGACAGACCAGTTTCGAACAAATTCGAGTATGCACAGAGATAGGGATTGAGTGCACTGACACCAACCCAGAGAAGCGACCAGTTGATATACATCATATAGTTGCTCGGCTGAATGAAACCGAAAGTAGCCAGGTATGTTAATTTAAAGATCTACTATGTTTACTTTCATCTGCGGCTTATATGAGCTAAAGGCTCAAAAACTCGTAAGTGAGCGCGAGCTTGGGTGATCCGCATATCCATACTACATCAAGCCGTTGGAATCTTTACCTGACATCATAATTCCCAATGTAGCGCTGTAATTTTTTTTGAACATTTTTTTTTTGAACAAATGCGCTGTAATTCAGCCAGCCAATACACCCGGCTAAGTTAGCCAACCACCCGAGTGACAGCCACAAAGGGAACAGTTCCACGCGGGATACCTGTGCTCTGGACGCGGTTTTGCAGAGATGGGGACGAGATCCTGTTCCAGTCACGGAGCTTGCAGAAAGCAATATACATTACAGTTTGACTGCACAAATCTCTCTATAAAATCTTGCCAATAGTAGAATATCTAACCGACTATCGATGTTAAGAGCATCTTCACCGGGGCGTCCCATACCGGCCCTAATAGCAGCTAAAATGAACTCACATCGGCGCGCCCCAAAAAGCGTCGGCGTGTTTTCGAGCCCAATAGAAGTACCGACAACTCCGTGTCGGCCCTTTGCAAAGGCCACGCCGGCGCCTCACGGCACGTCGGCTTTCGCTGGTGGGACCACCTTGACAGTGCTAAGAGGCGACGGGTCGCATTAAAAACGACGCGTGTCGCACGGTCGTCGGCGTCAATAGCTCCGCTCAGACACCGAAGCAACGACGAGGACGGAAACTGGCCACGCGGTGTCCACCCACCTCCCTGACGCGCCTTCAATGCACGTCTGCCACCTCCCTTAAAACCACACCGACGTACTTCTCTTCTCTCCCATCTTCCAACCATAGACGCCGCCACAACCAATCTCGCAGACGCCGCACAAACACCTCGTGAGATGGCGCATAATGTTGAGGCCGGCGGCAGCAGCGGAGGCGATGGACTCTGGTCGATGCAACTCACCTACGATGAGGCCGACGTCATGTACTGGCAGTGCATCCCCGTATCGATGCAGTTTAAGCTGCCGCACGGGTGGAATCTCTCCAACGCCGGCTACGCCGTGCTGCCGCCACCACCCCCTAGACCGGAGACGTGCGCCCTCATCGCCGAGCGGCGGGCGCACATGTCGCCGGCCGACCGATGCCAGCCGGTGAACGTGCAGAACAACCCAACGTGGCCGCGGCGCTTCCAAAACGAGCGCGGCATCGAGCTCGCGCATTCGGCCGACCACGACGCTAGCCGTTTCAACTGCGTCGTCCTCCGGGCCACGTGGCAAGGCCACGGCGTCGACCCCATGCGCGTGCCGCTCTACTACCCACGAATGCATTGCACCTGAGGCGCCGACTCTATAGAGGCCACCGGCAAGGACCACATCGGCCCATTTGCGCTCCGGCTCGTCAGGCGCCGGTGGTCGCACGCGCTCGGCCGTGCACGCGCCTCCTTCTGCAGGCGTCGGCGTCCACGACAACCCACGGCGCACGGCTTCCGCCCCGGCTCGGAGGACGCCAGGGACGCTTCCATGTCGGCGCATCAAGGAGGAGGACGCTGCTCCCTCAGTGTCGCCTCTGCCGGTGAAGAGAAAATGGTGGGAGATGGAGGCGAAGGCGGCCCTCCGTGGCGACGACGACCCGGAGGACTTCCCTAGGCAGCACTTCATCATCGGCCGCTCCGTCGAGGAGGACTACCGGCAGATGATGCTCGACACGCGGCAGGCTGCGGTGTGGTCCGCCAAGGACCATGGCGAGAACTTCGTCGACCTCGCCGGTCCTTCTGAGCCGCCGACCCCAAAGGAGGAGGAGGACGATTGGTTCTTCGACTTGTCCGGCGATGACATCGGCATCAACGGTGACGACGTGAACAACCTCGACTACATCGCCTTCCGGGGGCGCCGCTAGTTTTTTCTTAGTTTTAAGTTCAAGTTCGAGTAGTTGTTGTATAAAACTAGTCTAAATTCGTATGAATTTCATTTTTTTAAATGTTTTTAATTTAAATTTTATTGGAGGTTGTCGTATGGAGGGCCGTCGATGTGGAAACACCTTCCCCAAATAAAGGATGCAGTGCGGATGCCCACATACAGTAGTACCGGCACCTATTTGAAAGACGCCGGTGAAAATGCTCTATCACAACTCGGGTCTTCGGGTGGCCTAGTAAACCACAGTTGAAACACTTCTCTTATTTCCTAGGTTTTAAAACAGGATGAACCATTAACTACCTCGTACAGGATGGACCAAATGAGGTGCACACCGACATGTACCAGGCGCCGAAACGCAGCTGCAAACTGCCTGGAATTGATGTCCATCGAACACCCAGCCGCTCGTTCTTTAATTCGTACGATACGGTGCAGCAAAACTACAACGTATTGCCATTTAACAATTCCTGCCCCGTTTTATTTATTGCGCTTGCATGCCTGATCACCACTCGATATCACTTCTGATTTACGGACCAAAGAAGCTCGGGCGCTATTCGTTCGCTCTTCTAATGGGAAGTATCATACACTAGTATTATGTACATGATACTAGTTTGTGATACCACATCCACAATGCATAGTATCATAAGAGCAAGTTTAATAGTAGAGCCATCTTAGAGCCAACATGTATAATAGTGAGCTATAAAATTGTACTACTTTACTAGTGCATGGTCCACCATTCACTCTCACATAGTGCCTAGAAGCACGTGCTAGAGTTAGCTTTTGCATAAGAGTCCACTCCTCTTCTCTCCTCCAACTAGGCAATAATATATTATTTTAATCTTTATAGCCAGCTGATTAGGATTTATTGGACTTGCTCTAATATGGTATCATATGTATGTCATATTTAATGTTTTGTAGAATTACGATGCAAATGTGTGTACATGAGGCTGCTCATAGTGGGGAGTAACTTAGACTAGTAACATATGCCATGTTACTAGTCTAGGTTACTACCTTCATAGTGGGTAGTAACTTATATGTGGTGTCATGCATTGTGTCATTTATTATGTTGTATACTCATTTTGCCTTGGGTGTGTGATGTTATGGTAACATAGCTAGTTACCACATCACTCTCTTTCTTCATTTATTCGCATGCCATGTCACCAAAATGCCTTGAGATGTGTGATGTTACTAGCTATGTTACTCCCACTATGAGCAGTCTGATGTATTTGTCATGAAGTTTTCTAGGTTTATGTGTCATAATACGGTATCATATTATGATACTACTCTCATCTCTCACCTCATTAATTGATGTGACATATCAGATTTTTGCCAACATGGCATACATGATACTACTTAGGCTGGTACCAATGCATCACCCCACTATAGCCTCGCCACATCAGCTTTTACCCCACTCTCACCTCACGGTGCCAGTGCACGGGCTATAGTGCCAACTCTCACTTCTCTCTCCTCCACATCACCATTTCTTTTTCGGATTAAGACATTCAAAATAATGCAAGAAAATTACCCCCTCCCTCTCGCCCGCGCTCTCGCCCCGACCTGCCAGCGCTACCACCTCGCTCTCGCCCCCCTCTCGCCCCCTCTCGCCCCCAGCGCGGGCGGCAGCCGGGCGGTAGCGGGCGCTACTGCCGGGCGGTGGAACCACCGCCCCGCGCTGCCGTCTCGCCCGCCTGTCGCCTCCCTCTCGCCCCGCCTCGGGCGGTAGCGCCCCTCCTCCAGCCCGCGTTGGCACCAGCCTTATGATACTTCCATTGGGGCTAGTCTAAAAGCTGCACTACCTTACTGGTCCAATAGTAGAGTGGACATTTTTGGCTCCCAGGCAGTTATTTTATAATATTTGAAAATGACATTTACTTGTTTCAAAAAAATGAAAACAAATACTAATGTAGCTATTGATTTATCCTGCAAAAATGCAAAATATCAATTTTAAATACTTCATGACTAAAGTGTAGATCTAAGTTTACATATTTCCAAATCTTCAAGTACTATCAGATTTTATTATTTTTGTGTAGCCTAAAATATAAACAATTTTGCATTGTAGGTTACAATATTGACTGTATACAGATTTTTTTTAATTCTTTTGAAACATGTAACTATGATTTTTTTAATTCTTAGGAGGAAAAGACATTTTTCGAGTAAGTAGGGGTAATTTGCACAACAATGGTTTTATATTTTATTATTTGAGGTTGCGGAACATTGCTGGACTGTTTCGGCCGAAAGTTAGGTATTAATTTGAGCCAAGAAAAAGGGACACCAACCAGAGAGCGGACAATAGCTCCGGCTGGCCATGAAAGCCGTGACGGGCTTAGGGTATCTCCAACGGGGCGACGCAAACGGACGCAAAAAAACATCCACATTTTGACCGTTTGCGTCGTGTCTGGTGACACCAAAAATTAATCCGTCCGTTTGCATCGGAGTGCCTCCAGTCGGTGCGTTCTTTTGCGTCTCTAGTGGAACAAGAACAAGTAGTACTCTGGTCCAAAAAAAAAGCACACAACTGGTCAACTCAAGCTCTGCTGGAGAGAGATTTTTTTCGATAAAGGATGTTTTATTACTTTGAAAAGCAATTACATCCAGCCTCTGCATAACCAGGATGCACACAGCTGTTTCAATTGTCCAGAACGAGCAATAAATGAAAAAAGGCGAAATACATATCGAGACGATAAACTATATAACGCCTAAGAAGAGTGTGGAGCTTCAATCCGTAGACTATGCTGCCACCCATGTCGGGAAAAAGTATCCCTCGCCGTAGCCTCCAACCGTGTACAGACCTCCGTAAATAGGTCTCGGTTCTCCGCCCGCTGAAGAGGTAACCATGAACGGAGAATACCTGTACACTGTAGATGACCTGCAACAAAGAACAATTTTTATCGTTAAAATCTTGTCATTTCTACATAGGCATAGCGCCCAGATAACTGCTAGCGCCCCCACCCTAAGAAGCAACTTAAACCTTGAATCAACACAATGAAGCCAATTGCCACACTAGTCGGGGGATACAGGGTAGATGCTACTTGGATGACTGACCATATAGATTTCGCAAAACTGCACTGGAAGAATAGGTGTTTGATGGTTTCGTCATGATGACAGAAAACACACCGTGAATTTCCGTGCCAATTCCGCTTAACAAGATTATATTTAGTAAGAATAACTCCTCGACGAAGGTACCATCCAAAAATCTTAATTTTTAATGGTATCTTCATCTTCCAAATTTTCTTATTATTATCAACTGGTAAATCAGAATGAAGGATTGCATTGTATAAAGATTTAACTGAGAAAGAGCCATCTACATGAAGATTCCATCTAAATTCATCCGGTTCAGGGGATAATTGAATATCACCCAATCTTTGAACTAGAGTATTCCATGATGTTAGCCTTTGTCCAAGTAAAACCCGTCTGAACGTCACATTCGGAGGTGAGGTAGCCATGACGGTAGCAATGGTATCACCTTTGCGACGAACAATACTATACAAAGCAGGATATTGTTCACTCAGGGAAGCATTGTCCAACCAAACATCTTCCCAGAAACGTATCTGTGCTCCATTCTTAATAGATAAAGTACCATGACGAAAGAAAATGTTTTTCGTTGCCATGAGACCAGCCCAGAAGTGAGAGTCCCCGGGTTTCCAAACCACTTGGGAGAGCGTCTTCGAGCCAATATACTTTCTCCGGAGAATAGTTTGCCAAGTCCCATTCTCGGTAAGAAGCTTAAAAAGCCATTACCTAGCGAGCAGAATTCTTAACCTCCAGGTCATGAATTCCAAGTCCGCCTTGATCTTTGGGACTACACACTATACTCCATTTAACCAATCAATATTTCTTTTTCTCGCTGTCCCCTTGCCAAAAGAATCTGGATCGATAATAATCGAGTTTATGCAGAATTCCTTTCGGCAGAAGAAATAATGATAACATATACAGTACCATATTTGTTAGTACCGAGTTAATGAGTACCAATCTTCCTCCTAGGGACAACAATTTGCCTTTCCAACTACTAAGGCGTTTTTGTAATCTTTCTTCCACAATCTTCCATTCAGCAAGAGTAAGTCTCCGATGATGAATCGGAATACCCAAATACCGAATAGGGAAATGGCCTTGCCCGCAACCAAACAACTTTGTATACTGAGTCATATCGTTTTGGGCATCGCCGAAACAGAACAATTCACTCGTATGGAAGTTAATTTTCAATCCCGACAATTGCTCGAAAGCTGCTAAAATTAATTTGAGATTACGAGCTTTTTTGAGATTATGATTCATAAAAAGAATTATGTCATCGGCATATTGAAGGATAGATAAACCCCCATCAACCAAATGTGGGATCACACCTTCAATTTGACCATCAGACTTGGCACGCTCTATGAGTATTGCCAACATATCTGCTACAATGTTGAATAACATTGGTGATAGCGGATCTCCTTGGCGTAACCCCTTTCGTGTCTGGAAATAGTGGCCGGTGTCATCATTGACCCTAATTGCCACGCTACCTCCATACACAAAATCATAAATTAGAGCACGCCACTCAGGAGAAAAAGCTTTCGTCCCGAGTGTCTGTTGTAGGAAAGACCATTTGACCTTATCATATGCCTTTTCGAAATCTAATTTTAAAATGACCCCATTAAGTTTCTTGGAATGCATCTCATGTACCGTCTCATGCAGAACTGCCACTCCATCAAGGATGTTCCTTCCTTGCATGAAAGCGAGTCCGAGAAGGTTGGACAACATGATCCGCGACCGTATTAAGTCTAATGGTGGCCACTTTCGTGAAAATCTTGAAGCTGACGTTTAAGAGGCAAATAGGTCTATATTGTTGAATCCTTTACGCCTCATTAACCTTCGGTAACAAAATTACTTCACCAAAATTTAGACGAAATAGTTCTAGTTGTCCTGTGTGAAGATCACTGAACAAATCTAGAAGATCCAATTTAATAGTATCCCAGAAAGTTTGATAAAACTCCGCTGGGAAACCATCTGGACCCGGTGCTTTAGTGCATTTCATTTGGAAAATTGCCTTCTTAACCTCATCCTCAGAATAAGGCGCAGTTAAGAGGCCATTTTCCTCTGGAGAAACTTGGGGTATATCGTTCGTGCGGTCCTCATTAAGGGAGAAAGAACTTTCCTCCGGAGGCCCAAACAGATCCTTATAGTAATTAGTAATGTAAGATTTGAGTTGATCATGCCCTTCAATAATTTAAAAAGGGGAGAATTTCACTACCCGGCCTCTGCACCAACCAGGGATGCACACAGCCATTTGGCATGAGTACTAAGATTTTTTAATCTTGATTAAGAATAAAGCATAGTCCTCAAGATAAATTGCATGAGTACCAGGACCAGCCTGGGCCTTAAGTATAAATAGGAACCTTAATTCGCGTCCGTGAGGATTTGAACTCAGGTGCTGGGTTTGTACATCCACTCCCCCAACAACCAGTTGAGCTAACCATCGCAGCACAACCAAGCAAGCCATCGGATTTCAACCAGGCGGCGGCGCACATGTACGGGAAGGATAAAATTACCGATGGCAGTGCCTAGGGTGATGGCTGGCGAGGCGCGTCCTGCGCACGTCGCGGCGTCGGCTCGAGGCCGCATGGCCTCCCGGGCATAGGTGGCTTCCGCTGCGGGCAGCGGCGTCGAGGCGCTGGCTCTGCGCCGCCAGCGACGGCGAACTCCGAACGGGGTCGCGCCTTGGTGGCGGGGCGAGGGCGCCCGCCAGGAGCGGCGGCGGAGCGGTCGTGCGCATGCCGTGGCGTCGGCTCGAGGCTGCATGGCCTCGCGGCTGGTGGCTTCCGCTGGGGGCAGCGGCGTCGAGGCGCTGGTCCTGCGACCACTTTGCCACCGGCGACGGCGACCTCCGACCGGGGTCGGGCCTTGGAGGTGGAGGCGAGGGAGACGCGCCCCCGGCAGGAGCAGCGGCGGAGCGGTCCCGCCTGGCTCGTCTGGGCTCGCCAAACATGGCTCCCTGCCTATACCTGGGCGGTTTTGACAGTCGCCATGGTCGCGGTCGATGAGTCGGATGCTGCCTCGGACCTCTCCTCGAGGGAACGCGCATGCTGCGCTACCCTCCTACTGACGGTGTCGGCTTGACCCATGGCATCTCCGAGAGCACATGCTTGAACTTCTCCTCCTCCGACGGCGGCAGGTCACGGGCCTTAACAACCTTCCTCCGGCATTCTTCCCCGGCTACGCCCCACCGTTGCAGATTGTAGCTGCTCGATCTATCTCGTCGGATGATTTGGGGATTATCTCCACTCTCCACGCCAATCCGAAGTAGGATTATCTCCACTCTCCACCAGAATATCTCCACTCTCCACGCCGATCCGAAGTAGGATTATCTCCACTCTCCACGCCAACCAAATCCCAGTGCGCTACGAATCCTCTCTTTCCCGGGCCGCCGCCAAAGTCATCCATCCCAAATGGCATTGAACATAAAAAAGCACTGCTCGTTGTCACGTGGTGCCGCCTACGAATCCAAGGGAAAGTCGAAACTGGCAGGGGATTTCAAAAAAAAAAAAAAAAAAAACTGGCAGGGGATAACCGAGGGGCACACTGGGATTGGGCGCCGTGGAGACTCCTGGCCTTGCACTGTCGAAGTCCTAGTCCAGACCAACTATTTTCTTCCACAACCCTGTCTCTGTATGGCTGTCTGGCGAACTAATTGCACTGTCTGGCCTTTGTCAGGAATTTCCACGGGTCTGTAAGTTACACCAGGCCGTCAAGTGCCGAACCAACTGGGTCCTAAAATGATTTTATTTTGTCAGGTGAAATATCGTCTTGTTGGGATATCAATATACCTACCCAGCTGAAGTCCTGTATATATTCGGGTCACACAATTGGATGCAAACGGTGTTGGACACCTACCTCTTTTGTTAAGCATGCACAGATGAAATGGAAAAGGAACAAAGTAGAAAATTATTTTGATGTAAGCAAATAATAACAACACATGTTCTTTATTCATGCATTCAGGTGAACCAAGGCTCCAGCGAGCTACTTGATGTCCAACCGTTGGTTCTTCGTTTTCCATTCGAGCCAAAGAAGCCTACCCGGTGCTCACTACAGCTGGCAAACAACACAGACGATCACGTGGCATTTGTGCTTATGAACAAGAGCAGGAACCAGAATTGCTTCGTGAGGCTGCCACAATTTGGCGTTGTCCCGCCGAGATCTGCTTACACTCTTGTTGTGACAACAGATGAGCAGGAGAAACTTCCAGACCAGAAATACTTTGATTTGATCCTGGAGAGTAGTATATTGGGCCGTGAGCACAACTGGTCATCTATAATATATGAGCAGGATCGATTTTATGAGAAAATCAAAGAAATGGGGCATGTTCTGGGTGAGGTGACACTGAAAGCTGTTTGTACTCCCCAACGAGAGATTATAACGTCTGAGGTGAGTTAGTTACCTCTTATCATATTTTAGTCATGCAATCCAAATAGGCCCAAAATACCTGCAGCACTCGTCACGCAAAATAAAAAATGCAATAATAGATTAAAACCCCTTAAATTATCTCTTACGTGTTATTTTCTATTTTTCTGCAGTACAGATAGACCGGCACAGTAAAAAAAGTTCATTAATTACTGTTCTTTTGTCCTTTGTTACTCTGGATGGAAGGTAGAAAATGCTAAGAAATTGTTCCTTTACGTTTTGGAGTACATCGCTTCAAACAGTATAATATGTGAAACAATCTATCAAAACGTTTTTTAAAATGGGGCTTTAATATGGTCTCTTGCATAATCTGATGATTACTTTATTTCTCATTGTATTCACCTGACTAATATCATGTGTTTATGTTGGCAATAATAATCCCACCTGGAATCAAGGTATGCTTGTTTTTATTTCCTGTGCACATATCATTTGACTTTTAGTGTATGTCCAGTAATCACAATCATGTTGTTTAGGTTTTACATCTTGAGATACCTTACAAGCATCTATGCTGCTTGGATGCACACCCGACTAAGCAATGGTGAATGCACTTCCTATTGAATAGCTATATTCTTCAATAAAGATTTAATTTATTATTTACATAAATATGTTCGTACATGTGGTATTTATATTTTGAATAAATTTTACTCTCTCCGATTCATATTAATTGTCACTAATATGGTGTATCTTGACAATATTTTAGTTTTAGATACATCCATATTAGAGACAAGTAGTACGAATCGAAGGAGTCCATGAGTAGTCTAATTGTATTATTTCCAATGAAGAAACACAAATACTTAGTTATGAATTCTTTAAGACTCTGACTTGTTTTATAGGTTAATAACGGGACACGAGTTTGGACGCATTCGCATTTGCTGCTACGAGACACAGGCAAGTGCAAATGCCTATTTGTTCATGTACAAGATGGTAAAAGAGAATCATTAATTATCTTGATCAGTCTATTTTTAAAGATCAATAGGGCCCATTCCATTTTGATTGAAACCAAATGACAAGTCACAGTTCGGTTGTTTTAGCACTCCCTCCATCCAAAAATAAGTGTATTTCTACGTGTCTTGAATAACATGTTATAAAGTTTGAGCAATTTTTTTGATAAATTGATAATATTTATGGCACGAATTTAGTATCACTAGGATCATCTTAAAATGTAGTTTCATATTATATCGATTTGATATCATATATGTTACTACTTTTTAAATAATGTTGGTCAAAGGTTTAAAATCTATTATATAATAAAAGCACAATACATAGTTTTAAAATAGATATGCCACATTAAGCCACATCATTCTAATTATTTTGCCAGTTAGATCTAAAATTTACGGCTAAAAATTCGTGTCTTTCCGTAACATGTACATGCACATATTACTTTAGACACACCAAACTGTCATGTTAGTAGAACCACAGTTATTACTTGGTAAAAATCAACAAAATGCCACGTTGTAAAGGCGCGACCAGAGTCCCTCATGTACCGATGCTTTTTCTAGTATTTACGTGCACATATTAACTCCATCTCCACCGTTACTCATAGGAAAAAAAACTTGATCCTATTGATATTCATGTGCACGTACTCCATCATTACTCTTAGGAAAAAAAACTTGGGCCTATTTACAGCCTTACAAATTAATAATCCCGATCAATTGCCAGGCAATTCAAAGATATGTCCAGTGCCGACACCATGATATAGTTGAGTCCCTTAATTATATATTTTTAATCCCAGTCGATAGCCTTGCAATTCAAAGATGGACTTGACTACCCGGCGGCGCCGCACAATTTCGTTTCCGTGCGACGCCCCGCTGGCAACCAAGCATATTTTGCGTGGAGCGCCCACCCATTGACACTAAGTACGCTCGCTTTATGAAATAAAATACAAGTTGCTCCTGACATGCAGTACGGTGTCTAACATAAAAGCAAAACCTACTGTTTCCACTGCCTAGCCAACATCTGGACACATCAGCAGGTCAAAAAAGAGACTCGTGATCATGATGTTTTCACCGGAAAAAGTATTGACTCCTTGGTTGCTTTCCTCTTCAGACACCATTAGTCCATCACTACAGTATTCACTAGCTCGTAACATTGCAAATAAACATAACAAGCAAGAAAGCAAGGTACTCCCATGTTTTGCTTGGCTACTAATGGTTGCCACTGGACACAAAGTAAAGAAGTACTAATACACTTGTTGATTGCCAGATTACGTATAAATGATTGCCACGTAAAATCTACTTGGATGCCAGGTTTATACAAAAGGTGTAGTCACCCAGAGGAAAAAGAAAACCCAACTAATCTGGCAACTAGTCTCATCTGAACTTGGAAATTAAACCCAATTAATCCGGCAATTAAGATCTAATTACTGTCGTATTAGTAATATGGCAACTAGATCAAATTATCTGGCAATTAGCAAAAAATTAATCGGGCAATTAAGATCAGCTTGATGACGGCAGCCTCCCCTTGCCGGATCGTGCCCGGGGGCGGCCTCCCCTGCAACTAGAGTGGAGGCAGCCTCATGATGCGAGCTTGACGACGGCCGCCCGGCCGGCCGGCCGCTTCCCCTCCCGGAACATGCGCTGCGGCGGGCTGCCATGCGTCCGTGTGCTCGCGTAGAGGCAGCGTCCCGATGAGTGCGCGGCGGCGGCGGCGACCTCCCTGCCTCCGCGTGCTCGCGTGGAGACGGCGTACCGATTTGTACGCGGCGACGACGACGACCTCTCCAGCGGCGGCCTCCCATGCGGCCGCGTGCTCGCGTGGAGGAAGCATCCCGATGCGTACGCGGCGACGACGACGACCTCTCCAGCGGCGGCCTCCCCAGCGGGCGCGTGCTCGCGTGAAGGAAGTGTCCCGATGCGTACGCAGTGACGACGGGGACGGGGGACCTCTCCAGCGCGGTGCTCCTCAAATTTGTCGTCACTGGCTCGGTGTTTCCATCGTGGTTAGAAGAGAGAGAGAAATGTGTGGCTGGGAGAGAGATGCGGATAGGATAAGGCGCAGCGGTTAATAAGGGGGCCGTGTGATTTTTTTCCGCCGCACATGACAGCCCGCGGTGCGGCGCTTTCCCGTAGATTTTCCCTTCAAAGATTTGTCATGTGTCGCCGGCCGCCAGACACAATGATATAGTCGAGTCTCTTAATCATCTTTTTTACATACTAAAAGAAATGTACAACGATTCCGAGAAAGGCAATGGAGATGGAGCCTTCAAGGATACACCTGCGATAACCCCGACTACGATGATACATAGGAACACAATGGACCTGCCAAGACAGGCCCGATGTCGTTTGTTGTAGTGTCGATAGGCCTCTGATAATGCAGATTAGTAGCCGGCAGTGTCCAATCGGCAAATGCGGGGTTACCACGTTACGTACGTTCACCCGATATGTTGTGAACGCTCACATGACACCGGCTTCCGGTCATATTGGCGACCACTCTGATCAAGTCGACACCTATCATACTCAAACATAGAGCCTCCTAGCATAAACTGGCAATATTGTGTGATTCGTCTTATGACTCCAATGACGACAATTCCAAAAGAGAGAATGGTGTTACTAGGATGGGCCTAGGCTCGCCGGATGTCTAGTCGATGGGCGTTCGGTGAACTGACGATCCTGCATAAGACAATGGAGACACGCCTTTCGAGGTACACCCGCGGTGTCGTTTGATCCCAACGATAGCTCTGATACACCCGCGAAGTCATCGTTTGATCCCTCCGATAAATCGATGATGATGATCCCAACGAAGACAATAGAGGCGGAGCCTTCGATGATACACCCGCGATGTCTTTTGATCCCTCCAATAACTCCGACTAGGAAAATCCCGAGAAAGAAAATGGAGCTGTCAAGACGAGGCTAGGGTCGCTGTTAGTGGTGTCGATGGGCCTCCAACGATCCAGGTTAGTGGTCGGCTGTGTTGAATCGAAAAATGTGGGGCTACCATGTTACGTACGTTCACGCTATTTGTTGTGAACACACACATGAGACACCGTCTTCCAGGCATATTGGCGACCGCTCAGATGAAGTCGATGCCTATCATCCTCGAACACGGAGCCTCCTAGCATAACTGCAAATGCCATGTGATCCGTCTGGCGACTCCGACTACGACAATCCTGAGAGAGACAATGGAGCTAGCGGGATGGGTCTAGGGTCGCCGGATGTATGGTCGATGGGCCTTCCGTGAGCCAGATTAGTGGCATGCGTGCCGAATCGGTAAATGCTTTAAAATGAGGTGTAAGAAGAAAATTAGTATTTTACATAGTTATTTATTTTGATCCAAAGTTGGCTTAAGAGGAAAATCCTTTACAAGTTATTTCACTCTAGATAACTAGGGTTCTTATATGGCAAAGACAAAATAGCTAAGAATTAGTCCATTGGTAACTAAATTGGATAAACCATGTTATTCTGCTAAATTAATATAAAATGAGGTGTAATGCTGTATTTTTTTCAACACTCTCGATAATTTAATGTTGATGTCATCGCATTTGCGAGGACCACCGTGCTAGTTAGAATAAATAGTAAGATATATTGAGAATGATAATGAGGTATAATATACTTGTATAAGGGGTATATTGAATATGGGAGTATGTACAGCCATGAGTATATAAAAGGAGTTCATATACTCCTGGGTGTACGTATTTCCACATTCAATATACCCTATAGATGAGTGTATTATACCTCTTTATCATTCTTAATATATCTTCCTAATTATTCTAATATACCTTAATACATATCATGAAAAATATCATCGTAATTTTTAGTTTTTTTAAGATACTACATTTACGTAAAAAAAAGAATGTTGTATATATATTATTTGAGGCAAGCTAGGATGATCACCGAACTCATATCTACTACATTCACACCAATACTGTCTCGATAAAAAGTATATTCTCATGCATACGCTTAGCATCCAACCTTGTGGTTGTATCTTGGCACGAAACTCTTTATTACTCATGGGTGTGTAACTATACTCACGTCTCATATACTACCATTCGAAAGTATATATAATACTTTATCGGTTTGAGTATGTTCATACACTATATCTAAGATACTACAAACCAAGTTTGGTGAAAAAAATGCAAGTGAACACGTAGTTTCCACTATATATGCAGAATACATGCATATATACATAAAAAATGAGTGTACGTAAAAAAAGTTTACCTACAAAGTAGTATATATACTACCAAATTAGTTTTATATATACATGAAGTAATGAACATGCGGACGTGCCATTTTGGCTCATAGGTGCATATGGACCTATTATACAAAATAATTAAAACCAAATTTAAAAATATCCAAAAAATTCTGAAATAATTATTTTAGTGTACATCCTAACATTCTATGTTCGTACACAAGTTTTTGTGGAAAAACAATATTTTATGTGACATGTACAAAAAAGATAAAAAAAAATGTCATGTACGTAGTCGTGTTGGAGCATCAAAATTTATCTTTTTTACACGAGAAACAGAAAAATTTATTTTTTCCCGAAAACTTATATGCGAACATAGAATGTCTAGAAATACATGAAAAAATTTACTTCAAAAATTTTCGACACTTCAAAATGTATTTTCACAGAACGAGTTCATATGCACCCGTGAGCCGATTTAGATTTTCCTAAACATGCCTGCTTTTTAATATTGTAATATCGTGACCCGCACAAAGGGAAAAACGAATTTGTTATGTTTTGATCTTGTGTGGAAGATTGCTTAACATGGATAATACTGCCTGTGTTACTAGCAACCAAATTCGAACAAAATTCTCACTCTGTTACGAGCTATTAGACAAATCGTTGTCAAATTATGAAAAATGATTATTTATGTGCATGGATTAACTATTTTTTATTTACCGGCAGACTCTAGTGGGTTCTTATAAAGTCTCAAGGGCAGACGGTAATTAATGCCTTTTCACTTATCTATTAGCCTATCGTTTCTTTTATCATACTGATATACTGATGATATGATCACTCTACTGCAGTGGACTACGTTAAATTTATTGAACGGAAGAAATGGTTTGTGGCTGGGACAAATGATGGTTTCATCCATGTGTACAGCTACGATAAAATGAAGAAGATTAAAAGTTTTAGAGCTAATAGTAACGCTGAATCTGTCAAATCACTGTCCATTCATCCTACCCAGTCATATATGTTATCAGTGTCAGCTAATTGCGACAACGCAAAGCTTTGGGACTGGAACAGGGGCTGGGAGTGCATCCACACATTTATGGCGAAATACTCTAGTAAACACATGTTTGTATTTAACCCGATGGATCTTACCATTGCTATGGCTTCAGGGCACACAATTAAGGTTTGCAATTCTGTCTCTTGCCCAGATTTTTTTTTGTTAAGATAAGAGTTTTGCTACTAGACCTTGGTTACGGACTACTATATGCCATATGTGCAGATATGGGCCCCTGATTCCGCAGAATGTATGTATACTCTGTCAGGTCATTCGAAAACTGTGAACTGCTTAGAATTTTTTACCCGTGGTGATCAACAGTATTTGATTACCGGCTCTGATGATTGTACTGCCAAGGTACTTACGTAACATTTGTCGTATGAATGAAACTTTTTAATTTAATAATAGTACACTACTTCAGTGCACATAACCTTGTGCATGGTCTGTTTTTGTGAATCAGATACGGGATATGCAGACAAAGATATGTGTTCAGACACTGGAAGCTTTCATGACTGAAGTTATTTTTGTCTCTTCCTCTCCCAATCTCCCCATGCTAATTACAGGTACAGGCGATGGTACTGTCCATTTGTGGAACTCGGTCAATTTCAGGTAAGCACCAAAGTTGGTTGCCCTAACTTAGCATGTCAATGTGTTGCCATGTGAATATTTTTGCGATTTATTTGTTACCAATGTGCCAAAATACTGAACACACGAAAATACCAACATTTCCAAACGTAGCTAACTGCATGCAGGCCTATATTCATATATTTACGGACACACTGAGCTGGCAAGTTAGCCTGAATGTCTTCCTCTCCCACCCCTTCTTGTTTTTACATGTAGACATAAACTTCCTAGTTTGGTTACATTTATTTTCCTTTTATTCCGCTATTTTTTTTTCTGTATCATGTACTAATGTCTGGGGAAAGTTTAAGTGACTTCTTCCTCTCTACAGGGTTGAGAAAGTCTTCCAAATTTTTCTTCCACGATATGCGAGTCATTTTCCGTACTTCATGGGTCCAAGAAGGTAATCAAATTTGTTTGTTCGTTTTTTGAATGTTGCTTCGTTACCCACTGCTTAGGAGGATCGAATAGAATATGTGTTGCATGTATAACAACTTCTTTCTCTACAACCATGGATTTATATAGTATTTCTAAGATACTGCAGAGGAAACTACATGCGAAAATTGCAATCGAGCTCATAATTTTGGCATATTTTCAACATATATCATCATCTCTGCAAATAGAGTATGTGAAATCATCTGGACATACCACGTAAAAATATTATATATACTATATAGGTGGGTATTATATACTTACATAATATCCCTACACACTCCAAAGCATGCTAGATACTCACTAGTTAGATTGTACAAAACACATATGGGTTTATAACATATTTCATTAATAACTCATAAGAAGAGATACATTTCATTTACTTTTCACCATGTTCTAGAATATTTCGCCTACTTATAAACGACATCTCCTTCATTTCACAGGGTTGTCGTTCGACATTCTTATGAAGAAATTTCAGTCATGTGCATCAGTAATGTTGTATGTGAGACGGTAGCAACGTATTCTTATAAGCAACAGCTAAATGCAGATAGCATACTAGGAAGCAAGACATCCGAGGTGAGATCATTGGACTACATCTATACATACTCCCCAGATTGTTAATGCACGAGTTTTGGTCATGATGATAAGAAAGGACTTGTTTTGTCTATGGAAAAGATTTTAATCATGGACATAAAATTTGTGTGATGGGAACTTTCTGTCATTTGATGAAGTACTTTTGTGTTCAATGGAACACACATCCAAACGTAATTTAAAATTAGATTCCCATTGAAATGTATTTTACTTTGGAAATTGGCCCGCCAACTAATCTATAAAGATTGAAGAAGTGAGCCTAGCTCACTTGGTTAGAGAAGTGGATGTACAATCCAGCCACCCAGGTTCAAGTCTCCAGGAACACGAATTTAGGTTCTTATTATTTAAAAATAAAATCACTGTAGGGGCTTTCCCTACCGTATTCCTTTCAAAAAAAATCTAGAAAGATTATTTGTACCTCGTAAGTTTGGTAGTTAGCAAGTATCTAAAGCTTAGTACAGAAGCTTGTAGAAAAAGTTAATTACGGTTATGGAACAAATAAAGCACATGGAGTTGTGTTTTTGCATCTTCTTATTTCCTGACTTTTCCTGTCACAATATTAGAATGGAAATATTACGACTCACAACACTAGAAAAATAGAAAGACTCGTTTGCGTTTCTGCCATAGCTGGAGGCGGAATTTTAGCATGATCAATCTTGTCCATTGGCCCAATTGGATGGCCCAGATTAATAGCACGCAAAGGCCTTGTAGTACAGGCATGTTCTCGCAGGATGAGCATATCGAAATTCCTGAGATAGTATCATAGAGGAGCACACACAATTTTTTCTATTTTGTTTTTAATATTTGCGGTAATGGGAGGTTTATTTGGGTGCTTTCGGCCCAACTTACCCCCGACGGTTTCAGTCTTGACTCGCCGGCGGTAAGGAGTCTATCCCCGGCGACCCCAAACCAGCTCGCCGGCGGTAACTTACCGCTGGCCATCTCGAAGCGGACTTGCCGGCGGTAATAAGTGCGGCTATAAGGTTATTCCTAGTAGTGTGTTTGGCGGAGACATGTACGTGTTCGGTTGTTAGGACCGACGGTGGAGGTATACTCATCATGTAGATTGTTTTTATTACAGGACTCTAACATGTATGTCGGGAAAATCCATGGAACTTAACTTTCTGTCAGTGGTTCACTTGGTTACCCAATGCTACTTATGTGTTTGGTACTGTAGGACGAAAATTTGTCAATCAAGATGGTTGTTAAGTGTAAAAATTCATCTGATGCAGGCGATCGGCACCAGCAGGCTACTTGATGTCCATCTCATGTCGGGCTCGCTCGAGCTAATAAATAATACAGATGAATGCGTGGCCTTTGAGATCCAGGGGATGGGCGGTATTTTGCCTGCGAAATCTACTTACACTCTCATTATTAATTACTCGAAGGGAGCTATTCTTAAGAGCAGCATATCGGGGGATACATACGTGCCATTTGAAGGCGAATCTGAGTGTAGTGAATTTTTCGAGGATGCCAATGAGATGAGGAACGCGGTGCATGAGCTGTCACTAGATGCTATTTTTGCTCGCCAAGGAGAGACTTTATTTCCGGTGAGTTAGTTCCTATATTTTGAAAGAAACATTTGTCCTTAGTGGTTTGATTCATACTACCTTCATTCCAAGGCTTAAGGTTTATATTTTTTTGGAAATGTCAAATCAAGTAAAGTTTAACCAAATTTTCAGAATAATCTATCAACAAATATGATATTTTATAGATAGCACATGAAAATAATTGCATTATCTACCTAATAATATTAATTTTGTATTTTGAATATTAATGATTTTTAATAAAAACTTGATTAAACTTAACATAGTTTGACTTTCTAAAAAAATATACGGAGTAGGCCTTAAACATTAAGATGGAGGTAGTAGCAAGCAAGAAACCATAGGTGTTTCTTTACTAAAAAACATCTAAAACATGTTGTATATCTAACCGTTGCTAATTTAAATATAGCAAATACTATCTAACCGTTGCTAATTTAAATATAGCAAATTTAAATTAGTAAATACCATGTAACCATTGCTAATTTATATTAGCAAATACTATGTAGCCATTCAGCCTCCGGCCTCGCCATTTCCACACCCAAACCGCACCACCGTCATTGTGACCACCCTCTGTCCGCTCGTCCCAAAGTGGCGCCTCCAAGGAGGAGAACGACGGCGCATCGTCGCCAGCCTGTAGCCTGAGTTTTCACCCGGGAAGAAGGGGAATAGAGGGAAGGTTACTTCACCAGCCCTTCAAGAAGGACGGCGATAGTATCGGCGTTGTCAATGTGGCTGACACAGAGCCAACCAAGAGTTTCCCCCGTCACCCCTCCCACCCTACACACAACTCGCACTGACGCGGAAAATGCAGTCTGAGGACCAACCATGATGTATCTGGCACAGAGAAACAGAGCAGTGGAGACACAAATGAACAGACGAAGAAAACGCCAGAGCACTGCTGCGCCGCAACCAGCCTTCCGCAGGCTCCTCACCGTCCACACGGCCAAGAAGACTGGCTAGAAACAACGAATGCCACCCGCTTTCCGGTCAACGTCGCCACCCATCGTACAGGGTCGTCGTCCTGGTGTCCAAACTCAGACCTCCGAAGATCCAAGGGAAAACGGGGGAAAACAGAGCGAGGGTCTCGAGCTCGCAAGCACGCGACGGCCAGCAACAACACCACGACCCTCGAAATAGCACCTACAACCCCATGGCTGGCTGGGGTACCAGGCCAGGCCTGGGGGCCTCGCCCCGGCCCGAGAAGGAGGCGGCCAGACTGGCTACGCTGCCTATCCGGCTCTACTTGCAGGCCGTTGCGCCGCCGCCATGTGGTCGACCACCCTCTTTTTGTGCCTCCCGCCTCCAGCAGCCCACAGCGGGCCGTGCTCGCTTCGCCCACCATAGCAGATGCTCCCGAGCACGCCCAACTAGCAGATCCGCCACACCGCCGCCACGGCCCCTGCCCAGCGTCGCGCCTCCAAGCACCAATGCCTCTCGCGCCGCCATCACCGCGAGGAGTAGAGGAGACGCCCCGCCGCTGCCGACGCTGCATGAGCTTCGCTCAGTGGCACCCGATCGAGGCAGTGGAGGAGGAGGAAGGGAGCTAGCTGCGGTGTTTCTAGGGTTTCACCCTGGGACTTGCGGGAGCCCAGGACGAAACAATTCGCTCTAGTGCGGAGTGCTCGATACACTGGTGGAAAAAAGGGCTTTGGTCGCGGTTGGCAACTGCCATTAGTCGCGGTGGCGCAACCGCGACCAAAGCAGCGCGACTAAAGGCCCCCCCCTTTAGTCGCGGTTCCTTACGAACCGCGACTAAAGGCCCGTCCACGTGGGCCGCGAGGCGAGCGCCGGGGCGGAGGACCTTTAGTCGCGGTTCTTCGGCCAACCGCGACTAAAGGCCTCCGCGAGGTTTAGGGTTTTAGCCCCCTCCCCTAAATCTGGTTTCTTTTTAATTTGTATTTTTTTATTTCTTTTGGGTTTTAATTTTGAAGGAGTTTCACATATTCTACGGTACTGTATACATACATGCATATGAATGTACAATTTCAAACAAATTTGAAATTAGAACCAAAAAGAATTCAAGAGTAATATACAATATATATTCAATATCGGATGACCATATACAATATATATTCAATATCGGATGACCATATACAATTTTGAACAAGTTAGTTACAAATTCCGGTGCGTATAAAGATCTACGTCATCGTAATAGTGTTCTCCTCTAGGATCGATGACTTCCCTCGCCAACCATCCAGCTAGTTCCTCTTGAAGTGGTCGGAAGCGAGCTTCGGACTAAGCGTCTTCCGGAGGTTATTCCTCGGGATGTTGTTCTCACACGTCCGGTCCCGCTCATTGCGGTATCTCCGGATCCTCTCACAAACATAGTATCCACATAGATTGGTCCCCGGTGGCTGAGTATCCCCGGACGTCGGCACTCGCCATTTTAAAATGTAGCTCTTTTTTGAATTCACCGACCTTGGTATCTACGAACCGTCTCCAAACCCTACGAGGCAAAGAAAATTAAATAAACAAGAGAGTTATTAATTAGTTACTTGATATAAGGAAATGATGAACGAAATAGGCCGATCGATATAGAGCGCAAATGAATGAAAATAATTACTTTTGCATCATTTTTCTCATGTCGCCCCAAAGCGCCGGATCCATATTCGAGAGAGTCGTGGACGAGAACCGAGGAGGTCTCGAACTTTAATTACCATAAGAATCCAGTGGAACCTGCGGACACGATACATGCACAGATCATGCATAACTCATCGATTAGCCACATACCATGCATGGAGTAAACAAAAGAGAATGTGCTCAAGACAGAAACACTCACCCAAAATGGTAAGGAAATAGAATATCACTTTTCTCTTGCTGTTTTCTAATAAACCGCCACGAGTCTTCCTCCACGTCGGCGGGGTGGTATTCTAACACATATGAATTAACGATGTGTGGGTCAATGAACCCAACATCATGGATGTTCCTTATTCGCATTTCCCGCTTCTTCATTCCGCATAATATATAGCGTACACAACAAGATAGTTAGGACAATATATATATATATAGTGCAGGCAATGAACGAGATGGGGTAGAAATTAATAAATCACTTACGTAACGTAGCAACCGATGATAGATTTGTCGAGCTCGCGCAGATTGAACAGTCTGGAACAATTCACTCGGAGGAATTTGTACCCGATAACGTTTGAAGTGATGCACATATTTAACTTCCGCATAGATATAGTCTTTGGCGTTTTCATGTTTTATGTAAGCCTTGTACCAATTTAGCAGACCTTTCATTTGTCGAGGTAGATCCTCTTCTCGCGCGAGCTCGATGAGAGGGCCATTCTTCACATATGAAAATACTACGTCCTTCATTGGCGCCTCATCAAGGCCTAACACCGCACGAAGAGTGATACCTAAGTCGGCCGCTTGTTTTCCGGCACTTTCTACGAGTCAATCCATAGTGCTGCCGCAGCTGCTATGATATCGGGGGCATCCGGACCGGCGGCTTGCACTATGAGCGGGGCGATCGATTGTTTACTTTGTTCCCCGAGCTGGGCAACTTCTTTCCCCCTTTCTAATTTTGACTCGGCCTCGTCCTTCAAGGCTTTCTTCTCCGCCAACTCTTTCCTGGTCTTCAACGCGAGTGCTTGCCTACGAAGTTCACGTAAATAGTCGTCGAGCAGATTCTTCGCGGCTTGGGACGGTGTGTTCAAAAATGACTTAGCCCATCGCTTTTCCTTGTCGAATATACCGGCTTGGGCTCGCCCTCTATTTTCTTCTTGACGTTCGCCTTCCATTTCTCTAAATCAGCAGCCCGCGCCCGCCTCGACTTCCTCGGCACTACTTTCCCAAGGCCTCGTGGGGAGAGGCTTCGATGATACCTCCGGTACCTTTGTTTTCTTAGGTACGTAAGGGTCCGGGTTAATAACCCAGGACCGCTTCGCTTCTTCGCCGGAGGTGGATTGGGGGCGGTACCGGTGTCCGATCACCCGCCGGACGAGGACCGGGGCGGCGGCGTCGGCCGACGTGAATGAGGTGTATTAGGTGAAGCACCACCGCCACCGTCACCGCCACCGCCACCGTCACCGCCACCGCCACCGTCACCGCCACCGCCACCACCACCACCGTACGGGGTGGACTTGTTGGCGCCTCGCCCGGAAACTTGATAAATTTCTTCTCGCCATAGAATGAACTCGGCGCTTGACATCTCCAAGTCTTTTCACCCCTTCGGTGTGTAGCAATGTCAATGTCCAGGTCCTCAAACCCTTGGACTATCTCCTCCACCGTCACACGAGCATAGCCATCTTGAATGGGGTTGTTGTGGTGGAGTGCTCCAGTGGTAAAGCACCGCCGATGGCTACCTTCATGGACATGTTCCCGATAGGATAATACGGATGACATGCTTTCATCTCCTTTATATCGTCCACGGGGTAGCGAGGAGGCTCCGGTGCAGTAATTTCGACCACCGCAGGCTCCGGTGCAGTAATTTCTATCGTCGGTGCACCAGCCGGTGAGGCCTCCGTGGAAGCCACGCTGCTTCTTCTCCGCCGCTGGCTTCCGAGATCCATTGGATGATCTTCAGCATGTCTGCGCCCGAGATGCATCTCTTTCGGCGACTAGTACACTCACGGTTTTCTTCATCACATCCATTTCAGCTACCAACTTCGCCACAACATCCGCATCCCGATCCATCTTTCTCTTACGGCTTCAGTAACCGTACGGGTCATCTTTCTCGGGGAACCCTAGTTTCCACGAAATGTCCCCGGGCATGCCTCGTACACGTCCTCCGTGTTCGGGATTCCCGAGGGCTTTTGTCGTGGCGTCGTTCTCTCCGTTGAACCCGATCCTCCCCTCTTGAGCATCCCTCATTGCCTCAATAAGCTTTTGGGTGGGTGTAATTATTTTGCCCCGATAAACACACTCCCTGTCTCCGGGTTCGCCGATCCCCCATGCCCGTACCACCAGCTTTTGGCCCTTGGGTCCCATCCCTCCGTACTCGGACGGATTCCTCGCGCCCTCAGCCTCGTTCTCCATCTTCTCCCACTTAGGCTGCCAAAAGCGATACCCTCCCGGCCCCATTTTATGATTGTACTCCTTCTTGGCCGCATTTTCCTTATTTTTTTTCGATAGTTCAAGGAACCGCTCCGATTTCTTTTGCTTCACAAATTCTGGCCAATCATGTTGCGGTTTCTCATATTGTCCTTTGAAATCCGGAGTCTTGCCCTGGTTGACAAAGTCATGGGCTAGATTTTGCTTGTATTTCCGGAATGCGTTGGCCATCCTAGAAAGAGCGAACTCGTTTGACTAGCTTGCGCCTCTTCTTGTTTTCCGCAATCTTGTTACCCTCCTCATCGTATTTGCGGTATTCCGGAGGTAGAACGAAATGTTCCATAAGCTTGTTGAAGCAATCTTTTTTTCTCTCTGTTCGACAAAAGTGAAACCAACACGTGCCTTCTTTGGCTCATTCCACTCCGGCGGGTGATCGAGACGTTGTCTCTAACAACGGCTCCGCATTGGCCGACAAACTTGGTGGCGTTCTTGCTGGGCTCCGGCCGCCTGCCGGTTTCTTCGTCGACAACATCGATGGTGCATGTTTCTCCTCGCTTTCATCGTCTTGGTTGCGCCACGCTTTGACGACGACGTACTCGATTTTTTCGACGATCCGGCCGAGGGCTAAAATAAGAAAGAGAGTCGCGCGCGTTAGTACACACACATTAATTTATTCAAATCAGTTAGTTGTATCACCAGACGCTCAATATGTATATATATATACCTCGGCGCCGGAGGTGGTTGCTACTTCCAACTGAAGATCGTCGTTTATCGACGTTTCTTCGGCATCATCTGCTTGCTGACGGCGCCCTTCATCTTCACCCTCAAGGTTCAGATAAGAAGAGATATCATCTTCTTCTTCTCCGGTCGGCACATATATAACATCGCCTTTTATGATGCCGAAGATATGTTCTTCAGCGTCCGGATCATAGTTGTCCGGAATCGGGTCACCTCTATCGTCCGCCATATGTCGATCCCGAAAACATGTAGTCAAAACTAATTATTTAAGTGCGGTGTCGAAAGGGCGGTGGCAAAAGGAGAGAGGGCGGTGGCGGTGGCAAAGGGCGGTGGCGGTGCCGAGGACAACACATAGAGGCCTCCCTCGCCGTATACGGAGGGGGCGGCGAGGCAGGGGCGAAAGGGCGGTAGCGGTGTGCCGATCCTCTCTCTCGTAAAAAAAGAAAAAACCCGCGCGTATACGGAGGGGGAGGCGAGGGCCTCGCCGCCCCCTCCGTATACATGCGGGGTCGGTGGCGGTGGGTTTGCTAGTTAATTTTTTTGTTAAGTCAAAATTCAGAAATTTTTTGTCCACTTAAAATTTTATTAAGTCAAAATTATCAAGTTTTATGTTTTTTTGTTAACTATATATATAGTTACTAATTAATTTCATTAATTATAAGTGGACAAAACAAAAAATTATTAAGTCAAAATATGTTTTTTTTGTTAACTATATGTTTTTTTATTAAGTCAAAATTATAACTGAAATTTATAACTGAAATTTATAACTCAAATTTTGTTAAGTCAAATTTACCGTTTTTATTAAACTAATTAACTACTTAAAATTAAAAAGAACAAAAAAACTAAAAAAAACTAAAAAAAAAGAAAAAAAAACCCTGGCCGCTGTGGCGCCCCGGCGCCCTCTCGATCTCTCCCGGCCGATGGTGGACGTACGGCGGCGCCGGCGCCGCCGGCGGCGCGCGCGGCGGTGACGTGTGTGGCGGCGCGCGGCGGTGGCCCCGGCAGTACTGTGTGGCGGCGCGCGGCGGTGGCCCCGGCAGGTGTGGCGGCGGCGCGAGCCCGCGCGCGCGCGCGGCGCTCGATCCGTCGACGGCGGCGGCGGCGGTTACGGCGGCGGCGGTTACGTACGGCGGGGGCGCGGACGCTTACGGCGGCGGCGGTTACGGCGGGGGCGCGGACGCTTACGGCGGCGGCGGTTCCGGCGGCGAAGACGAGCGGCGGCGCAGGCGACGAAGACGGCGCAGACGACGACGAAGACGAGCGGCGGCGCAGGCGACGAAGACGGATCGATCGAAGATGAGACTCTGGCGCGGCGGTTCGCGCCGCGGGAATTTATAGGGACCACCCTTTGGTCGCGGTTGGTCTGGCCAACCGCGACTAAAGGTCCCCCTTTAGTCGCGGTTGGCCGAGCCAACCGCGACCAAAGGCCTTTTTTCGCCCTTTTTTGGTTCCCGCGGAAATGACTTTAGTCGCGGTTGGCCGACCAACCGCGACTAAAGGCCTTTTTCAAAATTCTTTTCTTTTTCAAAATGTTAAAAATACATATAATTCATTTCTACTTGTGAAAAATACATATAATATATCAAAAAATTCAGAAAAATAAAAATAATTCAATTCAAAATCTTAAAAATACAAATTATATATCAAAAAAATTAGAAAAATAAAACAAATTCATTTCAATATGTTAAAAATACAAATTATATATCAAAAAAATCAGAAAAATAAAACTAATTCATTTCAATATGTTAAAAATATAAATTATATATCAAAAAATTCAGAAAAATAAAACCAATTCAATTCAAAATGTTAAAAATACAAATAATATATCAAAAAATTCATAAAAATAAAACTAATTCATTTCAAACACATCACGGGCATTTCTCTTCTTCCCGCCATTTCTTCCCCGTCTTCCCGCCTCTTTCTTCCCGCCAATTTCTTCCCGCCAATTTCTTCCCGCCAATTTCTTCCCGCCAATTTCTTCCCGCCTCTTTCTTCCCGCCTCTTTCTTCCCGCCAATTTCTTCCCGCCTCTTTCTTCCCCCTCTTTCTTCCCGCCAATTTCTTCCCGCCGCCTCTTTCTTCCCGCCTCTTTCTTCCCGCCATTTCTCACTACATATATGTTGCCCGGCTTGGCCAAGCATTATCACATCTCTACAATCTCTCATCACTCTCTCATGGCTTCCACCGCACCCACTCTAACCTACCAGCAGGTGGAGGAGCTTTGCGCCTCGAACTACCCTTGCCCTCCGGGCTACCGCGTCCCCGCCGGGCCTGGAGCCTAAGCGCCGGCGGCGTGCCGGTCCCTCCCGTCCCTCGTGGTACCGCGCGCCGGCGGCCATCACGAATCACTACTACCTCGACCTCACGCCGGAGCAGCCGGATGAATCCCCGCCGGCATCCCGATAACCAGCATACTTGGGACGCCTTCTTCATCAATCGGCGTGAGAGGGCGCTCGCCGGGTATGAGGAGGACGGTCCGCCTCCCGGAAACTTCCACGAGGCCGGCCGTCGGCTATGGTGGTACGGCCGGACTCCGCAGAGCGTCATGGACTACATCACGGCCGGCGATATCCCCCGCCCTGCGCTACCCTCGCTTCGAGCCACGAGCGCCGCCCCGACGACAGCGACGACAAGCAGGCGACGACGACGCCGGCAACTTAGAAGGCGACGACTACCAAGCACAACGGCGGCGGCTATGAAGACTACGAGTATGCATATTATACGCCTAGGCAGGAGTATGACTAAATCACTCCAAATTTCATGTATGCAGGAGTATGACTAAATCACTCCAAATTTCATGTATGCGGAGTATGACTTAGTCACTCCAAATTTCCTATATGCAGGAGTATGACTTAGTCACTCCAAATTTCATGTATGCAGGAGTATGACTTAGTCACTCCAAATTTCATGTATCATCAGTGCTATCTCGAGTCAATTGAATCATTCGAAAATGGACACCAAACACATCACGGGTAATATAATTCACATGATTCATTCAACAAAGTTTGGTACAATAATAAATTATTACACATCATTTCTTCCCTTGTGTCCCTGCTTGCTTACGATTGTGCCGTATCCATGGAGCATCCTCATCATTTAACTTAATGCTTGGGTCGGTGTTCACTTTGAAGGGCGGAATTTCAGCAAACATATTATAATCTTCTCGACATGTCTGTCTTGTCCTCCACTCCCACGATGTTTCTTTTCCCCGAAAGAACAATGTGGCGCTTTGGATCATCGCATGATGTACTCGATCGTTTTCTTATCTTTCCGTTTCCTCGGTTTGCTACTCATGTCCTTCACATAGAAAACCTGAGCGACATCTTTCGCTAGGACGAATGGTTCGTCAAGGTAACCAAGATTGTTGAAATCCACCATTGTCATTCCGTATTGCTGGTCCACCTTTACCCCACCTCCTGTTAGCTTGAACCATTTGCACCGGAACAAAGGGACCCTAAAGGAGGGTCCATAGTCAAGTTCCCATATCTCCTCTATGTAACCATAATATGTGACCTTTTGCCCATTCTCGGTTGCTGCATCAAAGCGGACACCACTCGTTTTGGTTGGTGCTCTTTTTATCTTGGGCGATCGTGTAAAATGTATTCCCATTTATCTCGTACCCTTGGAAAGTCGTTATAGTCGAAGATGGTGTCTTGGCCAACATGTACAGACTGATCTACAACCTTATTGTCACTCATTAAATGTTTTCTCAACCAACCGCCGAAAGTCTCCATGTGGGCCTTCCTAATCCAGGATTCAGGCTTCCTGTGGTTGTCCGAGCGTAAAATATTCTTGTGTTTCTCAAAGTACGGAGCAACCAAGCTGGAATTGGTCGAACCGTGTGGTGTGCTTCGATCGGAGAATGGCCGTCCATACATATCATTGATTTCCTTCCGATCGTGCCTTTTCCACTTAGTCTCCCCTCGTGCCGCGATTGAGGAAGACCAATCGGCTTAAGGTCGGGAACAAAGTCAACACAAAACTCAATTACCTCCTCATTTCCATAGCCCTTGGCGATGCTTCCTTCTGGCCTAGCACGGTTACGAACATATTTCTTTAATACTCCCATGAACCTCTCGAAGGGGAACATATTGTGTAGAAATACAGGACCGAGAATGGAAATCTCATCGACTAGGTGAACCAGGAGGTGCGTCATAATATTGAAGAAGGATGGCGGGAACACCAACTCGAAACCGACAAGACATTGGATCACATCGTTCCGTAACCGTGGTAGAACTTCCGGATTGATTACCTTCTCGAGAGATTGCATTGAGGAATGCACATAGCTTCACAATGGCTACTCGAACATTTTCCGGCAGAGCCCCTCAAAGCAATCGGAAGCAATTGCGTCATAATCACGTGGCGGTCGTGAGACTTCGGGTTTTGGAACTTTTTCTCCGCCATGTTTATTATTCCCTTTATATTGGACGAGAATCCCGACGGGACCTTCATACCGCTCAGGCATTCAAAAAAGATGACCTTCTCTTCTTTGGTCGGAGCGTAGCCGGCACGACCTTGAAACCGTTCCGGATGCGGGTCATCGGGGTCTTTCAAACTTTGCCGGTCCCGCCGTGCTTCCTTTGTATCATTTGACTTCCCATACACGCCCAAGAAGCTTAGGATGTTCACGCAAATATTCTTCGTAACGTGCATCACGTCGATTGCAGAGCGGACTTCTAGGACTTTCCAATATTCTAGCTCCCTGAATATAGATTTCTTCTTCCACATGGCTACGTGCCCGTCGGCTCCCTTCGGAACCGATTGTCCGCCAGGACCCTTTCCAAAGATGACTTTCAAACCCTTGACCATATCAAATACCTCAGCACCAGTAGTGTTCCGCGAGCTTCGGCCGGTGATCCGCCTTGCCGTTGTAATGCTTGCCTTTCTTTCTTACTCGGATGACCTTTCGGAAGAAATCGACGATGCCCAAGGTACACGTTCTTCTTACAATTTGGCAAATGTACACTTTCAGTCTCATGTAAGCAGTGCGTGCATGCATTGTATCCCTTATTTGACGAGTCCCGAAAGGTTACTAAGAGCAGGCCAATCGTTGATGGTTACGAAAAGCAACGCTCGTAGGTCAAATTCCTCTTCTTTGTGCTCATCCCACACACGGACACCGTGTCTGCCCCACAGCTCGTAAAAGCTCATCAACTAATGGCCTTAGGTACACATCGATGTCGTTGTCGGGTTGCTTCGGACCTTGGATGAGCACTGGCATCATAATGAACTTCCGCTTCATGCACAACCAAGGAGGAAGGTTGTAGATGCATAGAGTCACGGGCCAGGTGCTATGGCTGGAGCTCTGCTCGCCAAAAGGATTCATGCCATCCGTACTTAGACCAAATCTTATGTTCCTTGCGTCGCCTGCAAAATCTTTGAACTCTCTGTCGATCTTTCTCCATTGCGTTCCATCTCGCGGGGTGTCTCAACTCCCCGTCCGACTTACGGTCCTCTTTGTGCCATCGCAACAACTTGGCATGCTCTTTGTTCCCGAACAGTACGTTTCAACCGTGGTATTATAGGAGCATACCACATCACCTTGGCGGGAACCCTCTTCCCGGGTTTCGGCCCTCAACATCGTCACCGGGGTCATCGCCTCCGATCTTATAACGCAATGCGAGTGCATACCGGGCATTCATTCAAATTCTCGTATTCACCGCGGTAGAGGATGCGATCGTTGATGCATGCATGTATCTTCGTAACCTCTAAACCTAGAGGGCAGACAACCTTCTTTGCTTCGTACGTAGTGGCGGGCAGCTCGTTATTCTTTGGAAACATATTCTTCAACATTTTCAGCAAGTTTTCAAATGCCGAGTCAGCTACACCTGCCCGTGCCTTCCATCTCAGCAAATCCAAGTGTGCAGCCCAGCTTTTTCGGACCATCATCGCATCCGGGGTACAGCGCCTTCCCGTGATCCTCTAACATGCGATCCAAATTCTCCCTCTCTTTTTCAGTTTCGCAGCGTCTCCGTGCATCAGCAATGGTCCGACCAAGATCATCAACGGGATCATCACGTGCCTCTTCTTCACCTTCCCCTTCACCTTCAGCATCCTCCATGAAAGTATCACCGAAATGAGAAAGATAGCTTTCATCATTGAAATCATCCCCTTCTTCATCTTCTTCCATTATAACCCCTCTTTCTCCATGCTTGGTCCAACAATTATAGCTTGGCATGAAACCGTGCCGAAGCAGGTGCATGTGAACATCTCTTGAGGAAGAGTAACCCTTCTGATTCTTACACTTAACACATGGACAGATAACAAAACCCCCCTGCTTGTTCGCATTAGCCACTACGAGTAAATCTTTCAAACCCGTACTGAACTCGCCGGAGAGTCGGTTACCGTACATCCATTGCCGATTCATCTCGCATTATTATAATATAAAATATATAATTAACCATCATGCATTTGTTAAACTAACTAGCTACAAACAATATAAATTAAACAATTAATGAACTACACACACATGCATATTTTATCAATGACACATATCAAAGGTTCAAGTTGCTAACCGCGATCGAGGAGGAAAAATTAAATGAGAAAGCTCAAGTGTGACTCCAACACTTCATATCATGTTTGTTTCATGCTCTTGGGGCATTTCATCAAACACCTTATGTGCATAAGAGGAACCAAAAGCAAACCTAACACTCACTTGTGAAGAGAATGGCTCCAAATGGCTAAGTGTTGGCTGCTGGATGGGTATATATAGGGGAGGGGCTTTAGTCCCGGTTGGCCCGGCCAACCGCGACTAAAGGCCTTCGGGCACCTTTAGTCGCGGTTGGGCTGGCCAACCGCGACTAAAGCCCCCACGTGCACCGGCCGGCCACCGTGCGCCCTGGGCCCAGGCCTTTGGTCGCGGTTCGCCACACGAACCGCGACTAAAGACCCCATTAGTCGCGGTTCCTTTACCTTCGCGACTTATGGGGCTTCCCGGAAGCCTGTTTTTCCACCAGTGATATGATCCACCAGGGCGTATCCGAAGGTACCTATTATGGGCTCTATGGTGCGGTCACAATACTCAGCGCTGGTTTTGTCGATGGTGAGCATCCCCATGCGTTGTTCGCCAACATGTGTTGCGTGGGCACATTTCCGGTTGAGTGGATAGGTCCATCGGCATTGTGCACACGTGTGAGTTGTGCGCTTACGAATCGGCTGGTGGTGGCACCACAAGGTGACTTCAGTTTGGCAGCGCTTGAGTTAAGTGATGGACCTAAAGTTTCATGGTAAAAATTAATGCCATATAAATCTTGTACATAAATTTACATTAAAATTCTAAAAAACAATAAATGTATCATGACTATAATACTACTAGATGATGCTATCCACCATAGGAATAGTATCATATATACAAGTATCATATTGCATGATACTACTACTCCCTCCGATCCATAGTATTCGATGCTAAAATGGATGTATCTAGAACTAATATGTGTCTAGATACCTCTATATTAACATCAAGTAATATGAATCAGAAGGAGTACATGATACTTACCACTATGATGAGCCTTATCTGGTGGTATATGCAAGGTTGTCCACACATCGTGGAGCTCATCCTGGGCGTGCGGCTGAACCTACAGCACGAGGATGCTGCCCCAACATCCTCGTGAATGGCAGCGTCGTCTTCCTTCTCCGCCTGAGGTGGGCGGCAAGTTGTGCTGGATCTTGGGATCCCATGAATTGAGAAAATAATTGTCAAGGCAGCAACCCAAGTGGTCTTTTCGTGTGATGTCACCAATCTTCCTGCAATGGGTCTTCTTCGATCTGGCCACCAACGAGTTCTAGACTTCTCCTTCAAGGGGGTGCAACGTGAAACTCTGTTTTTTGTACCGACACAGTGGGAAATGCCTACCAAAGATCTCCATAGTATTGACACAGGCGGAGAATGACATGGTAGTTGCGATTGGAAGACATGATAGTGTGGGCGGAGGTGGGGTCTTGGATGCGATGAAGACTTTGCTTCACAGGCTGTTGTAGGGCATGGCTTGCGCCATAATGCTCCCGTCCATATCAGACAGAATTTCCCGTGCGGCTGGTGTAGTAGCCACCGCAAGTGGGAGCGGCAACACTAGAGGACATCTTTGTTGGTAGTGCTTCTCGAGTATCGAGTTTTGATTTCGAGGGTGAAAACCTAAGAACCTTGATCAAGCGACGATAGCACTTGTGCATTGGTCCCTTCTTCGAGGCGTTGCTTTTAGAGAATCTCTTTTGTAGTCCGGGTGTTGTTATTGGTGGTGGTTCTGCTGTGGGTGATTGATCACCGTGGCAGGGCTCATTTTCTTTCCTTTTTGGTTGTGTGCATCCTTCATTAGAGATAGCAACAGGTATGCTTCACCGGGGAGCGCCTTCTCGTGCCACCATTCCCATTTAATGACCGGGGAGAAAATTTTCCCATCCCCATCCCCACCGGGTTCGGGGAGGGGATCGATTTCCCCATTAAGATGCTAAATTCAAATTCTATTCTCAAAATTTTATGATCTTACATGTTTTACACATATAAAAATAAGCAACTTTATAATACGTACATGATAAAATACAAAAAAATAACCAGTATCATATATGCTAAATTGTATTGAAATATACTACACTATATAAAATATTACAACATATTTCATGTAAAAATATGCCAATTTATATGTATATAAAAGTATAACGGGGGATAGTGGTGAACGGGTATGGGGAGACCTTTTAATCCCCATCCCCATTTTAGATAGCGGGGATTAAAATTTCCCAATACCCGTCCCCTAATAGATGAATTCTCCACGGGTTTGCGGGGAACGGCCCCGTTGCCATCCCTATCCTTGATATCTTTAAGCATCTTGCTGGTGCTAAAGTTGGGTGTAGTTGATATCCACGCGCTATTAATATGTCCCCTTTATCAAAATATAAATCAATTATTTACAAATATAAACATGTACTCGTAAAATATGAAAAAAAAAACATAATGTAAAAAATGGGTAGTTTTTTCCGGCGGCACTCGCCGGCGGCGACATGGAGAGGGAGGGAGGCGGGGTACCGGTGCGGGGGAGTGTGGGTGCCCCAGTCACCTCGGGGGGACGACAGGAGCGAGAGCCGCAACAAAATATATGGACGGGTAGTTCACCGCCATCAACGAGGTGACAAACAGTGTCTCTTCTTTGACAGAGATATTCTACGAGAAAAGGGCCACAGAAAAAAGTCAAACCTCAATTAGCACTCCCCGAAGCCGCTGCAATGGTGGACGATGCAGTTATGGGTGCGCTTTGCGCATGTGCTCAAAAATTATGCACTCTTAGGAAAAAACTATCAACGACTATACGATTATTGGATATCATATGGAAATTTATACTCCCTCCGCCTGTTAATAGATGTCCAGTGGTTCGTCTAAATTTAGATGTATCTATACCTAAAAAAATGTCTAGACACATTCGAATTTAGACAAAATTTTGACATCTAAAAATGGGTAGTATCATTATTTATCTAATGACATTGATTTTACATAGTGCATGTGAATGTTTTTTTAAAAAGACTTGGTCATCAGAAAAAGACCTTATTAATTAGAAAAGAGGTAGTACCCATCGTCAGTTCAATATATACTAAGAAATTTACCCGTGCGTTGCATCGGAGGAGAAAAAACCTACACTCCCCGTAAGTGCAGTGACTCCTCTCGCTAGCCCTCGACGGTCTCGTCAACAATTTCAATATTGAGTTGCCCTGTACTCCAACCCGCTCCTGTGGGTGAGACACCTGGCGACCGGCTGATGTAGGGGTGTTACGAACCTACTTTTAGTGTCACTTAACAAGACCGGATCACAAGGATTCAAGTAGCAATTTGAGAATACAAGCAGCAAGGAGATAGGGATCAAAGAATCTAAAGTTGTATATGATGCCCCCCATAGGGGGCCTCACAGAGATTAGCTGCTCGTAGCCGTTGGATCTTACCCGTCTGGCAATCTTGTCCGTCCATTTTTTCACTGGTGGAGTAGTCCAGGACGAGGCCCTCGCGCGAACCCACTTTTTATCCATGGGTCGATGAAGTCCACCCGGCCCGGCATTGGCGCGTCGTGCCCTATCCAAATCCTCCCCGATCCAGCAGCCGCCGCCTCTCCCGCTCCCGCAGCCGTCGCTCCCGCTCCCGCTCCCGCCTGCCCGCCCTGGACGAGGCCCTCGCGCGAACCCACTTTTTATCCATGGGTCGATGAAGCCCACCCGGCCCGGCATTGGCGCGTCGTGCCCTATCCAAATCCTCCCCGATCCAGCAGCCGCCGCCTCTCCCGCTCCCGCAGCCGTCGCTCCCGCTCCCGCTCCCGCTCCCGCTCCCGCTCCCGCTCCCGCCTGCCCGCCCTCGTCCCCGTCGCAGCACGCCGCCGCGCTATGGCTACGGCAGCGCCGCCGCCTCGACGTCGCGGTGGGTTACGCCGGCTCTTGGCAGTAGATGAGCGCGGATGCGAGATGAATGAAGGCACGTCATGCGAGAGGTGAGTCTGGAGAGGAGGTCTCCGCCGGGGGCCAGCTTCATGACGAGGTACCGCCGGCGACGCCCACGGCGGCCTGCATCAGCTTTTCAAGCACGTCAGATTTGGTATATTCCGCCCCTATCCTCTACCTCTCACTTGTTTTGTCCTCTCATTCATGTCTGTGCGTTCCAGGGTGAATCAGTCGACGGGGCCGTTCCACGCGCTGCTCTGCGTGGGTCAGTTCTTCTCGCCCGAGGTCGCCGAGGAAGACATCCCACCGCGAGATGTGGCGGACTGTCTGGAAGGACGAGCCGACATGCCCATCCTGGCCTACTTCACCGGCGACTACGGCCCCACGGCGACCCGTCTTCTCTTGAAGGTCGCCGCCGACGCCAGAGGATTCGTGCTTGCCGGCCGTCCTCTTCAATCTCACGGTTCTCTCTCTCTTTCTCTTCTTTGGTTAACAAGAGTATTATCGTTTGCTATACCAGATGCATCTCGTCTTCTTTCGGTGATTTATCTCGGTCTTAAACTCATCAAGACCAGGAGGAACAACTCGTCCCAATCTTGCTGGTGTCGAACATTTTCAGCATCCACCTTCTACGCTCGGATAATCTCCAGAATTGATTTTTTTCGGAGGATTTTGTAGCTGGTAGATTATTTCACTCTGTACCGCACGGTGAGATTTCTGTTTGTTTCAAGGATTTACAATAAGATCATTAACATTCCACCGATTGTTTTCCACTTCTATTTATAGGTATATCTATGGCTTACTTGTCAGGAAAGAGAGGGCTAGGAGGGCCTAGCTGCTACAGCCAGGATGATGAGCCTGGAATTGTCGATTTGTAATTGACATATCCTTTGGTTCATTTTATCATTCTTCTGAATATCTCGGAGTGTTAATACCGCGAACATAAAATTATTAGCAAGTTGCGGTGATAATGGAGAGTCCGAGCACATACTTTCTTTGATCAAGCAACTGCCGTGTTTCATCCAAACTTTTCCCTTGTCCTTCAACCATCTTGGTGAATTAACCGTAACCGAGTAACATAAGTGCAAATAAAATAATATTAGCTCTGTTTCTTAATAGACATCCTTTTCTCAAATTGTTTCTCCTGTTTATACTTTGTGCAGTATTAATCACCATGTTCATAATTTTCCCTTTGTCAATGCCGAGCCATGTGTTAGGATCTTATAAGATTAATGTGGATGCATCTAAAGGTATAAACATTGTACCCCCATGGAGTTACCACACAGCTTAGCGCGGTTCGGCCATCGGATTGAGCCTTTAAATCTCTTCCCCGCCGTTGAATCGCGGTAAGACTGTTTTACTAATATGCCAAAACGATGCTCATGCATACAGTAACTAGGATTAATGTTCATCCCAGTAATAGCAATCTTCTCTTATGTACATATATTAATTATGCTCGCTGAATATTGGCTACTAGAGAATAATCAAATTTTTGGCTCATTTTTGTTACTTGGGCATTTTGATTTTCCATGAAGCTCTTAATTGCGGAAAAAGGTCGGATACAGTTACATCTCATTTTTTAGACTGCATGTTGCTTTATGGCTATACAATAAAATATAGTCTGATTTCATTAGCATATCAATGAAATTGCAGGTCCCAGGCATCTTTGGACATGAACCGCAAGCTTGGTTATGCTCTAAGTATGAGCCTCAAACCTATATGGATACATCAACTAAAAGCAAAGAGTCCATTGAGCTTTAGGTAATGAGTTTACTTGCATTAACATGTTACACTAATAGTAAGTTCTTGAAATATAATTGCTTTCAGTACTTCTCCTTTTGCACTTTATTTTGGACATCTGATTGCTACCAACATTCTTGCCTCTAGAAACAATTTTACTACTCACCGCCCCCTTTCCCGTGGATTCAGTTGAGGGGCGCATGTGGTCTTGTTTTCTTTGGCGGATTCCTTGGTTCCGTGGTATCTCCTTCTTCCGGCATTCTTTTTGGCTGCTGTCCCCGTCTACTTCTTGTGTTGAGCTGGTTGTTATTTTCTAGCCACTTTTGGTTCTTCCACCTGTCTCTCTGTGATTTGTTCTTCTGCTCGTCCGTCTTTCTTATGATTTTTGTCAGTGTTGTCTGCTCGCTCACATGGTTTGTGTGTTGCTCTCTCCTCCTTGCGGGTTATCTTCGTGCTGGAGCTTTCCGCATCGGATGGTTGTGGCTTGGATAGGGGTTTGCCTGTGCTTTTCGTAAGTTTGCCCCCTCTACTTCGATAGGTTTGTTGTGTCAGTCTAATTAGTGATACCACATATTTTGCATCTGATTTAATTAGCAGAACTGTGGAAATGCAGGTTCAAGGAGGGCATCTGGTGGGTCTTCTTGCAGCTCTGGACAAAAACCTTATGCTTGGTTAGGAGTTTGAACCTCAAATCTAATAGGAATAGAACAACTAAAGGCGGAGCCCATTCATCTTTAGGTAATGAGTTGACTTGCATTGGCATGCTACACTAATAGGAAGTTTATATGAAACTAAATAGAGTTCCACGAAAGTGATGAAACATTCAGCTTTGTATGGCTTATATTTACTCGGTTTTAGTTAACCACAGCGGGGTTCCTATACAGAGCTCAACAAGGATTCACTTTTTAAAATGAACATGCTTACTTTTATCACAGCGGGGTTCCTAGAACATTTTTTGGGTATTTTTTGTCTTATTTTCTGTAGTGATCTTCTTAATGCCCTGTTTCATTACAATCCCCTTGGTTCCGAGCATTGTGTGCTAGATAGGATGATGACAGTTTAGTTTTATTTTTTCTTCGTGTAAGCAATTCAATCCGATGGATTCAGGTACCATATATTGTATCTGCAGAAAATATGAGCAAAGCGTTAAATTGTATGCTATTTGCTGCAGCTTATTTAGTCCTAAAAAGCAATCAAAATGGACTAGATTTTCAAAAATAAAAAATTAAAGTTAGATTCTTGTGTTTTTATACATCATGCCATAGAAAGGAAAGGATTATCAGGGACTACTACCTATTCTTGGATATTGCTACAGACCGTAAGCTAGATTATATTCATTTATAACGTAATACCATAATTCTGTTGTTACGTTCCTTTTAGTGATCTTTCCACTCTTCATATCCAGCCTATACTTCCCGCTTCTCGTGTTTTTATACTTCTGTGTTTAAACTTGGGCCTCTATGTGGTTTCAGGCTTTCGGTAATGGAATAGTGACTGCATGAGAAGCTCCAGAACTTGCACACTCGTAAGTTGATCCTTGCTGCCTTTTTACAACAAGTTACCGTAAAAATATTTGCATGCACGTGCCTTGTACAGAGATGATCTATTCTTTAATGTGACAAGTATGATTGCCATGATTACACGAAATTTGAACTTGCTGGTGAATTAATTCGTCTTCAGTGTTATTTAACACGGTTGCAGTTTCTCTGAATCTGACAAGGTAGACTATATAATGAGCCCCTCTTTCTAATTCCTTCCTTACTCTCGAATTAAATTTTTGTCCTCCTTTAGAGTAGTATGATCAGTGCAAAAAATACAAGTGTGATTAAATTATGGTGCGGATTGTAAGTTCATAACAGAAATATGTGACTAGAGTATATAGGTAGCATGATTGGAGTATATATTTACTCAAGGAATCCTTCAAAAAATTAGAGATCAAGCCTTAATGTTTCTACGAAACCTGAGCTACACGCTTTGCATAGACCTTTGTAGTGTAATACCCCAAATTTACGAAATAAATATTTGTGCTTTATTGAAATGCAAGTAAGATATTGATAGAAGCTAAGACAGGTTGAGATACCCTTGGTTATTTAGATTTTACGGGAACATGCGCCCCAAATGATTTCAGTACCCTTGGTCTGCCAGGTAGCCCAAGTTAATTCAGATGATTTCTTCTACTTGTAACATTTTCTCATGGATATAGTGTATGTCACATTATTCCGAAGTTAGACTATATATGTACTTATTCTATAAATTTTGACAACTAATGTTATAATTTTGACATGTCTGTTTAATTTACATGAAACCGTATATTTTATAATTTGATTGCCAACATGTATGACAGTATGAGTTGATTCCACATAATAGTTCTAAGATTCTAGCTTTCATATAATTTATACTCTCATGTATGGCTTACTTTATTTCAAACTGTAGTAGATCTATCTATTACAGCTGGTTGTTTGACGTCAGTTGAATAATTATTTTCAACTTGAAGGTTTTCTTTCAAAATGTAGTTGATTTTTCTAGGTTTTAGCGGAAGATATATATTAGAAGAATAGTTAATGAGAACTACTGCTTATTTTATTGTCATTCTAAGTGTTAAGTTGAATCAGATTCTTTTATTACCGAATGTTGATGCTATGTTGCTGCGATGCTGCTTATTTTCCAGCGTGTGCTTTAAATACAATTTTCTGGTAAACAATAGTTCCTGACATATTTGTGTGTGCTTTGAAAGTTACAGTCCAGCTTTAAGTAGAGGAACCAATTAGAAGCTTCACTCAATCGAGGGGAATTTCAACAATTTGGGCTCGGTTTGGGTTGGGTGCTTGGGTCAGGGTAGGGTGCGGTCAATGTTTTTTTTCTCTTTGTGCAGGCTGCGGTGGTTCTTCCGGTATGCGACAAGCCATGCGACAAGCCGTTAAGCATGTACAGCCTTGTGTATATAGAATCAATTCTAACACTTATGCCCATATTTACTATTGTAGGATACTCCAAACGTAGTGGGTATTGTTAGTTAATAAAATATTACTCGACCTTATGCTAAAAATGCTTGTATGTAAGGCTGAGTGCCAACTTAAATAATGCGAGAATGTAAATTTTGTGTGACTTCTTTTTAACACATCTATATAGCTGCTTGAATTCGTGTTCTCGTGTACATGTGGATGTTTCAAATCCAATCCAAGTATTATGAAGGTTTGTCAATTATTAAATAGAAGAAGACTACATGTAGGCATGCAATTTTTCTCCTTATTTCTACGTTGTTATACAAATTCTGATTACGGGATCGTGCGCCAAGGCGCACATCTAAATCTAGTCAGAGGTAGAGGAAGGGAGGAATACAGAGGGGGAAGACAGCCGTGTTTCTGTTCCTGATCCAACTGGATGGTTTGCTGGTTGTCCTCGGTGTGTATAAGTAGAAGTGCTAGCACCTGGCGGGTCAGTCGGGCCAAGCCCATAACCGATGACCCGTGACGATGGCCCAGCTTGAGATACACAAACAAGGGTAATAACAAGGGGCTATAAAGCAAAGCTAGAGCTCGTGCCGGCTTTCACTGCGGTGTGCCTCGCGTTGTACAGGGTGATACTGTACCACCTCAAGTTCTGAACCACCTGTACATGCGGTGAAGCGGCGGGTCGGACGGCGTGCACCCGACGATGGATCCGACGCGGCGGGGAAGAGAGGCGTGGAGGAGGGCTCGACATGGCGGCGCTGACGGCCATGGCCAGGACGCTGGTGTTCAGGTTCAACGCGGAAAGGTGTTCGACTGAAAGGTTCAGCGTGCTAACTGTTGCAGTTTAGATGAGCTTCAGCAACAGTCAGGACAGCGTCTCACGTTGCGGACGGCAGCACGTTCGCCACCCTCCCGTTAATGCAGTAGGGGGTCGAGGGGAGTCGTTCGTCCCGGCTCCCGGTCGACCAAAAAAAGAGCAGATCCGCGCCCGAGTTTCCCGAGACCCCGACCTCAGCAACAAAAAAAAAAGGCACATACTCCCTCGAGGCTTCTTCTCCCTAACTCCCCGCGCCGCGCCACCGCCAATGCTGCCCGGGCATCCTCGTCGCACCCCCGCCGGCAGCTGCTACGGCTCGGCCGGAAAGCCCATTGCCCGTCCCCGCCAGGCCCTACCCGCGCGTGCACCTCCAGCCAGCGGCCGACCCGCGTGAGGTGCCTCCTGCCTGCATAGCCAGTTCAGTTATATAGTATATTGTTAGCTCTGTCCTGTAACTGTAAGGCTGTAACGTGTAGTGCTGTAAGAGCATGTCTAACAGACCCCCTAAATTTCCGCCCCGTAAAACAAGTGTAGAGGGCCCTGTATATAAAACGCGAGTACTTTTAACCGGACAAAAACGCCTCCCGTCTAGCAGTCCCCGTATACGAAAACTGTAAAAGAGGAATATGCTTATTTTTTCATCTCTTGGCGCTGCAGCCCCGCCGCCGGACCTGCCGCCCCACCGGACCTGCCGCCCCGCACCACCGGACATGCCGCCCGAGCTGCCGCCACGCGCCGCCCCGCCGCCTCGCCCCGCTTCTCGAGCCGCGGGCGGCCCCCGTCGCCTTGCGCCGCCTCGGGCCGCCATGGCCCCCGTCGCCTTGTGCCGCCTCGGGCCGCCATGACCCCCGTCGCCTCGTGCCGCCTCGAGCCGCCATGGCCACCCCGGCCCTGCCCCGTCGCAGCGCACCCGCCCTGCCCGCGCCGGCGCCGGCTCCGCCCCGTCCCCGCCGGCTCCGCCCGAGTGGGAGAACGCGGAATTTTGCTTCAAAATTCATCTAGTTTTTTCATTATTTGATAGAAATCTTGATGGGTTGAAAGAAATTGGTAGAGATTTGATAGAATTTAGAGCTCGTTGGCTGGAATTGGTCGCCGGAGTGGAGTTTGTTTGGCGGCGGCGCGGCGAGGTCCGGTGGTGCGAGTGCGGTTTTCACCCCCTACAAGCCCCTCCACCCTCTATAAGTAAGGGGCGAGGGAGAAAATTCCCAGGGCCCTGTATATTTTAGATACGGGGTGAACCGTTTAGGGGGCCTGCTAGACGACCATTTTCGCCCGCACCCCGTATACCGCCGGAATTATACAAGTCCGGCGTGGTTTAGGGGGTCTGTTAGACATGCTCTAAGGCTGTAACCTGTAACCTCAGCAAATTCCCTCAAAAACACACACACATACCTCTATGACGGAGAGTTCTGGACTTCTGGTGCGGGGCAGGAGTGCGCCGTGTGCCTGGACGCCATGCAGGACGCCGACGCCGCCCGGGTGCAGGCGCGCGTTTGACATTGGGTGCGGCAGTGACGATCTCCCAGCCACCATTGATCATCCTTGTTATATCGGACTGCTGTTAATATCGAGAGATCGTGCGCTCCAGGAACAGCTCCTACGTGGATGTGCCGATTGTATTCCGATCGGGAAGCTGCGGCCTGAGGTTCTCTCGGTCGGCCGTCGACGGCACCGTCGTCTTCCCCCACCATATGTGAGTGTCGGCCGTCGGCAACACCGCCCTCCCAGCCCGCCGATAGCTATCACATCTGGCTGAAAAAGTGAAAAGTGATTAATCGATCCTCTCGCGATCCAACGAGAGGCAGCCGAGCACACAATCACACATACTACTATAGCCCTACGGGCTAACTCGGTTGTTGTGATTCGGTTTGGTCTCTGATCTGATTGCGTACGTTTCAAGGTGGGCTTCGCGGACGAGGCACCCGCGGTTTGTCTAGCTCGGCTCTTTCAATGGGCATTGCTACATAGTGCTCAGGCACCGATTAGTCTTACATGGTGCCCCACCCAAATATGGAAAATTATGTGCAACTGTTCCGGTGATTTCCCAAAATAGAAATATTTGGTCCCCACCGTAGTATGGACAAGTGTGCAACCCCCCCCCCCCCCCACCCCAGGTCCTTCCTTCGGTCCTTCGCATGCGCCTTCTCCATCGCTGTCGCTATCACCATTAAATTATTTGCAAAAAATCCAACACAAAACATCCCTAGAAGTATTAAAAATTTGAAAATAAAGAAAGATGTAACTATGTCATTCGTTGTTTGCATAATCACTTCCCAGATTGAGGATGTAAAAAAGGCAGCGCTGGAAAACTAGTTTGCGCTATGTTTGGTGTATTATTACTACGCCAAAAATACATCCCACTTGGCACCTTGATCCTTCCTACATTCTGGTTTAGATGTAAAAAATGATATAAGTTACATCCAGGATTGAGGAAAGAACCAATATTGTTACAGCCTTCAATTGTTCGGGATGTAGAAAATAAGAGAAATGTACATCTACTGGAAAAAAATTACATTCAAAAAATGACGGGGAAATGCACTAACTCCATCTCGTCATAATGTAATTATTGTCAATATTTTACATCCACAATAATCACTGGTTAAGTACTACCGGTCTAGATGTAAAAAATTAAGAGGCAAAAATTAATCTGCAAAAAGTTATATCCAGAAACATAATTTAAAACTTCTATTCATCTGAGAGTAACAAAATTACATCACTTGTATGCATTAGACGCATAAATCATCCAAATCTCCATTTAGTAACAGCCCGGCAATAAAAAAAATAGAATATGCAGAAAACAATCTCAAAAACAAGCTGCCAGTTTCACTATGGATTAAAAGATGAAGTTGCCAATCAGGTTGTGATTGGAAGAAAAGAAACACATATCACAGGGAAAAACACCAAGCAGGATGGTGCTCATAGGGACCGTGAGGAGGCGAAGTCCTTCCCAGATTGTGCAAACACAACCTTTTTCTTCTCCTTGTCGATAGCTCGACATGGTGTGCGCCCCATAAGAGTCCCAAATATCACCACCATATTCTGATGAAGGGGAGAATCAAAAGCACGACGAGAAAAAAAAATCAGCGCCGTGGTGTTAAAACACCAGAGAAGCGAACAACGAGAGAACAAAAGGTATGGCTTCTGCATCACTCACCAAAATCTACTGAAGTCCATCACGGATTTGACGGAGCACCGCGCCGCCGATGCTCCTCCATTGTCCAGTCTCAACAGAGGTGCGTCGATCCGCTGGTCCGAGCCGCCGATGCCCATCCCTCCGAGCCCTCTCGCCACTGCCATCGCGATCGAACGCCCGATCTGCGCGGCCGCGCCATCGGCGCTCCTCCCCAGTTCTCTAACAAACTAGGACGACCATCCCCACGGCTAGATGCGCCTCCTGCTGAACCGCTCGCCGCCGTCGAGGCAGATTTCGCACTGGAGATGGAGGAGACCAGTGCAGGGGAGAGAGGGGAAAGAGGAATGGAGAACGAACTTCTCGATTCCTAATGTGTGAGCCGTCAAACACGGGGCGACACGGGGCGACGGTAAGCGCTTTGTGCTTGGACGCTAGCGCAGCTTTTTCCAGGCCGCACAATCGCGATCCGACGCGCGCGAGGGGTGAGCACTTTGTATGACCGGACGGTGCCCAGGCAATAGTTAGATTTTGGGTCTTTCAATTTGGATTTGTCTATGTTTAGGTATGTGCCAAGCTGGATGCGTTTTGACGGACGAAACCAACACTACAGACGACGGAAGCAACGGACCGAAACACGGAATATAGCTTGGAAGTCTCGGTTTTTTTGACGGACGAAAATTTGTTTCGGTTTTTTTTGACCTACCATACCAATCCGTAACTTATTAGTAGAGATGTACTTATATTTCCATTTTGTTTTTCTTTTCTTATTCCTGCTACTGACCTTTACATCATTACATGCATGGTGCGCTATGGTGCGACAGGCAATCCCACTTATAGGAAAGGTACGCACGAGATTGTTTTTTAATTGAATAGAAAGATCCCAAGTTTGCGCTCGTTTGTCGAATATTGACTAGAGTTTTGTTGAAAATCAGATCACCAGGCGCGCGGAGTATCATAACTCTTCCAGATTTCGTGCTATGGATACACATCCAACAGAACTATTGTGAGTGTGTATACCCTAACATGCGCACTGGAAGGTCGAATAGTTCGATGGTTCAAGTGAATATATGACGGGATGTAATTATCTGGGCTAACAATTTTGGAATTTTCACGCAGGATTTTAACAACTCACGACAAGGGAAGGTCTTGCAGCCAAATTCGACTGTGGAAATATGATACGCCGGCAAGTCAACGCATTCTCTTGGTGCAATTATTGCATGTACTTCTAGTTCCATAGTACTAGTAGTATGCACGGAAAAGTCCGGTTTAAACATGGGTGCATGTGAATCCTAGTTGAAAATGCATTTTCCAAATGTTAAAAAATTCTGAAATAAACATATCCGGGTACGTACGCATGTTTTATGTATGCGTAGAAAGTTTTCGCGGAGAAACCACTTTTTTATTTCAAAATCTAAAAAAGACAAAATACGTCATATATATACTGCTATATAGCCCTGCAAAATTTCACTTTTTTGCCGAGACAAAATAAAAAGTTTTTTCGTCACCAAACTCATGTCCAGGGCACATATTTGAGATCATCTGAGAAATCATTTTGTGTTTCGATTTTTAAAACATGTTTTAACATCACAAACGAAACTTTTCAATGTTCTATATATGCACACTCTGGTATGCAAGCACTTCTCACAACTAGTAGAATATGGAGTTTTAGTCATGGGTTGTAAGATGATCTCCAGCCGTGCCCCCACAGATCTCGACAGTGTTTTGGGGGACGGTATGTTTTTTTGGCTCACACCGGCGCGCCCTAAAAACCACCGGCTAGTTTTTGATCCAAGTAGAAGCGTCTGCAAACTCGTGTTGGCCCCTTCGAGAAGGGTGCGAATCGGGCGCGCCGGTGCCTCGCGGCACGTCGGTTTTCGCAGGTGGGCTCCGCCTGACAGTGAGAGGAGGTGACGGTTCGCATTGAAAACAATGGGGAGGTTGGTCATCAGCATTAATGGTCTCCCGCACGGAAACTGAAGCGGCGACGAGGGCGGCGACTGGCCACACGGAGTCCATCGACCCCCCCCCCCCACGCGCCTTCAATGCGCGTCTGCCGCCGCCTTTAAAACGCCACCGGCGCATCTCTCTTCTTCCCCGTCTTCCAACCCTAGCCGCTGCCATTCTCGTAGACGCCGCACGAAACACCCACCGACGCGAACACCCACAGACACGATGACGCACAACGACGAGGCCGGCAGCAACATCGGCGGCGCGCTACACTCGTTGCAGCTCACGTACGACGAGGCGGACATTCTCTACTGGCAGCGCATCCCCGTGCCGCTGCAGTACAAGCTACCACACGGGTGGCACATGTCTAGCGCGGGATATGCCGTGCCACCGCCACCACAGGCTGGACCGGAGATGCGCGCCCTCATCACCGAGCGGCGGAAGCACATGTCTTCGGCCGGCATAAGCCAGCCTTCGAACGCATTCAACAGCCCGGCGTGGCCGTGGTGCTTCGAACAGGACCACGCCATCGAGCTCGCGCGGTTGGCCGGCCGCGCGAACGGCCGTTTCAACCACGCCGTTTCAACCACGTCGGTAGCCGGGCCTGCTGGCAAGGCCGCGATGTCGATGCAATGCTGGCGGGCGGAGTACAACTAACGCCATCGCATTAGCGGCGACCCCCCTCCCGCAGATCCCGGTCTACTACCTGCAGGCTGAGTGCATGTCACCGGAGGAGCCGCCTCTACAGAGGCCGCCGGCAAGTACGACTGCATCTGGGAGCTCGCGCACAGGATCGTCGATTGCCGGGGCAAGCATGCGCTCGGCCACGCACGTGCCTCCTTCAGGTGGCGTCATCATCCGCGATGGGGCAAGGCGCACATCTTCGACTCTGGCTCGTAGGACGACGGGGTCGGTCCAACGCCGCCGCCTCAAGAAGGAGGACGCTGCGGGCTCGACACCACTTCCACCGGTGAAGAAGAGGTGGTGGGAGATGGAGGCAGAGGTGGCCCTCCATGGCGGCGACGACCCGGAGGTATTCCTCACCGATCCTTCCGAGCCACAGCTATCGAGGGTGCTCCTCGGCAATGCCCACCTTGAGGGGCTTAGGGTTGACGGAATCCTGCAGGCTAACACGAGACATCGGATACCAAGCAAACCGGGAGAGAGATTTACCCAGGTTCGGGGCCCTCGATGAGGTAAAACCCTTACTTCCTGCTTGTCTGATCTTTATTATTGTGAATATCGGGTTACAATGGGGTAGCCGAAGGCTATGACTAAGAACTCGACGAGAAGCTAGATTTGTGTATGACCTAACTCTCGACTTGCGGTGTCTATGACTAGATTGATTGTGTCCCTCGGCAGCCCCTCTCCTGGCCCTTATATTGTGAGCCAGGTCTCGAGAGGTCTGTTCGAGTACGACTAGGTTACAAAAAGTGCTATATCTAAACTTTCCTTGTTCCTTCGTCTCCTTTCCTTGTTCTTCAAGAATCTTTCTCGGGAACCGACATGGCGGCCCACCTTGGTTAGTAGATGATCTTCATGGGCCCCTGGCTGGGCCGTGGGAGGTAGCGCAATATTAGTTACCCGAAGGGTAATGCCCACATCAACGGCGCCAAAGGAGGAGGAGGATGACGACTGGTCCTCCGGCTCGTCCGGCGATGACAACGGCGACGATGCGGACAACCTCGACTTGAGCACCTTCGATGCACGCCGCCGCTAGTTTTTTTGTTTTTATTTCAACTTCGAGTCACTTTTGTAAAAAACTTCGCTAAATTCGTATAAATTTGGCTTTTAAAATGTTTTTTTACATTTGAATTAAATCGGGTTGTCGTATGGGGGGCACCGGTGTGGGAACACCTTCCCCAAAATGGAGGATGCAGTGCCAGCGCCACCCCATACGGCTGTGCCGGTGCCCCTGGCGCCGCCTATTTGGGAGGCACGGGTGGAGATGCTCTAGGGGCCTTTATACCGGTTTTGCAACCGGTACTGCGCAATCGAGACAAAAAGGTCCCCTTTAGTCCCGGTTGTGCTACGAACCGGGATTAAAGAGCCTCGACGTGGGCTGCCGATGCGCGCTGGGGCGAAGGACCTTTAGTCCCACTTCCAAGCGCTCTGCTCGTATGTTATTGATACTAGTATCATATCAATCCTTTTAACCTGTTACTCACGATGTCACACTTCTTTATTGTTTCAATTCCAAATAGTTCTTTTAATAAATAAAAGTAATGATATAATAATAATCTTGAATAAATAAATAAATAATAATTCTTTTTGCAAAACCTAAAACCTGAAAATTTTCATATATCCTTTGCCAGTTTAAGAATCTAAAAATTGGTTAACCGAGTTGACCCTGGTGAATTCGAATGTAACTTTTTGAGACAATCATTTTGATAGGTTATACATTTTTTTCTGACGATGTATGCAAAAGTTATTGCCATTTTAACGAGAAATAAACTTTTTTTGCAAAAAAAATCAAATTCGAATTTGTTACTTTCCCTTAAATAGTAGATTGTCTAACATACAAGAATCACAAAAGATTTTATTTTTAAAATTTTCAATCATTTTATTTTCTATTTTACAAAGCTAAGAAAGGCGATGGGGGGTTGAGGGGTGCGTAGGGGGGAAAAATCATAGAAACCCTTTAGTCCCGACATTTAGTCCCAGTTGAAGATACCAACAGAAACTAAAGAGGCTCACGCCTATTGCCGCCCGCCGCAACCGCTTTAGTCCGGTTGGTGTCTCCAACTGAAACTAAAGGTCCCGCTACGAACCGGGACTAAAACTTTTTGACATCCTAGTCATTCGAACCAGGACTAATGCTCACACACATTAGTCGTCTAGTGGACGTGTGGAAGGCATTTACTATATGTTTTGGTTTTGTGATGGTCCCTTTTGGTGTCAACCTGAAAATAACCACTATTTTTCTCTTTTGCGTTTAACTGTTTTTCATTGCCATTATTACTAGAGAAATGTATTAATTTATGAAAAAAAGACACAATTTATGTTGGCAGATAAAAATGTAGCCTTCTTTTGTTCGGGTTCATCTTTTGTTATAACAAATTCCTGTGTATTTACCTGCAGGCGAAGGGTATGATGTACACAGTCAGTGGTGAACCAGGCAAGCTTCTAACATAAGTATCTAAGAAAGTGTTTTTTTTGTGTCATATCCTTCTGTATTGATAAGATGATGGCTCTACCTGCAGCTTATTGCGTTAAATTTGTTGCACAAAAAGAATTATTTGTAGCTGGGACATCTGATGGTTTCATCCATGTGTACAATTATGGAGAGAAAATTCAAAAAATAATTAGTTTCAAATCTTATATAAGACTCCCCCATCACTCAATCAAATCCTACGTGAATTCGCTGCTATCCGCTGGCCTGATAAAACTTTGGGGCTGGAAAAAAGGCTCGCGGACATTAGAGGCCGTACAGTGTTGTCTTGAGTGGCCTGCTGTATTTAACCCAAAGGACATGAACTGTTTTGCTGTCGCTTCAGATGATTACACAATAAAGGTTTAAGTTTCTCTTTTCTTTTACTTTATGAAAACACAAATTTGGTGAAGCTGAGCCTTGCTACCTGTGACACTGATTGCAAATTATATGCTTGATAATTAGGTTTCGTACCTTGATAATCCTAGATCTAAGTATACACTTTCTGGGCATTCGGACAAAGTGAACTGCTTGGAATTCTTTCAACGTAATGATCAACAATATTTGATTACTGGTTCTACAGACTGCACTGCCAAGGTACATATATACGTTATTTGCATTCACAAATAAACTACTTCAGTAAACACAACATTTTCATAATTCAATGATAATGTATGTTTTGTCTTCTTGTAATCAGATATGGGACTTGCAGAGAAAGACGTGTGTTCATACAATGAGAGCTTTTATGTCTCCGGTCATTTCTGTCATTTCCCTCCGAGACCTTCCATATCTAATATTAAGTTCAGCAGATGGTGTTATTCATATGTGGAACTCGAAAACTTCCAGGTAACTAATCACCAAAGTCTATCATCAGAAATATTTTTCTCTCGAGAGAGAAAAACTGTATCATCAATTCATCATTCATCAGCGGACCCCTCCTGGACTTGAGCCCTACCCATCCTTATAGATATTTTCCCATATGATGTAATATTTCTTTTTGGCTAATGCGTGACATATTGCTTCACATTTGCCAGGCTTGAGCGGATGGTTAGCTTTAAATGTGGCGGAGGTGGTATGCATCTCTATTTGATGGGCGCAAGAAGGTAATTATAACCACTATGCCAAATCAATTACACATGCTCCTTTTTTTGTTTGAACTGCATAAAATAATGATTGATGACACCACATCTTATTCGGGATCTTCATCAACTTGAATTAGGGGGTAAATTTGTTACACATAGTTATGTTGTGGTAGAACTCTTTGTATTTCCTTTTCATGTGTTCTTTTTATACCATATATCGTGCATATACTTGCATGCATCTGGATCTAAGATCATGGGAATGGATCAAGTTGAGTTCTTAACAACATGGCATCAAGTGCCAATTTCGGTTTTAAATTTTTTACCACTGCATGCCGACAACTCATTCTCAAGTTTCTTCTCTCATAAGACACCTATCACTGTCTTACCCTCATCCACTCGTCTCAATGTGCTCCACTCACTTGCAGATTCGCCAATGTTGTCACCACCTCCGTTGTCTCTAGTCTTCTCATGCCATTGTTCCATTTACCATCTCCATTGCACTCGCCGTGGACGAATTCAAGTTACTTCTGATCTGACGTGTGTTAAGCTTTATGGACTAGCCAACACGACTAAAAGTTCGAACTTATGAAAATGGCTAGACAATCTACTTATACACTTCAACACCCCCTCCCCCTCATGTGTGATGGGAAGATAGGAAAACAAGTCAACACGCGTAGAGGCAGGCTCAACATGCCTATAGGTGCCTATACGAGGACTCCGAGGGGCAACAACATATTTATGATAAATTGCGAAAGCCAGGTCTCGAACTCGAGACCCTGGGCTCTGATACCATGTTAAACTTCATGCACTAGCCAAGACAATCAAAAGTTTGAACTTATGAAAATGGCTAGAAAATCTACTTATACACTTTAACAACGTGTTCTCTTGATGCGCCATCCTTCTCATGATGTGCCATATACTTCTAGTGAGGTATCTTCTCCTAATGCTCCAACTCATTGCTATGGCTCCCGCACTTTTCCACAATTTTCTATTGACTGTTGTGGTTATGCTAGCAAAGTTCTTCTGTAGCTGTCGTATGGTAATATTGTTTGTCCAAAATGACAACATGAATGGCAGATGAATGTGCTTCCCTTGAGTGCACAACACATGGGAACTTATTTATCTTCCTCCATGTGTAGTCTCATCGGTTGCAAGTGGGTATACAAGGTTAATAGCCGATCCGTTGGTTCTCATGAGCGCTACAAGGCACACCTTAGGTTGTGTGGCTTTTAGCAGAAGCATGGTTGTGACAGTGATGAGACATTTTCTCTCGTGGCTCATATGATGACTCATCACGTTCTTCTATTCTTCTTGTTGCGACTTATGTTGGCAACTAGTTTTCTCTCATCTTGATGCTAAGAATGTCTTTCTTAATAGAGATTTGCATGCGGAGGTCTACATGTATTTTTCACCTGATTGTTTTGTTCCTATCGTCAAGGTCTATTGCCTTTTCGCTCTTTATGGCCCTAAAGAAAAGGTCTATCGCCTGTTTGGAATGTTTTTGCTTGCTTTTTAGCAAGTGATTATTCTGCACTCTTTGTTCGCCTCTCATCCTGAGGTAGGACGAGTTTCTTCTATATGTTGATGACATGATCATCGGTGGAGATGACTTTTAGTGCATATTTTTTTAAGGCTCGTGTTAGTTAGATGTTTCTCACTTCTATATTGGCCCTCTTTACCACCTTACTAGGAATTCAAGTTTCTTCTAACTCAGATGGCTTCTTCGTATCCTAGAATGTGCATGTACATCCGTGATCGTTTGCTTGTGCTTCTCCTAGTGACAAGGGCAGAATTGGGGTGTTTTATTCACCCTACTATCACTCGCCCAAATATCTCCTATCTAGTTCACAATTTTTTGATACTACTCAGGTCCACTATACAGCCACATTCTTCGAGTTCTACGATATGTTCGTTGCATCATCTCTAGCCATTTTTCCATTCCACACTTCAGTTCATTATTAAAACTTGGATATATGAGTGCTACTTGGGATAGGGATGGGCACCACTTCACCACCTCAGTCATGCTGAAGTCAAATATGGTGACCTCGAAAATGTCGCCCTGATCACCTTGAAGGTAATGAAGTAGCCGATATTGATGTCATGTGTAATAGAAAATCCATGCCACCCTTGATCCATGAATGTTGTGCCATTCATGTATTTGAGCTTCATCATCTTGGAGTAGTCAATGTTCATCTTCAGGATGATTGTCCTTGGGATGGTGCCAAGGTAAGGAAGGAAGCCAGGTGGAATTGGAAGCATTTCCAACCCTGGCACTAGGCGTTGGGGGGCTTGATTGGGTGGAACGGGTCAAAAACAATGTTCCCCACTTCGTTTGGTGTCCTGGATCGCACTGGATGCAATTTGGGCTAGTTGATTGGTGGCCTGGGCGAGAGTGCAAAAATGGTTGTGACAATGCAAGGTTGTGTGTTTGGTTCTATGTAGCCTGGGTTTGTGGTCACCTCTTATCTTCAGTGGCGACCTTAATATATCAGAGCACCATGACACAAAGCACAATATCATCACACACATCGACGAAACAAATGAACTATGACCATATAAACCGAGCCCTAACTACGTTTGAATAGCAGTTGTTCAGTTAACGACGCACATGGACTAATAATTATCAGTTCACCAGCAGTACGTGCATATAGCCCGAGATACATTCGAATAGCAGTTTAACAATACAGACGTAGGATAGTTCAACAAGGGCGACCAACCTTCTTCTTCTTCCTTCCTTGTCAACCGTAGACATCATTTCTATTGATCCACATTGACTGAGTCCACTCGTTCCTCTTGTTCTTCCAAGCCTAGGTGTCGCCATGCTCGACACCATAGCCACCCTCTACATCATCAGGAGTAACATCAACCTCGTATGTGACATAGGCATCCATACCCCAGCCTAAGATCCAGTTGTGAAGGATGCAACATGCAAGAACAAGCTACGCGAGTGGGGAAAGTGTGGAATGGATTTTGGTGAAGGATTTTGAACCTACTCGTCAATGCTGTAAAGCCCTCTCGATTGTAACCGTGAGGCTAGAGTGTCTTAGATGTTCCGCATTCTCTATAAAGGCTCCCACGAAAGCCCTGTTTTCTACTAGTGTAGAGATCTCGTTCAGATGATACCTGGTTTTCCTAAAGGCTGGTAAGATTCCCGACCGACAAGCATGACCTGCATCTCTAAGGTAGAACTTACACCAGGGAGATATATGCCATTATCATGGGCTGATCTTTCCCAACCAGCTAGCACATAAGTAAACTTAAGATCTAAATCAATAACACCAAGCACATTTTGGATATTGTAGTGCTTCCTGCATGCTGCTGATTGGGATTTTGGCACTCTAGTAGTCATATGAGTACCATCAATTGCTGCAATACAATCTTGCGATGATAACAACAAATCGTGAAGCTTTTGTGCATTGTGTTCTTCTCAAGTAGTGTGCATATCAATATTATTTGTGCTCACCTTGAAGTATTGATAACATCTTCTGCTATTCCGTATCTTGCTTGGCATTTCACTAGAAGGTGGCTTGATCATGTCTTGCCAGAGAGCTCCCAATTGCATAAAGGACTTGGTTGAGATAGCAGGATATAGTCTCTATGGATCTCCTAAATGTGTTGTGCATAACTCTAAACCTCTAGTTATGGCCAATGACATGAACAAACATATCAACCTGCTCTTCCACGTAGGTGTGGATGCTATCCTGCAACAAATGTCTCTCCCTAAACCTCTTAACTAGTTCACAGAAGGGGACCCTTCTCATCCTCATCATCTGACCAGCCTCTACATCATTGATGTTGTAGATAAAGTTAAGATTGGCAATCCTCCCTTGATCTCGGGCAAGCATCGGACCATAAGTCACTGGTGGATACGCAGCTCGCATAAGTGATATCTTGTGGAGTAGCAAGATCTAGGCCTGAATCACATCTACCAGTGATGTTGCCTTTGCGGCACGTGATCCGCAGGCTAGATCTTCGACAGACAAGGCAGAGGAGAAGCAGATCTCGCCTGCGGACCCCATGCCGAAGCCATCGCCACCGCCGGTGTCGTGAGGATAAATTTGGGGTGTTTTGTTTGGAGGTGACTGAAAAGAGGAGGTGACACTAGCTATGCCGTGAAACATGCCGGGCATTTTCGGGCCCACGCTGTTTCACTTTTTGCACCGCTAGAGCCTGCATCGAGGGAAACAACTGATTTGGGCGTACCTAGCTTTTAGCAGTGTGGTAACCATGACACAAGCCGCTTCCATGAATCCAAACGCCTGACTGTTGCATCCCGAGGGCCTGAATCATCCTCATCCAATTCCGCCTACATGTAGTGTTCTAGCGGTCGCAGATAGGGAGGGTGTCGCTGCCGCTCAGGGTATCAAGCAGCGCCCGCATCTGATCCCGCAAAACGAAAATTAGTGTAAAAGTGCTCACGGAATCTGCAAGAATTAATGCATGCTTAGCCTAAAAAATCTGCCGCAACCCGCGCCGCTTGACAGCTTAGCTGCGGCGGAAGACTCATCAACTCGATGAACTTACCAACGTGCCCGTCCATCTTTCCATTTCCCTTTCGTCCTCGTACAAGACAATGACTCGTAGCTTAGAGCTCTTCTTCTTAGATTCTTCATTGTTGAAACATAGAAAAAGTAATCCTAGAGTCTATCCATAACAGGTGTGCTCTAATTACTTTTGCTTACTACACAATTAACACCTTTGTTTACCATGTATACTCTTCTTGCGGTAGATACTCCTTGATGTTTGAGATAACACATAACACATAACGGGTAACTCCATACATTGCTGTAGAAAAAAAAAGCTTTACAACACCTCCATAACTAAAGCTAGGGGCGGGGACAGCGCACAAGAGCATCGGGGTCATTTCAGTCACATGGATGTCACATTTACTAACTATTGTTCAACTATTTACATTTTTTCCGAATGATATCCGTACTGTCCGACCGAAAATCTGAAGAACAGCAAGCCACACAAAACACCATAAGACATACAAGACGCCGGTAAGCGGACCACATGACACACACAACCAGGTACCCGAGCTACTCCCGCTACTGAAGTGTGCACCGAAAACCGTCGCATCGATCAAATCTGCCATGTGAAAATTCACCAAACTCGTCGACATCGAAGAGGAACGACATGCCCCAAAGGTTGAGAAACATGTGCCTCTCCGCTCCCAGAGTAACAACCAATGCATCTCATCTGATGCTCCTTGCATGTGGATAGGGTTCCTACAGTCCGTCGCTGCCGTCCGTCCTTCCAAACCACGGGTCTCTCTGACTGAATCCATCTCCAAAACAATGCTCCCAAGCGGGAATACGATGACGAGTAGGGCCACCATCGTCCAATCCGGATGAACGGATCTAGGTTTCTCCGGGAGCATGTCGGGAAAGCCAAGTGAGAGCTACTACATCGATGCCTCCAACAAGGGGTCAACGCCCATAGGCGCCGTTGTCGACGGCTCCGACCACGGCCGGAGTACGGCTTTTGCCGGCAGTCTCCCTCACGCAAGCCCAACTAGAAGACTGTCAACCACCATGTGTGGAACCGCGACCTGTATCCCCGTAACACGCCACCCTCGCTGCACCCGCATCCACAGCTAACCGCAAATTCCCGGGCCGCCCAACGTGGTGCCAGCCCCTCTTCCGGCCCCGACGGTGTCATTCGTCTCCCGCATGGCGGAAGGATGCAACACCGGCAGACACTTCTCACGTCAGCCCAAAACCTCCTCCCGTTGTAGCCAAGAACGGGTGGCACCATACCTCGCAAGTCGCCACCTCCTATCCTGCCGAACAATGCATGCATCTGCAGCAACGTCCAGGCCAGATCGGGCCTTGAGCAGGCCGGCGCGCCGCCAGCAGTGCCCAACGCGAGTTCTTTCGCATGGGTGTCGTCGTCACCCTCATCAACGTTGCGCTGAGCAGTGTACGGACATGGCCCTTCTGGTCCGCGCGCCGCCACACTCCACCATGGACGCTAGCACCAGGCCGCCGCGCCGTGCGCTGTCGGCACCACCATCAGTCCCGAGTGGATTTCCGCCGCACCACCGCTCACATAGTCCCACCACCATGTCCCCTGCTCCGCTCACAGAGGTGATGTAGCACCCTGTGTTTTCACTCCCCTCCACCTTCGACGGCTGGGGCGCCGACACCGTCGCCGGCATCAGCGACGGCAGCAGCCGGCGGTCGCAAGAAAAGAGGTGGCCTAGTCTCTAGGGTTTGGGTCGGCCTCCGGAGCCGCTCGAGCGGGAGAGGCAAGTTCCTCTAAATGTCAGACATACACAGCACCTTGTTCAACTATATACCACATGTTGCACAAGATATGTCTAAGTATGACGTAACAATAAGATGCCGCAGACATATGGGTACTACCGTTGTTTATATAGGAAAATCGCACACTTCTTAAGATTTTTCATATTTCTTATATAACAAACTTGTAAAGCACGGTGTCTTTGTCTCGCAGGGTTGTGATTGAACAATACGGCAGACTATCATTCATGGATATCGGCAACGACGGCAGTGCAGCGAGTTCCTTACAGTTGGAATAGCAGATGCATTACGAACTGATTTCCTCCACATATATTCAATCTGACAAAGACTGTTTGTTGTTTTCACTGTACCACCTGCTTCAGTGTGCTAATTTTCACCTTATTGTTGTTTTTGAGGTTATTCGAGAAATGTCAGTACTTTAAATATCGTTCGTAAACGTTCACGTGATCAATTTTTAGCTAGACTGAAAATCCTAGCCTCCGCTCCCCTGTTTGGCGGGGCTTGGTTCTATCTTCTATGGGAATTGTCTGCCGGTCCAACTGGCCGCTTAATACTTCTACTCCCTTCGATTAATATTACTTGACATATAGATACATCTATATTAGTGTCAAGTAATATGAATAAGAGGGATTATTTTTTTAAGAGGGCTGTCTAATTTTTTTTTTTTTTGAGAGGAGGAGGCCGCCTAATACTTTTTTTTCGATAAAGGAAATATATTAATATCAAGAGATACCAATTACACCTAGCCTCTGCAATAACGCACCACCCTAATGGCACTACGGATGCACACAGCCAAAAAAGGAAAAGAAAACTAAGAAACAAATGTCTCGCTACGGTATCTCGGGCCTAACAACAGCAATACATCCACCGCCTGACAACACCTGAAATACAGACTCTCCAAAAAACGACGCCTCCAAGACGGGAACAGTGCTCAAACACCGTCGTCGCCCGATCAAAGATCTTAGGTTTTCACCCTGAAGATAGTCCCCACTCTCAAAACAGTGCCTCCACCAAGGTCACTGCCAGGCACAACCAGCAAGCCAGACCTTGGGTTTTCACCCTGAAAGGTAGGACTCTGCGCTTCACCTGTGTTGTCGCCCCCACTTTCATACCGCTGCTGTGAAGCCCGGACACCAAGCAAGCTCCTCAACAGCGCGGAGATTTGAACCTCCCTGAGCTAGTCCTCCCCTCCGGCCTTCATGAAATTCTCTTCTTCCGACTTTCATCATGGATCCATAGTCACTTGATGTCAACACGTGAAAAGAGCTTCGCGCCGCTCCTCCGGAACCAAACGGTCGGAATAAACGCATGGGTGCGCACGACCCGAATACCTCCGATCCAGCAAACTCCGGGCAAAGCACCGTTACATTCGCCGGCGGAGCCTTCCGGAACTCAACCCTCCGGCCGGATCACGAGTCCAGGCCTCCGGTAGGTCCTCCTCTTCACGCAAGAGAGGCCCTAGGACCGCCGCCTTTATTCAGGTCGGACCCCCACGCCGGCGACCATCCCGGGCTGGCCAACCCAACCCTCCACCGGCGACACCATCGCCGGCTTCCATGCACCTCCATCTCACCGCCGGATGGCGGTGATAGATCAAAAATCCACCACCACCAACCGCAGGCCGACCCTCTCCGGCGAAGAAGAAGCCACCTCCTCCGTCGAACCCAAGGCTGCTGCCCCGGGCGCCCTCGTGTCGCGGAAGATGCCCGAGATCGCCTCCACACACCGACGAGAGGCGGGGGTGGTTGGCATGGCGCAGACCGAGGGCCTGGCCGCCGCCCACCACCAGCCCCTGCCGGAGTGCTGCGGGAAGCCGACGAGAGGAGGGAGACCGCAGCGCCGCCCATCCCAACCGCGCCGGCAGGTCCGCCAGGGGACAGCCGACGGGAGGAGGGCCGCCGCCGTCTTCGCCCATCCCACGCGCGCCTGCTCCGCCATGCATCGAGGAGGTGGGATCCGGCCGCCATTCTCCATGCATCGACGAGGAAGGGCCCCCGCCGCCGCCACGCCCCGAGGGACTTTGCCCCGGCGGCGCTACCGGCGGCGGCGGAAGGTGGGGTGCGGGAGAGGTTAGGGTTGGGAGCTTCACTATAGTAAACATTATGTTCTGAGCAAAGCCTCTTCTTATTTACAGAGACTCGTTCTTTTCTTTTTTTGAGATGCAGAGACACGTTCTTGACCTCATATTTTCCATCAGGGGGACACGTCCGCCCCGTGTGTGATCTGCTAATGCCCCTGAGTCTCCTGGACATATCATCATCGCAGGGAGAAGGATTTGCTCCATGCTTCGTGTGGACTATATATGCGTGGTCAAAATCACTCTTGCCAAGATGGTATTGGTACAGCTTGGCACTGAGATGATAGGTGAATTCCGGACATTGAGAGCACTGCTCGTACTTTTGTGGAGGCCAGGCCGAATCAGAGCTGCACATCACTCTGTCCCTGATTTATCCAATTGAGAATATTTTCACATGAAGAGAAAGTTATCTGCTATACGCGTGTCCTTGATGGATTGACTGGAGGTCTGACGATGCTTGCAGGACGGCTGCATGGTTTCCCTGAACGCGTCTGACCTAAGAGGCAATATGTTTAGCTATTATTCGTGTTTGATTTGATTTTTCTAAATCGGATCGCACACAAACAAACATCCATTTTGATTCATATCGGCGTGGTTGAACCCTCTCGTGTGTGCAAGCGGCGGTGCAGGAGGAGTTAAAATGAGGGAGACGTCCTGGCAGCTGATGGCAAGGTATGTCTAATTTCAAACCGAACACCAAAGCTATGTTTAAGAGATTCGCTGAGGAAGTTTGGCACCTACGTACTGGGATTAGCTACTCAGAAAAGGGGAAGAACTATTATATTTTCACTCTGTTCTCCAAGGGTGACTATGATTTCATCTCTACTACTTATAAAAGAGCGAACATGAATTTTTCTAAAGCCACCCCATAAAACATACCAGACCTGCTAAAACCGCACCATCAGGCCCACTAAATGGTGTGTTGCATTAGCCTAATCATTCTTTTCATGTGCGCTTAGCAAATAAGTTTGACGGACTGTACTCCGACGCAGAGGAATATGCCAGCGGATGAAAAGTTTGCAACCCTCGATCCTAAATTCACGGGAGCACTCTCCCCACTTCCCTCACGATTGCATCTCATAATTGAAAAAAAAATTGTTCAGGATCGCCCCGGCGCGAGCTCCATCGATGCGTCACCAACGGTCGCCGTGCCCTACTCCCCGTCGAGGGAAGAAGTGCGACGGCGCCGCGGCGGCAGGGCAGCAGTGTGACGCCGCCGTGCCTGCAGGATAGCAGCTTCACGCCTCGGCGTTGCCGGAGCAGTAACTCAACGCCGGCGCGTTGCCTTGGCCACCTCAAACGGCCCAATCCCGGCGGACACCACGTCACGAACGTGGTCGTCGTCCCACTCCGCGTGGCCACCGACAGACGATGCCGCGTCTCCTGCGCCGAATTAGGTATTTCTGTTTTATGCCAAATTTGAGTTTATCCTGATGCTCTGACGAACAACCTCTTCGTTGAGGATGACAATGGTTCAGAGACAACATATCCCCAGACTGTATCCGATGCATGTGCAGAATAAAGTTTGACCATTGTAAGGCACGCTGTACGGATATGTTTGTGGAACTATTCTGAGTTTTGTTGGTCGTTTCAGTTAGTGGAAACAATTCATCCATTGGAGTTGCTGCTGCTTTGGGTCGGCAGGAAAATGTGAAGAAGAAGCACTGACAACTTCATTATGAGTCAAAGGTTCAGCTACAGTGATGGTGAATTTGAGTAATGTTGCTCCTTTTCTTTCCTGAAGTTGGCATTCTACACTTGAAGTGGTTTGACGTGGAGGGAGAGTACAGTGTGATGGTGAATGATCTTCTTCGACTACTGCAGCAGAAGGTATTGTTTAAAGACTGCTCCACTGATCAAATGTGAGAACACAATTGCTTCTTGCTGAATCCGTCCAAATTAGTATATTTTCGTTTCTTAGTTTAGATGGATTTCTTGTGTGAATATATTAGTTTTTGTTTGTTTGAGAGTAGCTTATCGCATGTACCACGCGATGAGAATATATCAGTTCTTGCAAATGTTTCAGATTAATGAAGTCGAGTACATGCATTCAAAGGGAGTTTCTTCATCTTCATATAAAATAAAGCCTAATAATTTTCTTATGGGACTTGGTAGGAAAGCCAATCCGTTTTGCTTTTATATCTAGCTATTTGATAATAAATTATAGACTCTTGACTCCATCTTGTTTGAAGGAAAATGTTGTTGATGTGTTCTGTTACTCAAACACAATACCCTAATCCTATATTTGGTGCCTAAGACAAAGTGTTAATGAGTATAAACGTGCGTTGCACGCAATACCCTAATCCTATATTTGGTGACTAAGACAAAGTGTAAATGAGTATAAACGTGCGTTGCACGTGCGATCTTACTAGTCAAGAGAGGCGGCCCATGGATTCATAACCAGAACGCGCTAATAGTTGCGGATCTTGATGCTTCTGCTCAACCTTCTGAAATTGTGCTCGACTCGGTGCCAGTCTGGGTGCGCATCTATGTTGTGCCATGGGGGAAACAAGATGGTGTATGGGGTAGAAGATACGGCGATGCTTTGGGAGAGGCGATGGAGGTGGATGTGCCTGCTTCTGAACATGATAAAAAAGAGTTCCTGCGTGTGCGCGCGAAGCTGCCGTATGACAGGCGGCTGCAAACACGGATCACCACTGGGACCAAGGGCAAGCCTACAGAGGTGAAGATCTTAAGTTAAAATATGAGCGGATTCCATACTACTTCTTGCACTGCGGTTTCATTGGTCGTAAGACGGATGAATGCGAGAAAAGGAGGCTTGGGACCCCCTCCCTGGATTATGATGCCCATGAGCTCCGCTGCAGCCCCTACGAAAAGTTTGAGCACCGCACTTACTTTGTCCCTCCCTCTGCAAAACGGAATATCAGTTTTGCTAGCTTTGGCAGCGCGGAGTCCCACCAAAGGTTTGAACAGAGGCAGGCGTTTGGATCGCGTCGCCACAACACTACTGCCAAGCAAAATATCTCGCGATCCGAGTCTGTCGACAATGACATGCCGCCGCTAGAAGATGATTTGGTGCCAAACTCAGCAACAACGTTAGCTCACGATGATGGATTAGAGGGAGAAGAGAAACCAGCCACAGTGGAAGCAGAATTAAACCTTGTTGCTAAGGTTGATGCGATGTAGATGTACTCAGGCCAGGGGATGCAGCACACTACGGGAAAATCAGGCGCTGCCGTGCAGCCTTTCATTGCCGTGAGGCACTGCACGGCAAAGATTTCTTTGCCGTGCGGCGCGAGAGGGACGCACGGCAAAGAGATAAAGCACGGCAAAGTTTTATGGTGGCGCACGGCAAAGTATCGACGCACGGCAAAGTTAGAAGTGCCTCACGGCAACGCGTTAGCGCACGACAAAGCCCTCCAGAAGCGCACGACAAAGAAGCCAGGACGGCAAAGATCCTCCACACCGCACGGCAAAGAAAGGATGCACGGTAAAGGGCCTGGACGTTGCCGTGGTGCTCCCTTTGCCGTGCAGCCAGGAATGGTGCACGGCAAAGCCTCCTTTGCCGTGCGTTCCATTCTTTGCCGTGCGCCAACAACCATTTTATTTGTTTTTCTAACTATTTTATTTCATCTAATACTTATATTTATTTTGTTAATTAGTTTTTCTTTTTGATGACTATTTATTAGACAATGTGCAATACAAAATTACTCTCCATGTTCATCCCACCACAAATATCAGGGTTCCGGTGCTCCGGCGGTCGTCCCCCTCCTTCCCGCAAAAACAGCGGGGCGGCGGGTCTACCCCCGTAGATTTCTCCGCGCGAGGGTGCACAATGTACTTTTTCATTCTTTTAGGTTTGTTAGGGTTAGGTTTTAGGTCTAGCTGCAAGTTTTGGTGGCATTCCGGTGCTCCGGGGGTCATTCCCCCCCTAAAACGGTGCGTCTGTGAGCCCCGGATGGTCTACCCCCTAGATTTCTCCGCGCGAGGTTCCACCAATATACCTTTTCATAGGTTTAGGTTTGTTTTGTCCATGGACATATGTAAAACCATATGTGGCACCCTTTGGCACAGTCTAGCCCCCGATATACCCGCGGCGGGACACTTCACCGTACATGTCCAGGAATCTGTTAAGTGTTATCGCCCGAAGTTGAGGAATGTCAGACCGGGGATCCATGCCATGCACCATTTGGTGAATCACACCTTGCACCACACTTTGACACATAGCATAGGCCCACATGCAAGATTTGGTGGGGTTCCGGTGTTCCGGCGGTCATTCTCCCCCTCCTCCCCCCAAAACAGCGGAACGTGTGCCCCTGCGGGCCTACCCCCTAGATTTCTCCGCGCGAGGGTGCACCAATGTAATTTTTCATTCTTTTAGGTTTTCTTAGGACATATACACATGGAGAACCAAGATTGGGCACCTTTGGCACATACACCCGCAGCTCGAGCTATTATCACACGATCGAGGGTGTGCCTGATCTACTGGTTAGGGTTAGGTGTAGGGTTAGGGCTAGGGTTTAGGGGGTAGGGCTAGGGTTTAGGTTAAAGGTAAGTATTTATGGTTAGGTATAGGTATAGGGTTTAGGGTTAGGGTTAGGGTTTATGATGCAGTGTTTTGCAGCTCCGGTGTCGACACATGTAGTTAATGGTTTAGGCCGGGTCTAGGGGTTTAGGGCTCGAAGCCTCCCCGAGTTTAGGGTTTAGGGTTTAGGGGACCTACTTTTGCACCATTACACCTTGCACCACACTTTGACACATAGCATAGGCCCACATGCAAGATTTGGTGGGGTTCCGGTGTTCCGGCGGTCGTTCTCCCCCTCCTCCCCCAAAGCAGCGGAACGTGTGCCCCGGCGGGTCTACCCCCCTAGATTTCTTCGCGCGAGGGTGCACCAATGTACTTTTTCATTCTTTTAGGTTTTTTTAGGACATATACACATGGAGAACCAAGATTGGGACCCTTTGGCACATATATATCCGCAGCTAGAGCCATTATCACACGATCGTGGGTGTGCCTGATCTACTGGTTAGGGTTAGGTGTAGGGTTAGGGCTAGGGTTTAGGGTTTAGGGGAGCTAATTTTGCACCATTACACCTTTCACCACACTTTCACACATATCATAGGTCCACATGCAAGATTTGGCGGGGTTCCGGTGCTCCGACGGTCGTTCTCCCCCTCCTCCCCCCAAAACAGCGGAACGTGTGCCCAGGCAGGTCTACCCCCCTAGATTTCTCCGCGCGAGGGTGCACCAATGTACCTTTTCATTCTTTTAGGTTTGTTTAGTACATATACACATGGAGAACCAAGATTGGGACCCTTTGGCACATACACCCACAGGTCGAGCCATTATCACGGGATCGAGGGTATGCCTGATCTACTGGTTAGGGTTAGGTGTAGAGTTAGGTCTAGGGTTTAGGGTTTAGGGGAGCTACTTTTGCAGCATTACACCTTGCACCACACTTTCACACATATCATAGGTCCACATGCAAGATTTGGTGGGGTTCCGGTGTTCCGGCGGTCATTCTCCCCCTCCTCCCCCCAAAACAGTGGAAAGTGTGCCCCGACGGGTCTACCCCCCTAGATTTCTCCGCGCGAGGGTGCACCAATGTACTTTTTCATTCTTTTAGGTTTGTTTAGGACATATACACATGGAGAATCAAGATTGGGACCCTTTGGCACATATATACCCGCAGCTAGAGCCATTATCACACGATCGAGGGTGTGCCTGATCTACTGGTTAGGGTTAGGTGTAGGGTTAGGATTAGAGTTTAGGGTTTAGGGAACTACTTTTGCACCATTACACCATGCACCACACTTTCACACATATCATAGGTCCACATGCAATATTTGGTGGGGTTCCGGTGCTCCGGCGGTCGTTCTCCCCCTCCTCCCCCAAAACGACGGAACGTGTGCCCGGCGGGTCTCCCCCCTAGATTTCTCTGCGCGAGGGTGCACCAATGTACCTTTTCATTCTTTTAGGTTTGTTTAGGAAATATACACATGGAGAACCAAGATTGCAACCCTTTGGCACATACACCCACAGCTCGAGCCATTATCACACGATCGAGGGTGCGCCTGATCTACTGGTTAGGGTTAGGTGTAGTGTTAGGGCTAGGGTTTAGGGTTTAGGGGAGCTACTTTTGCACCATTACACCTTGCAACACACTTTCACACATATCATAGGTCCACATGCAAGATTTGGTGGGTTTCCGGTGTTCCGGCGGTCGTTCTCCCCCTCCTCCCCAAAACGACGGAACGTGTGCCCGCGGGTCTACCCCCTAGATTTCTCCGCGCGAGGGTGCACCAATGTACTTTTTCATTCTTTTAGGTTTGTTTAGGACATATACACATGGAGAACCAAGATTGGGACCCTATGGCACATATATACCCGCAGCTAGAGCCATTATCACACGATCGAGGGTGTGCCTGATCTACTGGTTAGGGTTAGGTGTAGGGTTAGGGCTAGGGTTTAGGGTTTAGGGGAGCTAATTTTGCACCATTACACCTTGCACCACACTTTCACACATATCATAGGTCCACATGCAAGATTTGGTGGGGTTCCGGTGCTCCAGCGGTCGTTCTCCCCCTCCTCCCCCCAAAACAGCGGAACGTGTGCCCCGGCGGGTCTCCCCCCTAGATTTCTCCGCGCGAGGGTGCACCAATGTACCTTTTCATTCTTTTAGGTTTGTTTAGGAAATATACACATGGAGAACCAAGATTGCGACCCTTTGTCACATACACCCATAGCTCGAGCCATTATCACACGATCGAGGGTGCGCCTGATCTACTGGTTAGGGTTAGGTGTAGAGTTAGGGCTAGGGTTTAGGGTTTAGGGGAGCTACTTTTGCACCATTACACCTTGCACCACACTTTCACACATATCATAGGTCCACATGCAAGATTTGGTGGGGTTCCGGTGTTCCGGCGGTCGTTCTCCCCCTCCTCCCCCCAAAACAGCGGAACGTGTGCCCCGGCGGGTCTACCCCTAGATTTCTCCGCGTGAGGGTGCACCAATGTACTTTTTCATTCTTTTAGGTTTGTTTAGGACATATACACATGGAGAACCAAGATTGGGACCCTTTGGCACATATATACCCGCAGCTAGAGCCATTATCACATGATCGAGGGTGTGCCTGATCTACTGGTTAGGGTTAGGTGTAGGGTTAGGGCTAGGGTTTAGGGGAGCTAATTTTGCACCATTACACCTTGCACCACACTTTCACACATATCATAGGTCCACATGCAAGATTTGGTGGGGTTCCGTTGCTCCGGCGGTCGTTCTCCCCCTCCTCCCCCCAAAACAGCGGAACGTGTGCCCCGGCGGGTCTACCCCCCTAGATTTCTCCGCGCGAGGGTGCACCAATGTACCTTCTCATTCATTTCGGTTTGTTTAGTACATATACACATGGAGAACCAAGATTGGGACCCTTTGGCACATACACCCGCAGCTCGAGCCATTATCACACGATCGAGGGTGTGCCTGATCTACTGGTTAGGGTTAGTTGTAGGGTTAGGGCTAGGGTTTAGGGTTTAAGGTTTAGGGGAGCTAATTTTGCACCATTACACCTTGCACCACACTTTCACATATATCATAGGTCCACATGCAAGATTTGGTGGGGTTCCGGTGCTCCGGCGGTCGTTCTCCCCCTCCTCCCCCCAAAACAGCGGAACGTGTGCCCCGGTGGGTCTACCCCCTAGATTTCTCCGCGCGAGGGTGCACCAATGTACCTTTTCATTCTTTTAGGTTTGTTTAGTACATATACACATGGAGAACCAAGATTGGGACCCTTTGGCACATACACCCGCAGCTCGAGCCATTATCACACGATCGAGGGTGTGCCTGATCTACTGGTTAGGGTTAGGTGTAGGGTTAGGGCTAGGGTTTAGGGTTTAGGGTTTAGGGGAGATACTTTTGCACCATTACACCTTGCACCACACTTTCACACATATCATAGGTCCACATGCAAGATTTGGTGGGGTTCCGGTGCTCCGGCGGTCGTTCTCCCCCTCCTCCCCCCAAAACAGCGGAACGTGTGCCCCGCGGGTCTACCCCTAGATTTCTCCGCGCGTGGGTGCACCAATGTACCTTTTCATTCTTTTAGGTTTGTTTAGTACATATACACATGGAGAACCAAGATTGGGACCCTTTGGCACATACACCCGCAGCTCGAGCCATTATCACACGATCGAGGGTGTGCCTGATCTACTGGTTAGGGTTAGGTGTAGAGTTAGGGCTAGGGTTTAGGGTTTAGGGGAGATACTTTTGCACCATTACACCTTGCACCACACTTTCACACATATAATAGGTCCACATGCAAGTTTTGGTGGGGTTCCGGTGTTTCGGCGGTCGTTCTCCCCTTCCTCCCCCCAAAACAGAGGAACGTGTGCCCCGGCGGGTCTACCCCCCTAGATTTCTCCGCGCGAGGGTGCACCAATGTACTTTTTCATTCTTTTAGGTTTTTATAGGACATATACACATGGAGAACCAAGATTGGGACCCTTTGGCACATATATACCCGCAGCTAGAGCCATTATCACACGATCGAGGGTGTGCCTGATCTACTGGTTAGGGTTAGGTGTAGGGTTAGGGCTAGGGTTTAGGGGAGCTACTTTTGCGCCATTACACCTTGCACCACACTTTCACACATATCATAGGTCTACATGCAAGATTTGGTGGGGTTCCGGTGCTCCGGCGGTCGTTCTCCCCCTCCTCACCCCAAAACCGCGGAACGTGTGCCCCGGCGGGTCTACCCCCCTAGATTTCTCCGCGCGAGGGTGCACCAATGTACCTTTTCATTATTTTAGGTTTTTTTAGGACATATACACATGGAGAACCAAGATTTGGACCCTTTGGCACATACACCCGCAGCTCGAGCCATTATCACACGATCGAGGGTGTGCCTGATCTACTGGTTAGGGTTAGGGCTAGGGTTTAGGGCTAGGGTTTAGGGTTTTGATACGTCTCCGACGTATCGATAATTTCTTATGTTCTATGCCATACTATTGATGATACCTACATGTTTTATGCACACTTTATGTCATATTCGTGCATTTTCTGGAACTAACCTATTAACAAGATGCCGAAGTGCCGCTCTCGTTTTTCGCTGTTTTTGGTTTCGAAATCCTAGTAACGAAATATTCTCGGAATTGGACGAAACGAAGACCCGTGGGCCTATTTTTCCACGGAGCTTCCGGAAGACCGAAGAACACACGAAGTGGGGCCACGAGGTGGCGACACCACGTGGCGGCGCGGCCCGTGGGGGCCCGCGCCGCCCTATGGTGTGGCCCTCGTCCGGCCCCCGACTCGCCCTTCCGCCTACTTAAAGCCTCCGTCGCGAAACCCCCGATGTGAAAAACCACGATACGGAAAACCTTACCGAGACGCCGCCGCCGCCAATCCCATCTCTGGGGATTCTCGAGATCTCCTCCGGCACCCCGCCGGAGAGGGGATTCATCTCCCGGAGGACTCTACACCGCCATGGTCGCCTCCGGAGTGATGAGTGAGTAGTTCACCCCTGGACTATGGGTCCATAGCAGTAGCTAGATGGTTGTCTTCTCCTCATTGTGCTTCATTGTTGGATCTTGTGAGCTGCCTAACATGATCAAGATCATCTATCCGTAATTCTATATGTTGTGTTTGTCGGGATCCGATGGATAGAGAATACCATGTCATGTTAATTATCAAGTTATTATACATGTGTTGTTTATGATCTTGCATGCTCTCCGTTTCTAGTAGAGGCTGTGGCCAAGTTTTTACTTTTAACTCCAAGAGGGAGTATTTATGCTCGATAGTGGGTTCATGCCTGCATTGACACCTGGGACAGTGACAGTTCTAAGGTTGTGTTGTGTTGTTGCCACTAGGGATAAAACATTGGCGCTATGTCCGAGGATGTAGTTGTTGATTACATTACGCACCATACTTAATGCAATTGTCTCGTTGCTTTGCAACTTAATACCGGAGGGGTTCGGATGATAACCTCGAAGGTGGACTTTTTAGGCATAGATGCAGTTGGATGGCGGTCTATGTACTTTGTCGTAATGCCCAATTAAATCTCACTATACTTATCATGTCATGTATGTGCATTGTTATGCCCTCTCTATTTGTCAATTGCCCGACCGTAATTTGTTCACCCAACATGCTTTTATCTTATGGGAGAGACACCTCTAGTGAACTGTGGACCCCGGTCCATTCTTTTAATACTCGAAATACAAATCTGCTGCAATACTTGTTTTTACTATTTTCTCTGCAAACAATCATCTTCCACACAATACGGTTAATCCTTTGTTACGACAAGCTTCGGTGAGATTGACAACCTCACCGTTTCGTTGGGGCAAAGTACTTTGGTTGTGTTGTGCAGGTTCCACGTTGGCGCCGGAATCTCCGGTGTTGCGCCGCACTACATCCCGCCGCCATCAACCTTCAACGTGCTTCTTGACTCCTACTCGGTTCGATTAAACCTTAGTTTCTTACTCGAGGGAAACTTGCCGCTGTGCGCATCACACCTTCCTCTTGGGGTTCCCAACGGACGTGTCAACTACACGCATCAAGCAAATTTCCGGCGCCGTTGCCGGGAGATCGAAGAAACGCTACACCACAGAGATTTCCGACTTCCCACGTCATCTACACGCCGCAAATTTCTGCGCCGTTGCTTGGAGATCAAGACTACGTTGCAAGGGGAGTCTCCACTTCTCAATCTCTTTACTTTGTTTTTGTCTTGCTTTATTTTATTTACTACTTTGTTTGCTGCACTTATATCAAAAACACAAAAAAATTAGTTTACTTGCATTTACTTTATCTAGTTTGTTTTATTTACTATTGCTAAAATGGACAACCTTGAAAATACTAAGTTGTGTGACTTCACTAGCACAAATAATAATGATTTCCTATGCACACCTATTGCTCCACCTGCTACTACAGCAGAATTCTTTGAAATTAAACCTGCTTTACTTAATCTTGTCATGAGAGAGCAATTTTCGGGTGTTAGTTCTGATGATGCTGCTGCCCATCTCAATAATTTTGTTGAACTATGTGAAATGCAAAAATATAAAGATGTAGATGGTGACATTATAAAATTAAAATTGTTCCTTTTCTCATTAAGAGGAAGAGCTAAAGATTGGTTGCTATCTCTCGCCTAAGAATAGTATTGATTCATGGACTAAATGCAAGGATGCTTTTATTGGTAGATATTATCCCCTGCTAAAATTATATCTTTGAGGAGTAGCATAATGAATTTTTAACAATTGGATAATGAACATGTTGCTCAAGCTTGGGAAAGAATGAAATCTTTGGTTAAAAATTGCCCAACCCATGGATCGACTACTTGGATGATCATCCAAACCTTCTATGCAGGACTAAATTTTTCTTCACGGAATTTATTGGATTCAGCTGCTGGAGGTACCTTTATGTCCATCACTCTTGGTGAAGCAACAAAGCTTCTTGATAATATGATGATTAATTACTCTGAATGGCACACGGAAAGAGCTCCACAAGGTAAGAAGGTAAATTTCGTTGAAGAATCCTCTTCCTTGAATGATAAGGTTGATGCTATTATGTCTATGCTTGCGAATGATAGGACTAATGTTGATCCTAATAATGTTCCATTAGCTTCATTGGTTGCCCAAGAAGAACATGTTGATGTAAACTTCATTAAAAATAATAATTTCAACAACAATGCTTATCTGAACAATTCTAGTAATAACTATAGGCCATACCCTTATAATAATGGTAACGGTTATGCTAATTCTGATGGGAATTCTTACAAAAATAATAGGAATACACCCCCTGGACTTGAATCCATGCTTAAAGAATTTATTAGTACACAAACTGCCATTAACAAATCTCGTTGAGGAAAAGCTCAATAAAATTGATATTCTTGTTTCTAGAGTTGATAGTCTTGCCTCCGATGTTGATCTTTTGAAATCGAAAGTTATGCCTAATAGGGATATTGAAAATAAAATTGTTACTACAGCAAATGCCATCCAAGTTAGAATTAATGAGAATATAAGATTAATGGCTGAATCGCGTGCTAGGTGGGATAGAGAAGAAAATGAAAAACTAGCTAAAAAGGAAAATGTAGCTAAAGTTTGGACTATTACCACCACTAGCAATGCTAATGATTCATATGTTGCTGCACCTCCTACTATCAATGGTAAAATAATTGGTGTTAGCAATGCTTCTACTCCTAGTGCAAAGCGCGCAAAATTACCTCGAAACCGCTAAAACCGCCGAAACCGCTTGTGATAAAACCGCTGAAATTTTTTCCAACCTTGGGGATGATAATCCCATTGCTTTAGATTGTAATGATTTAGATTTTGATGATTGCCACATCTCTGAAGTTATAAAGTTCTTGCAAAAACTTGCTAAGAGTCCCAATGCTAGCGCTATAAATTTGGCTTTCACAAAACATATTACAAATGCTCTCATAAAAGCTAGAGAAGAGAAACTAAAACTTGAAACTTCTATTCCTAGAAAGCTAGAGGATGGTTGGGAGCCCATCATTAAAATGAGAGTCAAAGATTTTGATTGTAATGCTTTATGTGATCTTGGTGCAAGTATTTCTGTTATGCCTAAAAAGTCTATGATATGCTTGACTTGCCACCATTGAAAAATTGTTATTTGGATGTTAATTC
>NC_061509.1:271195782-271273068 GCF_022539505.1 Lolium rigidum
TGTCTTGGATAATTTGATACTTGGCAATTGTTGTGCTCATGTTTAAGCTCTTGCATCATATACCTTGCACCCATTAATGAAGAAATACTTAGAGCTTGCTAATTTGGTTTGCATATTTGGTTTCTCTAGAGTCTAGATAACATCTAGTATTGAGTTTTGAACAACAAGGAAGACGGTATGGAGTCTTATAATGTTTACCATATGTCTTTTATGTGAGTTTTGCTGTACCGTTCATCCTTGTGTTTGTTTCAAATAACCTTGCTAGCCTAAACCTTGTATCGAGAGGGAATACTTCTCATGCATCCCAAATCCTTGAGCCAACCACTATGCCATTCGTGTCCACCATACCTACCTACTACATGGTATTTATCCGCCATTCCAAAGTAAATTGCTTGAGTGCTACCTTTAAAATTCCATCATTCACCTTTGCAATATATAGCTCATGGGACAAATAGCTTAAAAACTATTGTAGTATTGAATATGTACTTATGCACTTTATCTCTTATTAAGTTGCTTGTTGAGCGATAACCATGTTTACGGGACGCCATCAACTATTCTTTGTTGGATATCATGTGAGTTGCTATGCATGTCCGTCTTGTACGAAGTAAGAGAGATCTACCACCTTTATGGTTGGAGCATGCATATTGTTAGAGAAGAACTTTGGGCCGCTAACTAAAGCCATGATTCATGGTGGAAGTTTCAGTTTGGACACATATCCTCAATCTCATATGAGAATAATAATTGTTGCCACATGCTTATGCATTAAAGAGGAGTCCATTATCTCGTTGTCCATGTTGTCCCGGTATGGATGTCTAAGTTGAGAATAATCAAAAGCGAGAAATCCAAAATGCGAGCTTTCTCCTTAGACCTTTGTACAGGGCGGCATGGAGGTACCCCATTGTGACACTTGGTCAAAACATGTGCATTGCAAAGATCCGGTAGTCCAAGTTAATTAGGACAAGGTGCGGGCACTATTAGTATACTATGCATGAGACTTGCAACTTGTAAGATATAATGTACATAACTCATATGCTTTATTACTACCGTTGACAAAATTGTTTCATGTTTTCAAAATAAAAGCTCTAGCACAAATATAGCAATCGATGCTTTCCTCTTTGAAGGACCATTCTCTTTACTTTTATGTTGAGTCAGTTCACCTATTTCTCTCCACCTCAAGAAGCACACACTTGTGTGAGCTGTGCATTGATTCCTACATACTTGCATATTGTACTTGTTATATTACTCTATGTTGACAATTATCCATGAGATATACATGTTACAAGTTGAAAGCAACCGCTGAAACTTAATCTTCCTTTGTGTTGCTTCAATGCCTTTACTTTGATTTATTGCTTTATGAGTTAACTCTTATGCAAGACTTATTAATACTTGTCTTGAAGTACTATTCATGAAAAGTCTTTGCTTTATGATTCACTTGTTTACTCATGTCATTACCATTGTTTTGATCGCTGCATCCACTACATATGTTTACAAATAGTATGATCAAGGTTATGATGGCATATCACTTCAGAAATTATCTTTGTTATCGTTTTACACGCTCGGGACGAGCAGAACTAAGCTTGGGGATGCTTGATACGTCTCCGACGTATCGATAATTTCTTATGTTCTATGCCATATTATTGATGATACCTACATGTTTTATGCACACTTTATGTCATATTCGTGCATTTTACTGGAACTAACCTATTAACAAGATGCCGAGAGTGCCGGTTCTGTTTTTACGCTGTTTTTGGTTTCAGAAATCCTAGTAACGAAATATTCTCGGAATTGGACGAAACGAAGACCCAGGGGCCTAATTTTCCACGGAGCTTCCAGAAGACCGAAGAACACACGAAGTGGGGCCACGAGCTGGCGACACCACGTGGCGGCGCGGCCCAGGGGGGCCCGCGCCGCCCTATGGTGTGGCCCCCTCGTCTGGCCCCCGACTCTGCCCTTCCGCCTACTTAAAGCCTCCGTCGCGAAACCCACGATGCGAAAAACCACGATACGGAAAACCTTGCGAGACGCCGCCGCTGCCGATCCCATCTCGGGGGATTCGGAGATCTCCTCCGGCACCTCTGCCGGAGAGGGATTCATCTCCCGGAGGACTCTACACCGCCATGGTCGCCTCCGGAGTGATGAGTGAGTAGTTCACCCCTGGACTATGGGTCCATAGCAGTAGCTAGATGGTTGTCTTCTCCTCATTGTGCTTCATTGTTGGATCTTGTGAGCTGCCTAACATGATCAAGATCATCTATCTGTAATTCTATATGTTGTGTTTGTCGGGATCCGATGGATAGAGAATAGCATGTCATGTTAATTATCAAGTTATTATACATGTGTTTTTTATGATCTTGCATGCTCTCCGTTTCTAGTAGAGGCTGTGGCCAAGTTTTTACTTTTAACTCCAAGAGGGAGTATTTATGCTCGATAGTGGGTTCATGCCTGCATTGACACACGGGACAGATGATGAGAAAGTTCTAAGGTTGTGTTGTCGTTGTTGCCACTAGGGATAAAACATTGGCGCTATGTCAGAGGATGTAGTTGTTGATTACATTACGCACCATACTTAATGCAATTGTCTGTTGCTTTGCAACTTAATACTCGGAGGGGTTCGGATGATAACCTGAAGGTGGACTTTTTAGGCATAGATGCGGTTGGATGGCGGTCTATGTACTTTGTCGTAATGCCCAATTAAATCTCACTATACTTATCATGTCATGTATGTGCATTGTTATGCCCTCTCTATTTGTCAATTGCCCGACTGTAATTTGTTCACCCAACATGCTTTTATCTTATGGGAGAGACACCTCTAGTGAGCTGTGGACCCCGGTCCATTCTTTTAATACTTGAAATACAAATCTTACGCAATACTTGTTTTACTATTTTCTCTGCAAACAATCATCTTCCACACAATACGGTTAATCCTTTGTTACTGACAAGCCGGTGAGATTGACAACCTCACTCGTTTCGTTGGGGCAAAGTACTTTGGTTGTGTTGTGCAGGTTCCACGTTGGCGCGGAATCTCCGGTGTTGCGCCGCACTACATCTCGCCGCCATCAACCTTCAACGTGCTTCTTGACTCCTACTGGTTCGATTAAACCTTAGTTTCTTACTGAGGGAAACTTGCCGCTGTGCGCATCACACCTTCCTCTTGGGGTTCCCAACGGACGTGTCAACTACACGCATCAGGTTTAGGGGAGATACTTTTGCACCATTACATCTTGCACCACACTTTCACACATAGCATAGGCCCACATGCAAGATTTGGTGGGGTTCCGGTGCTCCGGCGGTCGTTCTCCCCCTCCTCCCCCAAAACAATGAAACGTGTGCCCCGGCGGGTCTACCCCCTAGATTTCTCCGCGAGGGTGCACCAATGTACCTTTTCATTCTTTTAGGTTTGTTTAGGACATATACACATGGAGAACCAAGATTGGGACCCTTTGGCACATACACCCGCAGCTCGAGCCATTATCACACGATCGAGAGTGTGCCTGATCTACTGGTTAGGGTTAGGTCTAGGGTTTAGGGTTTAGGGGAGCTACTTTTGCACCATTACACCTTTCACCACACTTTGACACATAGCATAGGCCCACATGCAAGATTTGGTGGGGTTCCGGTGATCCGGCGGTCGTTCTCCCCCTCCTCCCCCCAAAACAGCGGAACGTGTGCCCGGCGGGTCTACCCCCTAGATTTCTCCGCGAGGGTGCACCAATGTACCTTTTCATTCTTTTAGGTTTGTTTAGGACATATACACATGGATAACCAATATTGGGACCCTTTGGCACAGCTAGAGCCATTATCACACAATCGAGGGTGTGCCTGATCTACTGGTTAGGGTTAGGTGTAGGGTTAGGGCTAGGGTTTAGGGGGTAGGGCTAGGGTTTAGGTTCAAGGTAAGGATTTATGGTTAGGTATGGGTTTAGGGTTTAGGGTTAGGGTTAGGGTTTATGATGCATGGTTTTGCAGCTCCGGTGTGTCAGCACGTGTAGTCACTGACTACTGCATGCCGGCCTAGCATGACAGGATACGATCTGCTGAGGAGGGTCAAGGTAAAGATATTTGCATAGCCTTTATTCTTGCTCTGCTAATTTGAGCATGCATTCATTCATTTCATAGCATGGTACACATTTTCCTCCTTCTCTTCACGACCGAGTCTTATTTACGGCTTTCTCTCAAGGATCAGACCCTCGTGAAAATACAATACAATAATTGTACAAGTTAGTAGTTGTATTCTATGTAACCTCCTACAATGGTTTTGAGTGAACCAAAGCATACTATCTAGCCTCAAATCCCTTATATCAATGTCAGCACTAAAGGGTACAAAATCATCCTAGCACCCTTATAAATGAAATGGTAAAAATAAAAATAAAAACTCGTTGCCGTGCGCAGGCGCACGACAAAGAATCCTGCCGCACGGCAAAGCCCCCATTGCGCACGGCAAAGACTCCCCGCACGGCAAAGCTCTCTGCCGTGCGGAGGCGCACGGCAATGGCTGGGGCCGCACGGCAACGACCTTTGCCGCACGGCAAAGAAAGCCCCGCACGGCAAAGAAAGGGATAGGGGCAGGTCGAGCCCCACCCTTTCTCTCCTCCACAAAGAACAGGTCGAGCTCCACCCTTTCTCTTCTCCACCCCCCGCGCACCCCACCCCCCGGCGCCGCCGGACTCGCCCCACGCCGCCGCCGGACTCGCCTCCCCTCCCGTCCCCTCGCACGCAGTCGCCGCGCCCCCTCCCCTCCCCCGGCTGCTGCTGCTGCTTCTGCCCGTGCACCGGCGCAGGAGGCTGCTGCTGCCCGTCGCCGCCGCCCCCCTCGCACGCAGTCGCCACCGCCCACTCCTCTCCCCCGGCTGTTGCAGCTGCACCTACCTCCTCCCCCGCTGAGCCGCCGCCACTGCTGCTGCCCACGCCTCCTCCCCCGTCGACCCGCGAACCCGCCACGAACTGCTGCTGCCGCCTGCTGCTCCGGTCGCCACCAGCTGCTGCTCCGGCCGCCACCACCCGCCCCTGCATGTAAAAGGTACTACCTCGGTTCCTATTTAATTGACGCTGGATCGACGCCCGCACAATACAATATGTACGCACATATATGTGAGCTCCGCGTCGAATAATACGGAACGGAGGGAGTAACATTTTGATGATTTTAGTGTAGTGTAGGATTTTAGATGATTTAGATACATTTTGTGTGTAAGTTTAGATGATGGTTTGAGGTGGACACGGGGGCGAAAGCGCGCGGGGGGGGGGGCGGCGTCGCGGTGATTTTAGATGCATTTAGTGTATAAATTTGCATGACAAATTTAATTCCTTGCTATGCAGGCGATGCTTCAAGGTGGACACGAGGGGCGGCGTCGCGGGGGTGTTTGACGGGCGTTCCAGATCTTCTTTGGCGATTCTCTTAGAGGGTCGTTGGTCTTCTTCGCCAGCTGTCGATCACGCTTCGAGGGTGAGAATCTGTTCGCCTCTCTTGTACCTAGGTTTTTTTGCTGGTCTAGATCACCAAGTCTGTCGCGATACCTAGGCGTCTCTTCCCGACCAGTAAGGGTTACGCGGATAAATATGCATTAGTGGTCTCGCATATTATGAGCCGTAACTCTTACGGCATTTATCGGGACAGCCGGCGGATGCGTAGTTGGGTACGTTCTCCCTGCTCTACCCCGATCCGAGACAGGATTTCGGTAGCGCCTCCCCGTTGTTCTCCGGATGCACACCCCTCTCGGCTTTTTGCCGAGACGTGTATCGGGAGAGCAGCGGGGAGGTGCTTGCCGGAATCTGTCTCGGATCGGGGTAGAGCTGGGAGAACGTACTCAATCTACGGATCCGGCGGCTGCTAGGAGCCCACCTAGTAGAGTTTCGGGTTGATGCACGCGTAAAAAAGATATGATGCATTTATTTCCTATTTGATATATAAATGTTATGTTCAGTCTGTTTTGTTGTTGATTAGAGGATGGGTAATCGTGGCGGGATGTACGATGGCAGAATCGGTCCGGTGGAACTATACTTGATGAATGGGGAGAAAAGACCGAGCGAGTTTGTGGATAGGGCGTTTGCCATCCCTAGCGAGACCTATAAGAGTTTGGTGCCCTTGTAGTAAGTGCGCTAACCAAAAGGCACGGGACAAGGAAACTATGAGTATGCACTCGATCAAGTTTGGGTTCACACCGTCCTACAAGATTTGGACTTACCATGGAGAAAAGGCAAAGAAACGTGCTAGGAAGGAGGTGCGGAAGATTCAACCTAGGGGGAATATGACACTTGCTTTTGATAGGTGCTTAGAAAACTTGGCTAATGGTAATGTGCCGGAAAGCTCTCATGTAGAGGTGGAGACACCTCGGGATGCGGAGACAAGTGAGGACCCGGAGGAAAACACAAAGGAGTATTATGAGGCTCTGTTTGCTTCGCGAAACCCCTACATGAAAATACGAGAGGTTACCCAACTAGATGCCATCGCTCGCCTTATGGCCTTGAAGTGCCATAGGAACTTGTGCGAGAGATGGGTTCGATGAACTTACGGTCATCGTAGGCAGCCTTCTGCCGAAAGGGCACCTCTTGCCGCAAAACTTCTACTATTCGACCAAATTGCTCGGTGACCTTAAGATGTCATCTCGGTAGATACACGCTTGTCCAAAGGGATGCATGCTATTCGAGAGAGAGCACGCCGACACAAATTATTGCATCAAATGCAATTCCTCTAGGTACTTTGAGGTAGACCGCAATGGTGATGGTCGGAAGAGGCGGACCACGATTGCCTAGAATATCCTCCGCTATCTTCCGGTTCTACCGAGGATCCGGCGGCTCTTCATGACCGAGGATGCGCCCGGCCGGATGAGGTGGGCCGTGGAAGGAAACGAGATACACCGACAAGATGATACATCCGTCGGATGAGTGCTGCATGGAAGAACTTTGTCAAGAAATTTCCACTTGAAAGCGGGTGACCCGAGGAGCGTAGCGATTGCGATATCAACCGATTGGTTCAATCCATATGGTATGTCGGCTGCAGTATACGAGTTGTTGGCCAGTGTTTGTTATTCCCATGAACCTCCCCCTGGCGTCTGCATGAGATCAGAGAACATGTTTGTGTCGATGATAATCCCAGGGCCCAAATACCCGGGTAAGAACATGAATGTGTACCTGGAACCACTAGTGGATGACTTGGTTCGTGGCTGGGAAGGTCGCGGGATCCGAACATATGACGCATCAAAGAAGGAGTACTTCGATATGTATGTGTGGTACCACACGTCCCTGCATGACCTGCCAGCACGTGCTTTGTTCTGCGGGTTGCCTAGATCCCGAACCCTCCCCACAGGCCCACACCCACCCACCAACCATTCGCCCCATTAGCTCAAAAATACTCTCACACGCCAAAGCTCTGACTCTCTACAGTACTAGATCTGCTTCGCCGCCGGCATACTCCCCCACGGCGTAGCCTTGATCGTGTTGGTTGTCCACCCACCTGATCCGCTCCCCGCCGCCCTCGTCACCGACGGATCCGCTTCACCGCCGACCTCGCCACCGACGGATGCTGCTTCACCGCCGACCTCGCCACCGACGGATCTGCCGAGCTACCTCGGCGCGGCGGCTGTATCAACTTCACCGAATCCCTTGCCGGCCAACCGGATCCGCTTCACTAACGCCCGCTTCTACTGAAACGAGGGTCGATTCATCGTCTCCCGCGTTCGCCGCATTTGGAATGCAAGTTGCCGCCCCGTCCACCCCGCCGCAGCTTGGTTAGTACGCTGGCCCGTTAGATCGCGGTGTTTCTTTAGCCATGTTTTGTGTAGTTATTTGCGGATCTCATATGCCGTTAACTTTCTTGATGTGTTGCTTCGCATGAAGTTTGTTTAAATATTGTACGGTACAAAAGCATTATCCGGTCGCTACCATCCTGTTCATTCTACGACACCTGTGTGCATCCACATATTTATAGCCTTATACCCATTCATTTCTTTGCCAATTGTTTTTGTCTTGCATGCTATTGTCGCATCTGCTTTTATAGTCATGCTATGGGCATTTCCAATCCGCTTGTTCTTATACCACGTCATTAGCTCACCGCTAGCTGCTAGCTGTTTTCTCGTGTCCGCTATTCTCACACTTTGCTTTTATAATCATGCTATGTGCATTTCCAATCTGCTTTCTATTATACCTCGTCTTTAGCTTATATAGTTATTCTTTGCGTGCATGTCCGGTCTTTGTATTATCGTAGGCTCGACTTGTCAATGTTATTTTTCCTAGGGATTGATCATGCGAACCACTTATTAGAACATCCAACATTAACGGCGGGGACGCTAGGGAAGGTTGGAATCTGAGTTCTTGGTTGGTAATTTTGGCGGTTTACTTCAGTTATTATCTATAACCTATATGCATTGTTCCTTATGCAAGAGATTAACACTTGGAACCACTGCCATAGCAATGCCATTCATGCTTTACTATGTTTACGCCTATTTGATATGCTTGTCTTGGAGAAGCTGCGAAGGTGATTTGAACACGACATTTGGTCATTCTTAATGCCAGTTTACTTTATGTGGAAAACCTTGGAATTACCTTACTCTAAATCTGAATGTCTGAAATTCGTATCTCATGCAAAGCAACATCTAGTTGGTTTTAATCTGATATCTGGTAAATATTGGCTTATTCATTTGGTAGCTCAAGTTTTTGGTTATTTGAAACCAGCTGACTTGGTCTTAAATGTGATATCTAAACACGAGATTAAGGACAATGGAGCGGGAGGATTAGCATTTCACTTGATGGCTGAACCTAAAATGACGAGGCATGTTGACCACGACTAGTGCACGCAAGAGAAGGACTGCAGGCGAGCGGTATGTGCTTAGTACATGCATCTTATCTTATCTTGTGCTTATTTCCGCTACATCGTCGTTATCGATCTCTACATTGCGTAATACATGTTTGAATAGTTAATTGTTGTAACTATGTTTGCAATGTTACCGAGATGCGAGTTTTAATGAAGCAATCATCATTAGAAGATAGTCGCCAAAAAAGGATCCGTGGCGACCACTGTGCAACATTATGATGTAAGTTTGTGCTTAGTACAAGTTCCATACATTGTCTTATTTATGCAACTTGTTATTATCTTATATCTACATTGCATAATAAATGTTTGCATAGTTCATCGTTTAACTCTTTTTGCATTATTATCGGAATGCGGTTGTGATGAAGCAATCTTCATTAGAAGTGAGGCCCACAAAAACTTCGATATTTCTTCGATGCATCTTCTCATAGCCGTCAACCTAGACCATTGCTTTCATCAAACGAGTAAATATCTCAAAGATTGTACTTTATAAAAAACATGGTATTGCTTGCTTTAAGATGCAGTAGGCGATATGTTGACAAAGAGTACACAAGATTCAATCAAGGCGATTGCCAAATGTCAACGTGTTATTGATGATGCTAATAGAAGTCCTCAATGATTCTATGTAATTTTTTATTTGGGCACATGAATTGCCTTGTAATTTTCCTACTTGTTTTATTTGTGTATGTAATTGTGTGTATCATTGATATCAGATTTTAGGCTCATGAAATTTAATGCAAGTTGACTAGTCAAACAAGTAGGGCACTACAACAGATTGGGCCGGCCCACTTACGGTAGTGTGGGACCCACTTTCATTTGGGCCGGCCCACTTCTTTAGTAAGTCGGCCCGGTTACACGATAGTGGGATCCACATGCTTATTGGGCCGGCCCGCTATCTTGTTGGGCCAGCCCATTTGCTATATGGTGGTCCCACATGGTAAATGGGCAGGCCCTTTAACGAGGAAGGTGGGACCCACATGTGTTTTTGGCCGACCCACTATCTTGTTGGGCGGCCCACTTGCTATATGGTGGACCCCACATACTAAATGGGTCGGCCTTTTAAGCTGGAAAGTGGGACCCACCTGTGTTTTGGCCGGCCCACTATCTTGTTGGGCCGGCCCACTTGCTATATGGTGGACCCCACATACTAAATGGGTCGGCCTTTTAACGGGAAGGTGGGACCCACTGTGCTTTTGGCCGGCCCACTATCTTGTTGGGCCGGCCCACTTGCTATATAGTGGACCCCACACACCAAATGGGCCGGCCCTTTAACGGGAAAGTGGGACCCACCTGTGTTTTTGGCCGGCCCACTATCTTGTTGGGCGGCCCACTTGCTATATGGTGGACCCCACATACTAAATGGGCCGACCCTTTAGCTGGAAAGTGGGACCCACTGTGTTTTTGGCCGACCCACTTGCTATACGGTGGACCCCGCACACTAAATGGGCCGGCCCTTTAACGGAAAGTGGGACCCACTTTGTGTTTCGGCCCGACCACTTGCTTCTTGGTCGGCCCGGTGGTTGTAAGGTGGACCCCACATGTTAAATGGGCAGGCCCATTTAAGTTTTGACCGATCAACCTTAGAGGTTAGGCCGGCCCACGTAACTAATGGACCAGCCCGGCTATATAGTTGACCGGTCAAACTATGTCGGCTGGCCGGCCGCTTAAGACGTGGCGAGGCCTCGTGTGGGCCTACCATCTACCACGGGGTTTCAGTCGGTTAACGCCGTTAGCTGCCGGTTAACGGCGTACGCCACGTGTCGGTTGCATGACGTCGGCCGAGTCAACGGGCTCCCGGAAACACTTGCTCAACGGTCCGATTTTCAGTGGCGGAAGGGCGCCCAAGCGCGACGGACCAGAAAAAACGTCGTTGGACTTTGCCTGACGCAGTTTCCACAACAGAACCCATATCGTCGGGTTAGGCCCATAGGCGACGAAAAATACCCCTTAGCGGACGATTTTGAGACGTTGTCTATCAGAACTTTTCTTGTAGTGTAGATCAGTTAATCAACTTGACATAGTATTCCATATTCATCGGATCCCAACAAACACAACATGTAGCATTACAAATAGACGATCTTGATCATGATAGGCAGCTCACAAGATCTAAACATGATAGCACAAGAGGAGAACACAACCATCCAGCTCTTGCTATGGACCCATAGTCCAAGGATGAACTACTCACGCATCAATCGGAGGCCGGCATGATGATGTAGAGTCCTCCGGTGATGATTCCTCTCTCAGGCGGGGTGCGGAGGCGATCTCCTCGAATCCCCGAGATGGGATTGGCGGCGGCAGCGTCTCTGGAACTTTTCTCGTATCGTGGCTCTCGATACTAGGGCTTTCGCGACGGAGAGAATAAATAGGCGAAGGGGCAGAGTCGGAGGGCGCCCGAGGGGCCCACCCCATAGCCCCCCCCCCTCCTGGCCTCGCCGCCCTAGGGTGTGGGGGCACCTTGGCCCCTCTCCGTCTCTCCTTCGGTGTTCTGGAAGGCTCCGTGCAAAATAAGACCGTGGGATTTTGTTTCGTCCAATTCCGATAATATTTCCTATGTAAGATTTCTGTAATCAAAAACAGCAGAAAACAGGAACTGGCGCTTCGGCATCTTATTAATAGGTTAGTGCCGGAAAATGCATCAAAATGATATAAAGTGTGTATAAAACATATGAGTATTGTCATATAACTAGCATGGAACATAAGAAATTATAGATACGTTTGAGACGTATCAAGGTGAACGTACTCCTTAAAGAAAATCTTCAAACGGTTGAGCGTGTGCGTCGAATTTGGCAAAATTCGGTCAAAGCTTCATACACGAAATCGATGATTTACGACTGCCGAAACTCGAAACAGATTATCGGAATTGATTCATATCACCCACATACATCTTTTTTATATACAGCTTATTTTAATTCATAGATTTGAAGAGATAGTGTGTGAAGTAGTTTAAGGAAGAGTAAAATTATGCACCATATTGTCGAAAAAATGGTCTGCTTTATCTTGGTCTTCCCAACTATTTCTCTATAGCTCCGCCACCGCATGATGTGAGTATTTATATGTTTTATGATATATTTTTTAGATCAACAGGCCACCGCCCCATTCCATTTCCATAGAAAATTAAATGATTGTACAAGACAACAGTTTAACTTATAGCCTACTCCCAGCTAAAACCAGGACAAATCCCCAGTGACAGAATCAAAGCAAAATGGACACTCATATTACAGTTTTTGGCACACAACACGTTTTTTCAGCGAGTGCTTGCCAGTGCCCGCGGCCTCAGCGCATCTGGTGTCCTTGGGCCAGCCACTAGTAGCATCTTGCGCTTCTTCAGTTGCTTGTAAGAGCTGGGGCAGCCAACATCTTCGCTTGCAATTGTTTCACGCATCCTTCTAGGAACTCCAAGTTTTTTGTTGGACATAGCATCTGCCATCTCTTCAGTAGTTTCACCACACGCATCCAGAGCACCTGCATCCGAGACAAAGAGCAACGCCCAAACATAACGTCATTTCGTCGTTTCCAAGTTGACCACATAAGAGCAGCAACAATCATGTTAGTAACAACATTCTTTTGATTGCTAATCCAAAATCTGGCAATACTTTCAAAATTGACCCCAAGGTTCTTTCCAAGCAAAGTTGAAACATCTATCCACATGATTTTCATGATATCACAAGAAAAAAAACAGATGGTTCACAGTTTCCTTTTCAGAGCATAAAAAGCAAGCTTTATCAAGAATATTCTGCCTTTTCTCAAGGTTATCACGGGTAAGCAATTTATTGTGTGATAACAACCAGAGAAAAACTTGGACCCTAGGGGGTACATTAAGCTTCCACAACGCAGGGATAGACATCGGGGTCACCCCACGGTAATTGAGAACCGCATACAGTGATTGAGCGCTATAAACGTCAGAGCTATCAAGCTTCCACACTAAACTATCGTCCACATCTGAAAGTCGAATAGACGAAGCAATTTGTTCGAGTTGATACCACTGGTCCATCATTTTTTGGTTGAAAACTCTCCTAAAGGTTAGTTTCAACACATTTCCATCCCACACTTCTTTAATTGTTACATCTTGTTGATTACACACGTAGTACAGGTCCCAAAACATGATAGCTAAGCTCGAATTACCCAGCCATTGGTCTTCCCAAAACCGGATTTTGTTTCCTCTACCGATCGACCACTGATAGCCTAGTTTTGCGGCTCTAGCTGCCCAAAGAACCCCCTTCCAAAAAGGAGAAACATCTGTTTCTCTACAGTTGAAAACATTAGGGCTCTCAGTGTCATACTTGAAGTCAATTATTTGCTTTCAAAGCTTGTTGTCATCTAAACTATACCTCCTGATCCACGAGGCCAGAAGACAGAGATTAAGCTCTCTAATATTAGGGATACCCATACCGCCATATTCTTTTTTCATAGTGACCAACTCCCAGTTAGCAAGGGAATACTTATAATGCCCCTCATAGTTATCCCACAAGCAGCGTGCCATCTGAGAATTGATTGCTTTAATCGCCCAAGAAAGAAACTTAATAGCTGAGAGTAAATAGACAGGAATACTTGCCAGATAAGATTGTATCAAGGTTATTCTAGCAGCGTAGGACAAAAGCCTACCCCTCCACCCAGCAGCCCTCTTAAGAATAGAGTCAATCACAGGCTGGAGGTCTTCTTTTCTAAGCTTACTGTAGAAGGGGAACACCTAGGTATTTCAGCGGAAATTTGCTCACTTTACACCCGACCACTTGGGAAAGGACTTTAGTTTGTTCTTCTGGAATATTAATAGGCACCAGATCACATTTGTCAAAGTTACTCATACCCGACATTTGTTCAAAAATCTACAACACCCATTTCAGGTTTAAAGCCTTTTCCAGATCATTTTCCAAGAATAACAAGGTATCTTCTGCATACTGCAGGCTAATGATCCCTCTCGCTCTGAACCTAGTGAGCAACCCAGAAATAAGACCTCCATTAGCAGCTTTAATCAACATTTTCGAAAACGCGTCCGCAATCATGTTAAAGAGGATGGGAGCAAAAGGGTCTCCCTGCCTCAAACCTTTACCTGTTTCAAAGAAATTACTAATTTGATCATTGATTCGAATCCCCACAGATCCTTTGTGGAGCAGACACTGAATTTTATCCAACCATTTTTGGCTAAATCCTCGTTGCTTGAGCATTTCTTCGAGAAATTCTACACTAACTTTGTCATAGGCTTTCTCGTAATCTAACTTCAACATCAGGCCATCTTCTTTATTTTTATGCACGTCATGAATAATTTCATGCGCCGTAACAACACTCTCCAGAATATACCTGCTCCTAATGAAGGCAGATTGGTTTGTGGAAATTAACCTATCAACAAGCTTACTCATCCTACTCGTGCAAGCTTTTGAGAAAATTTTGAAACAACAATTTGTGAGTGCAATAGGCCTGAACTTTTTTTAAACTTTTAGCATTCACTTCTTTTGGAATGAGAGTGATCAAGCTAAAGTTCAGTCTAAATATGTCTGCAGTGTTGTCTTCGAAATCTCTAAAGAGATTGATCAAATCTACCTTTATGACTTCCCAAAACTTTTGATAGAATAAGAAAGTAAAACCATCCGGTCCCGGTGCTCCCTCACTATAAGAGTCAAAGACCGCAGATTTTATCTCTTCTTCCGTGAATGGAGCATCCAACATATCATTGTCCTCACTAGAAACCCTATCTTCTGGACCCCAAAACGAATTGTCTAAAGAAATATATGTTCTCTCTTCCCTTTTAAAGAGATTTTTGTAGTAATTCACAGCAATTGGAAGCATGTCTTGAGTTTCAGTAACTTCATCGCCTAAAGGCCCCTCCAACACTTCAATTCTCTTCTTCCTTCTTCTTTGGTTCGCCATAGCATGGAAATAAGCTGTGTTTCTATCTCCCTCTAAAATTTCTTTTTCTCTCGATCTTTGTCTAGCTTTTATCTCTTCCATGGCACAAATTGAATTAATATGTGCTGCAATTTGTTTCATTCTAGAGAACTCCTCCGGTAACAAAGGTTGAGACTGACATAATGTCAAGACAATCATATTCTGCCACTAGTTCTCTTTTTAATTTCTTTTGAGCCGCCTCTATATTAGCATTCCACCCCCTTAAATGTTTCCTTAAACGTTTTTGTTTCTCTTGCCAAATGGCAATAGCATTATTCCCTTTGCAAGGGGCCTGCCAAGATTTTTTAACAATGTTCGCGCATTCCTCTTTCTGCAACCACCACTTCTCAAACCGGAAAGGTCTTTGCCCCAGATAAGTACCAAGCCCAAAGTCGACAACCAATGGTGTGTGATCACTCTCTATCCTAGCTAAAGCCTGGACATGAGCGGTGGGAAAATGGGAGTCCCAACAGGTAGAGACAAAAACTTTATCTATAGCAGCCATAACTAGCTTTTGTTGGTTATTAGCCCAAGTGTACATCCTATTGGACGGTTTAAGCTCCATGAGACCAAATTGGTTAACCCAATTATTAACTTATCAACCCAATTTTGATTAATATTATTGTTATTTTTTCAGAAGCACCTCTATGAGATTAAAATCGCCCCCAACCATGATAGGGATATTATTTATAGAACAGATTAAATCTAGTTCATCCAGAAATTCTTGCTTATACTCATCATAAGCGGACCCGTACAAAGATACTACATTCCAAGTCAATTTGTCCCTTTTATTTCTAACAACCATTGATACAGAAAAGGCCCTAATGGACTAAGGCACCACCTCAAAAACCTCTTCAATGATACCCACCAAAACACCACCAGCCGTCCTTACAGCAGGCAGAAAATTCCAATTGAAACAACCATGCTTAGTCAAGGCCTCCAAAAAAGGTAGAGTAAAATCTTCTTTTTTGGTTCCAGACAAGCAAACAAAGTCAGGTTTATGCTTATCAAGGAAATCAATAATCTGTGAGGTCCTAATGGGGTTGTTTAAACCCCTAATATTCCATATACCCCCAATCATCAATTTTATTATTCTTGGGTTTATTTTTCCCTCTACCACTTCTTCTTGTGTGGCAAGGGGACTCTAATGAGCCGAAATTATCATTTCCAGCAACCAACCCAGATTCTAAAGCATCGTCATCATGACTAATGTCATGATTATTCTGCATCAAATCCTCTAAAGTTAGGTCAGTATCAGCAGGCAAGAAAATATCAGGTTGGTTATCAAATAGCTTATCCATTCTATCAGATTCTATTTGTTTCATTTTAGCAATGTTCCTGTGAATATTAGGAGAAGATGTTCCTAGATAAACATTAATAGAGATAGCTTTTTGAACTAGAGACTGATTGCAAATAATAGCAAAATTGTGCTTAGTAGTACCTTTCGGTTTTTCCAAGTTCACCGCCCGCGCCATCATATTTTTGCCATCATGAACAATCCTATTGCTCCATTGTTTCCCTTTTTCTTCATTAGTGCAGCTTCAGCTGGTGTCGGTTCACTCTCATTGCTTGAAGCACCTTCTGTAGCAAGTACCAAGCCAACATTTTTACAGCCATTTGCATCATTTGCCAGATCAGCCACGGTTGAATCACCACTTTTAGCACACATTGTCGACCTTTTCCACTCTTCCGCAACATTGTTGTCCATCCTTTTATTGTTATCAGTGGATTTTGTCTCAGCCAAGACCACATCTTGAAAACTTCCAATCATATCATCTACTTCTATAGTTTGGATCTGCTCCTCCTCATCTGATTCTATTAGGTCCATGTCCAACAGGACTTGAAATCTGTTGACTGACGGCATCCCCTCCTCAGTTTGAGTGCAGATTCTGGTACAAGTTTTAGCTCATCCCCTTCTGTCCACATGAGGTGTTCTCCCCTCAGCCATATTCAGATCATGTTGCCCTCTAGGAGTTTGGTTTTTGTCCTGAGTAGTGTCAGTGCGATCATTTTGGTTGTTGAAGTCATCCAATAGATCATCATCCTCTTCCCCATCATAGTCCTCATCGTCGTCATTGGGCGGGAGAGGCAGCGGTGGCTGCGAGCTCTCCGCCCCTTATCCTTCTCCACTTCAAAATCTAGAATATAGAATTTATTTCTCATAACCACCACCCTTTGCTCTGGAATCTTGGAGATATCTTTAACAGCTAGCTACACTCTGACCGTCTCGTAGAAGGATTTGAAAATTCCTCCCCCACATCTAGGATCAAACGAAAACACTTCGCAATCTGAGCAATGACTTTCCATGAGCACCATCGTGGCGGGATTCCTCTGATTTTAACCCAAACTTCTTGTAATGACCCCACATCTGGCAGGTCTCCTTCCCACCCCATGATTCTAACTGTAATCTTTTCAAGGTCATTGCCCTCTTTCAAGTTGATCGACGGAATATCAATGCGATCTATCACTTTTTTATGAGGAGGAAATCGAACCAAGAACATGTTCTCCTCTAGTTGCCTCACTTGCCACGGCCAGTTGGCATCCCAGGTCTCACTCATCTTTTTTTCCAAATCCTTGAGGCTGATATGGCCGTGGGTGACCGAGATAATGCCCACATTCTTCAAATTTAACCACTGGACAGAATCTTTGGCATCAACATTAACATGGAAAAAGCCCAAAGCACTGGTAGCACTTCCAACAAATTGGGCCATAGGAATTGGCTCAGACCACACTGGACAATTGTTCATGTGATGTCGAGGGGTGTTGCATATGAAACAGAATACAGTTTCCAATATAGTGTCCGGGCTCCCCACAATTGTAACAGACGTTGGACAAGTTCCTCGGCGTTGTGCGTTAGTTCCTCAGCGTGCAGGTCTACGATGTCGCGAGGATGGCGGCCGACTGCCCGGCCTTGCCGGCGGGGTTAGAGCGCATCGCAGCGCACTTTGGCATCCATCCGCGTTGGGCAAGCCCGAGGCTGCTGCCGTCGGCCTGCGCCCTCTGCTGGCATTTATGAGATTGGAGCAGGTAGAGTTCGGAGGCAATGTTTAGAGATACAAAGATCTTCTTCAAGGCAGCTGATCCAGAAAAAATCACATCTTCAGTCTTCATTTGAATACGATCTAATGATAAAAAAATACTTCTGGCCACTTCTGTTTGCTAGATCAGAAACTCAGAATCGGCTAACTGATCGATCCACATCTTCTTGGTGCAGAGCATGCATCTAGACAGGGCTATGGGCGCCAAGTGCTACACGCTCTCAGCAAGGGCCCTGCATATCTCCTGGGGCGACACGCCCAACTACTGGCCATGGATCAACCTCGGTTCTGATGAGACCAAAAGAAACAACAGGTGACAGTCTTCTGACCTGGCGTCTTGGGTGACTTAAACTAGTTATCACTTTGATTTCATGGTGTTCCACCATATTTTTTTCACCAAAATGTTCTCCTAGATGTATATATGTTAATATTGTATATCCTCTACTGCCATGGCAGCTGAAGCAGCTAAACTCCGGGATGTTTGGTGGCTGGAAATCCGCGTGGCAAGATCCGCAGCACGCTCCTGTCTCGAAACTTAGCATACGCTGCTTACATGGTGTTCAAGCTAGCAGACGACGGCTTCAACCAGCTAGACTTCCCGTTTCAGGAGGCATCGATATCCATAAGCGTCAGAGCGAGCAATTCAACACGGCGAGTTCGCCTGGAGGGCTACATGGAGGAGGATGGGGATGACGGGGTGCCTCATAAGTACCTGTTGATATCAAATCGGCATAACAGATCGCTTCCTCCACATCGCCGTGCGGTGTCTCTAAAGGGATGACGGCTGGATGGAGGTGGAGCTAGGCGAGTTTTACAATGAGGAAGGTGACGGTGGCAAGGTGTCCGCCAGCCTAATGGAGACAAAAGGAGAAATTTGGAAGAATGGTCTTGTTTTGTGGGGCATCGAAATTAGAGCTAAGTCATGATGTCGATGGGCTTGTAAAACTAAGAATCATGGAATTATAGAAAACATCATCATCAGGGTCATAGACAAACCAAGAAGCTAGGAAGGCCGAGCAATGGTAGCACTCGCATCGTTGAGGTGTTGTGGTGTACGGTTAAGGGAGCAAGATGACAATTATTTATGTGTGTCTGTGTGTAGCATCATGTTTAGGGCTACTTTTTTGTGCATTAGCGAGAAGTGTATTACATCAACAAAATTGCAGTTGTGGCTGTTACGGAGAGAAGTTGAATTACCCTCCAATTATGCCTAAACAACAAAACAAGAAAGGGATTTCTATTTTCGTGCCCCTGCTTCGTTAGTTGTACTCAGTTTTCCCCAGGTCCTTAGTTTTTCCTCAGTTTTACCCAAACGTTTGTCTGAACCGCAGAAGGAGCTCGGACGGAAGGAATCCGTTAAGTTGGCCGTTCCGTGCCGACGAGTGGGGTCGTGTCGTTTGTGGGGTCGCGTCGTGTGGGACCGCGTCGTGTGGGGCTGGTAGGAAGGGACCGCGTGGGACGGGACGAGGCCGTGTTTGTGGGGCCGTAGCGTGTAGGGCCGTAGCGTGTGGAGCCGTGTGGGTCCGGGACGGGGGCACGAGTGGTTTCTGTCTCTTTCGCCCGGATTAGCAGTTTTCAATGTACCTTTTTCCTCTCTATCGCTCGATCTCATATTTGATAGCCCAAATTGGTAGCAAATCTAGAGAAGCTTCTCCTTACGTTTTTTAACGCCATTCATTTCTTTATGCCTTCGTTTTTACCCAATCAGGTAGGAAATCTAGGGCACAAATCCGGAGAGAAAATATAGGATAAGTCGCATACGGCAACCAACATAGCATAGATATATTCGAGGACAGATCCAAATGTAGTACCGATAGATCCAACATAAGCTACATTTTACATGAATTTAATCTGCTCTACGGATAGAGCGATCACATACGAGAGAGTGCAGGTAGGCACGTTCAACGCCTCCGGGTGGCGCGTGTGACTCGCTTGGAGGTTGCGCAGGTGAATCCCAAGTGCTTTGTGTTTGGCCATGTACGCATGCACGTTCACGGTACTTCCAACTCTAGCGCCATGGCTGCCAATGGATTCAGCATGGTTCAGCAGGGTGTTGAAGTTGGTGTCGAAGAGCCTCTGTTGCGAAGGGGCACTTGTAAATGCCTTGAGCAAAGGGGCGACCGTATTGGCCGGCTCCGCAGCCTCCCGAGGACGTGACGAGTCTTGGTGTGGAAGGACTCGTCGTCGTCGTCGACGTCGCTGCTCTCGACCTGTCACGTAGCACCAAAGATCGTGCAAAAACACGGAGTCAATTGCAACGATGATTGAACAGAGTGAACAAAAAATCATGCATGATAATATGGGCTCGAAAAAAGAGGTAGCCTCAGTTACATTGGACACACTTATATCCAGGATTTGAGTAAGTAAACCAAAGATCATGCACAACAAATTTGTACACACCAATTGTTTACTGACCAAACCCTGAATCAATTTAGGGATGCCCAAATATTCATCATCATCGGCACAAATCTGAAACAAAAGCAAATCACAAACACTAATAACGCAAGATCTAACACAAAAGGATCGAACTAGGAACAGACGAACAGTAATAACGCAAGATCTAACACAAAAGGATTGAACTAGGAACAGACGAACAGTAATAACGCAAGATCTAACACAAAAGGATTGAACTAGGAACAGACGAGCAGTAATAACGCAAGATCTAACAAAAAGGATTGAACTAGGAAGAGACGAACGAGTAATAACGCAAGATCTAACACAAAAGGATTGAACTAGGAACAGACGAACCGTAATAACGCTAGATCTAACACAAAATGATTGAAATGAGATAAGAACAAGGGAACAAAGGGTTACCTCCGAATCGTAGTCGACGATGGTGGTGTCGTAGGGGTTCTTCGGCGCGTCGTATCGCACCGGTTCGTACGGGTCCCAATGGACGGGGGCTCGGACGGGGCGGCGGCCGATGCGCCGGCTGCTACGTTGGAAGCGACGACGGGGGCCTCGGACGGGGGCGGCGGCCGATGCGCCGGCCGCTACGTTGGAAGCAGCGACGAGGGCTCGGACGGGGCGGCGGCCGATGCGCCGGCCGCTACGTTGGAAGCAGCGACGGGGGCCCGGACGGGGCGGCGGCCGATGCGCCGGCTGCTACGTTGGAAGCGACGACGGGGGCTCGGACGGGGCGGCGGCCGATGCGCCGACAATGGGCATCTCATTCTTCTCCATCGCCGGCGGTTTTCTTCGGGGTTTTTCTTCGGTTGTGGAGAAGATGATGGGACGGGAGAGGCGGTTGCGGTGAGCCGGTGAGAACGTGCGTCGAGGGAGAGAAAGAGGGGCTCTATAAAGACGAAGGTGGCGTGTACCGCAACACGCGTCCGCTATGCACGGCTGCGGCGTGCACCGCGACACGAGTCTAACCTGGGACGTTTGGTGTACTCAGTTATAACCTTAGACCTTATACAGAAATTTTATCTGTACTCAGTTTTCCCCTCGAGTACTTATACTGGCAAGTGCAATATACTCAGTTTTACCCTCAAGTAGCTGGTCAACAGAGAGTCAACAAATGAGATTAACATAGCTAATTGAGTCATTTCATGCGCAAAAAAATCCAAAAAAATAAAAACATAGTGGCAACTACTCATGGAGTCTTCCTACGCAACTCTTGCCAGCTAGAAAACCTTAACAAACATATATAAATCAAGTTTTACCACAAATTGCCACTTCTCGGAATCACTAGTGTAGCTATGAAGATGCATGGTTTTCCACCCAAACCCCTTTGCAAAACATCTTTCCCAAAACATAGTTTGTCTAAATGATGCCATAATTGTCACACTCATGTATATTTGAATTGCAAATAATTTGATGTAGCCCAATATGAATTATATTGTACAAAACACACATTTTTCATTTTGTAATTCTTTTGTTTGAATCCCTTAGTCTATTTACTATTTATGTGCCCTTGGATTCTTAGTACTACTCGGTTTGCCCTCAAGTACTCGTCACAAATGCTCCGAGAAGCCCAAACTTATCCCGATTGGTTGAGCCGTTGTCACACGGATCGACTCCACGAACCGTTGATCCACCGATCTAACGGGCAGTATACCCCTATCCGTCTCTTCGTGGCAACCTCTCTCTCTCTCTCTCTCTCTCCTCTTCGTGGCCACCCATCTCTCTCTCTCTCTCTGTCGGTGGAGAATAAACATGAGGAACATAGTTTGGGATAGGGTCCCTTTGGGATATAGTATTGGTATTTTGAAACGGCCTAAAAGTGGTATAATTTTGTTATAAACATGAGGCATACATTTTTGCTGATTTCGGCGATTGCATTATTTGTCACCCCTCTAACAATTATCAACTATCTTTAGCTGTCCTTTTCTTTTAGGGAATATAGTTTGGGATATGGTATTGGTATTTTGGAAAGGCCTAAAAGTGGTATAATTTTGGTATAAACATGAGGCATACATATTTGCGGATTTCGGGGATTGCATTATTTGTCACCCCTCTAACAATTATCAACTATCTTTAGCTTTCCTTTTCTTTTAGGGAATATAGTTTGGGATATGGTATTGGTATTTTGAAACGGCCTAAAAGTGGTATAATTTTGTTATAAACATGAGGCATACATATTTGCGGATTTCGGGATTGCATTATTTGTCACCCCTCTAACAATTATCAACTATCTTTAGCTTTCCTTTTCTTTTAGGGAATATAGTTTGGGATATAGTATTGGTATTTTGAAACGGCCTAAAAGTGGTATAATTTTGTTATAAACATGAGGCATACATTTTTGCGGATTTCGGCGATTGCATTATTTGTCACCCCTCTAACAATTATCAACTATCTTTAGCTGTCCTTTTCTTTTAGGGAATATAGTTTGGGATATGGTATTGGTATTTTGGAAAGGCCTAAAAGTGGTATAATTTTGGTATAAACATGAGGCATACATTTTTGCGGATTTCGGCGATTGCATTATTTGTCACCCCTCTAACAATTATCAACTATCTTTAGCTGTCCTTTTCTTTTAGGGAATATAGTTTGGGATATGGTATTGGTATTTTGGAAAGGCCTAAAAGTGGTATAATTTTGGTATAAACATGAGGCATACATATTTGCGGATTTCGGGGATTGCATTATTTGTCACCCCTCTAACAATTATCAACTATCTTTAGCTTTCCTTTTCTTTTAGGGAATATAGTTGGTAATTTCGGTGAATGCACACACTAACTTTGAAAACAACTACAAGTACATGTAACTGAATAATGGATTTGTAACAAGGTATCCCTTGTAACAACTTCTAGCGCTGGGTGAGCAATGATAAGAATCCGATCGTAATTATACAACAAAAAAAACAACCGACCATCATATTAGCTTGCTTCTTCAACTCGATCAGCTGCCTTAATCGCTTGTTCATTTTCTTCAGTTCTCCCTTCACTTCCACCAGTTCTGCATTGGGAGCATTAGGCATAATCGGAAGGTCCCTAATCGGAACGGCTCCTCTCTCCGCCGCATTCTCTACAACAAGTCCCCCCCTCCCAAATTGCGCCCCCCAATAGCGCCAATTGATTCCTGCAACTGAAGCCTCTGAACGTACACATCGATCCACTCGAAATGCCCGCATTTCTTCAAGATCTGAAAACAACAACGTGAACCCTAAATCCCAAATTCGAGGGAATAACAAGAAAATCGAGAGAAAACAGAGAAATTGGAGCGAGATCTAACCTTATCCCCCTCTCTATATGGCAAGCTCTCGCATGCAACGAACTCACGTCCACGGTTGCCGTTCTCGTCCGTCTTACGGATCGACCGCTTCGAGGCTCTCGGCGTGGGCGGTCGGGGCATCTTGTCAAAGGCACGGGTCCATACTGCGGCCATGAAGAACGGGAGGTCGAAGAGAAACTAGACATCACCCGCGTGCGGAGAAGGGCTGCGGCCGGCGGAGAAGAAGAACAATGGGGCGCGGAGAAAGAAAGGGAAGCAATGGCACGGGCACGGGCACGGGGCTAGCTCGGGCTCCCATTTTGCAACGGTCACCTGGGTAAGCTGTGGGTCCGGCGCGCTAACGTGGACAAGTTGTGGGTCCCACGATGATCCGGATAAGTGGAGACGTGTCCACTGCGGGGCACCAACAGCGGCCCCACTTGCCGACACCAACCAACGTCAACTAAACGGAATTCCTTCCGTCCGAGCTCTTTCTGCGGGTTATAGACAAGGGGGGGAAAACTGAGGAAAAACTAAGGATCTGGGGAAAACTGAGTACAACTAAGGAGCCGAGGGCACGAAAATAGAAATCCCAACAAGAAATTACTCTCTCTAGTGGCCTTGAGATTCCTTCATGGGAGAACGCACAAATGGCTTTCTACATGACAAATGCTTGTCAAAATAGCATCACATATAAGGTGTAGCAGTTGAGAGCTTCCAATCGGAGCAGAGAATAAACTCCTAACGAAACATGCATAACAAGAACACTACACACATTACCAACACAATCTAAATAGCCAAAGATTTGCCATAGCATCTTGAATCCACACCGTTCCATTCACAAAACATCGAACGAATCGATTAAAATATTCATGAAAAGCATAAACAAGATTTGAAATGTGGAATAAGATTTGAATGGAATTGGAGTTTTAAGCCTATATTTGACCAGTGTATCTGTTTGCTAAATGATTCCTCAAATATTTATGGCTATCAATATTTCTACCTACTCTAAACAAAATGGATGAATTTTTCCCATTCAAATTGGGGGTGTAAATTTAGTTACAGTAACTATTCACATCAGTACAGTGGAAAGCTAAAAGATAATTGTCTTCGCGCATTTATACTAAACATTATTATTACCCGTAGCATCACCCCGCACAATACTAAACACTTCTTTTTTGTTGACACCATGTATATACTGTAACTTGAGGCTCGTTGTTGTACAATTCAATCATGTAGCGCTAGAAATACATTGCTTGCTTTGTACTGAAGAATCAAATTAGTTTGCCATATTTTAGATTGAAATTTTTGTTACTTTGAAATCTAGGAAAGCAAAAAATAATGAGGAAAACACATATATCCTAGGTTTATTTGTGTCATTTGGATTTACTGGATGTTGTGTATTCTTGAACATCTTAATATAGGATATGTGAGTGTGGCAATTTTCAGAGTGCCACTGCGTAGCATAGTACTTAGAACCAACGAAACATTCTAGAGGAATATGAGGTGTCAACAAATAGTCTGACTGAACCGTTCCCTCGCGCGTTCATTAATAGCTCATCTCGTGATACTGCATTCGTGAAAACGAGGACAAAAACCAGTACCGCTACCGCTAGTCACGGTCGGGCCGTGCTGTTCCGTTCCATGACCAACTCAAACAGAACGGAAACGGTCCCTCAAAAAAAAACAGAACGGAAACGGCGCGTGGGGCCCCAGGCTACCTCACTTCTTTCGATGCGAAGGAGAAAGAACCAGAGAGGAGCCACATCCAAATCGCGGCAATGAAGCAAACCACAATTGATTGGAAACGGTATGTCCCCTCCCCCGCTGAGCTCCATGCTCCCTGTGCTCACTCATGTGGCCTCCGCCCTGCTGCAGGTTCGGCTGGATACTACCGTGGTGGGAAGTGGCGACATGATTCTCACAGGGCACTTGGTCTTTTTATTTTTCTGAACCGAAGAGCACTCGTACGTCAAGCGCATTGTTTTTATTAAAATACGAAATTAACGTAATGGCATAACCTTCACGTTGTAATACATGGAAAATGTGTTTTGTTTGATCAATCTTGATATACTATATTGGTGAAGATCATGTGAGTTTGGCAGATGAGCATACCTCGAGTGGTCAACACTCAACACACCTACCTAGTTCCGTAAAAAAATATTGTAACCACCTAGCATATCTGGGCATCCTCCGAGGCAGGCTAGGACAAAGAAAGACAGATGCTTAAGAACTAGGCCTGGGTCTAGCTCAGCCAAAAAGCCCAAAGGCCCACCGGGTTGGCCATCTTTCCTATTTCACCCATTTGCACTACCCAGGCCCGGCCTGGGAAGGGCCTTCGGACCAACATTTTCAAATCTAGGCCTAGAAATTTCGGGTCGGGCTGTCCATGTCTAGGTATACCACCTAGTATGCATGCAAGGAGAAGGGATCCTCTAATGCACCCTATCTTTACTATTAAATGGGAGTTGGTCGTTTGACACTCAACGCACTTTGGTGGTCGTCATTGAAAAGATCCTGGCCATCCAATCTATTCTCCCTACTCCGCTTCGTCCGATCAAGTTAGAGCTTAGGGAATCTTCCTATCAGCGCTGATGGTAACATCAATTATGCTCACGGCTATGGTATATGGTATGACATGATATATCCCATTTCTTAATTGGTGCTACTCTCCCTCACGGAAATAACTAGGCAAGTTGCCATGTTGACGCTAAACAAAAATTAATTAGGAAATCTTTTCTTGCCGGTCGCATATGTCATTCCGGAAATACAAATCTCCTTCTCGATCCAATCACCCCGTCTCCTACCACCCACCTCGCCGGCCATCCCAGCCCCTCCCACCGCCTGCCGGTCCTCCAACGCTCGGGATGCGAGGAAGCATATGCGCATGCCGGCCGGCCACCATGTTCGTGCTCGATCACGGGGCACGGGAAGGGGCGGAGGAACTCGCCACGGCGTAGGAATTGCGGCGGTGAGGTACAGAGGAGGAGCTGGTGGTCTTCACCCTCCCCAGAAACCCTTGAACTAGCGCCGTCACCCCTAGAGCATTGGCACCAGTACCAGCCACCTATGCATCCCGAGAACCCGTACCAATCCCTCGCCTATGCCGCTCCCCCTGCTATGAAATCCTGCTCTGAGCCGGTTCCCGGCCTCCGCTCCTCCTCTGCAACTCAACCATCGGGACATGATGGTAGCTGTAATGTCCCAGGTTTAGAGACGATCGAGGGGTAGATTATAGAAAGGGATGTGCATTGCATAGTAAATTCTAGGGAAATTTCGCGCTTTTTAACAAAAACTGCATTGAAGGGGGACAAGTTTCTCTCTCGACACCTTACAGGGTTAGGGTTTCGAGAGTGCGACAAACTTGCTTCTCACTTCAATAGTTTAAGGTTTTGAGAAGAGAGGGGAGAGTTCACATGATTGAATTCTAAAAGTTATGACATGATTGAATTCAAACCAAGGTTGAATTTGAATTTCAAATTCAAACATTAAATAATTACTTCAATACTTCAATTGAGGAAATTCATTAAGTAAATGATCAATAATAAATAAGATGAACAATTATATTAAAGTAAAGCTCATTAGAGAAAACTTTGAGCTTTATTGAATAACACACAAGATACATTGTCTTTACATTATTCATAAAGGAAATAAATGAATTACAATACATTACATAAATGGGCGAGAATAAAAGAAAGAAAAATCAAGAAAAATTACAATTTAATGATCCTAGACTAAATACTACAAGATCATCTTCATTTGATCTTGAATGTGATGAACTCCAAGTCCATTTTGATCCATTCTTGATCCCTGCACAAAATCACGGAAAAGAAGAACAAATTATGCCAAGTGGCAAAGCCACTTGGCAGATTAGAAAGAAGTTAAAATGGTGGATAATATCACAGCTCTGCCGAGCTGATCCACACCAAGCCGGGTTCACGGGATCTGGTGTACACACACACACAAGCAGCACACACGAGCGGGTGTGCATGCTCACCACCAAGCCACTTGCTTGTGCATGTGGCACAACACACACACGGCATCGGTGAGTCACCCAAAGTAACCGGACCAAGGCTGTCGACCGGGAGAGCATATGAGCACCATATATAACCTTTACGGTGCTCAAACCCTAGCCATTTGTTCATCCATCGACGAGCGGCGGTGGTAAGTTCATCAAGAACAGCCAAGAACACCAAGAACGGATGAACGGCTAGAGCTGTTCCATCTATTCACAATCACCAGAAATTAAACCAAGACTTCAAGCTTGCTAGGAGGAGCGAGGACAAGCAAAAGACCACCAGAAGCAAAACCTCTACACCAACACTCATTTTCTAGGAGGCTGGAGTGAGGTATACCACACAAAAGCACTGAGCAAGATCATATCTTGCTCATAAATAAGCATATCATGCATCACGAAGCACGAGGAGGGTAGAATACCCAGTGTGTGTCATCATCCGGCTAGCAAGCCATGTGGTGCAAGCATAGATGGGTAAGATCACTAGGTAAACATCCTATGGGAACAACGAGTTATGCAAATCCATGCATAACTAGAGAAATCCAGCCAAGAATGAAACCATAGCTAACCTAATCCACACACTTAGCACCTACGGCTAGCTAAGGCCATCGGACATTAGACAAATCATTGTCTATTTGATTTCAACATCAAAAGCTACTGGAAATCCAATAAATGAATCACCGAGACAACATTTGGTAAGCAACGAGCAAGCCAACGAGATAGGGGAGCTATCCCGGGGCAGCACATGAATATCGCCGGGATCACCTCAACCACTTAACCAATTCCGGCAAAGAAACCATGCACGAGATATCATCACCCGGTAGGGTTCAAAAGGAGGGTTAGGGTACACAACCAGGTGTTGGCATCCATCTAACCCTACCAAATCCATTGAGATGATCATCATTGAATCTCAGTTCACATCATTTATCCATCTAATCAAGCAAGGATAAACGAGATAAATGAAACGAGACAAGCAATTGATGCACCGAGTCTTGCCAATAATCAAATGGATCATAACGAGGCATCAATTGATGCTTAAGCAAGCATCGGCACACACCGAGGCCAGGCACTGTGTGATACACAAGAGGGCAACGAGTGAGGCACTGAGACACCAAAGGGCAAGCTGTTTCAAGCAAGCGGTGATCATATGAACACCGGAGGCTTGATAGAGCATGCTACCGCATACTAGAATTCATTCTAGGCAATTCACATATAAACCAGATAATTACATAACTGAACAATTGCCTCACAGATAAGAGCATCAGGCTTTATAATTGTATCCAGAAGCACATCAAAGGCTTGATGAACCAAAGGATCACAATATACAAGATAAGCACATGACAATTTATCACTAAATCACACTGCTAAGCCAACAGTACAGCTCAATGGAGCATAATAATGAATATGAACTAAAGAAACTAGCTCAAAGGCACTGGCACTTGTTAAATCTACAATAATTACCACCACAACCAAGCCAGGGACAAGATTAAGCACAGCAATAAGCCAAGCACAGCAGTAAGCTAAGCACAGCTAGGATCCATGGAAACAGCAAGCACAGCAGTAGAGCACATAGGTATAGAAGCAGCAGCACAATCAGGGGATGCCGGAGCATCCGAGAGGGAGGTGAAGAGGTAGAACGGATAGCAGAGGAGAAGGAGGAGCACATACCGGGGAGGAGGTGGTCGACATGACCACGGCGGCCACGGCGGCGCACACCAGTGCACACGGCGGCACCAGGCCTGGCCAAGCCAAGCCACGGCGACCACCACGGCACCCCAGCGCAGCACCACGCGCCACGGGGAGCGTCGGGGGAAAGGTCCACGGCCTTTCCAACGCACGGTGGCGGCGGACGCCAAGGTCCGGCGCACGGGGAAGTCGATGGCGAGCGAACGAGGACGCAAGCGTCGGATCGACGCGGACCACCATGTCCGCCGTCGAGAGGCGGTCCGGATCCACACCATCTCGTCGCCGGCGATGGCGGAGGCGGCCGGATCAAAACGGCGACGGCGGAGGCGATTTCGGAGTCGCGAGGAGCCAAGAAGGGGATTAGGGTTAGGACACAGCAAGAAGACGACGCGGCTGGGTCGGTTGGACCGAGCCCGGTGGGCTGGTCCAACCTAACCAGCTCGGTCTCTCGACAAGTGGGGCCGAGGGGTATTTTGGGCATTTCCCAAAATACCCATTTAAACAAGAATTTCCAAGAATTTTATAAAATAAAATATAACTCCAAAAAAATAAATAAAAATATGAAAATGCATCAGCATAAAATTCTCTACCTAAATAAAATATCAAAGAGAATTTTTGAAGACAATTAATAATGAGTCTTAATTTGAGGATTTAAATAATCATTTAAATCACACATATATTTTTCAATAATAAAAATAAGTCCATTAATACCTTTGGACTTCAAAACACCTTGACAACATTTCAAGGTTGGATTTACCCTAAATCAAGTATCCCTAAGATGTTCTTAGTATCTAACCTCTCATAAAATAACAACGACATCAGAAAGGGGGGAAACAAACCCTAAAAACTGGAATCATGCATTATTGCTTCTTTAACCATTGCCCTTATCGGACAATGATGCTATTTTTCAGAACAAGAGGACAAGGGTCAGTCCATACCTTCCAACTGCAGAACTTTGCAGTGTTCAGGCAAGTTCATCACTTGCTCATGTCATTCGAGTATTTCTATCAAATTACTTGCAAAGTATTATGGTTATCACTATTGCACAAAAATCAAAACCACTACTTTCATAATTATGAATATGACTAAGTGGTGGGCAATGGAACCATGGATTGTGTTGATATGGTGGAGGTTCCATTGCACGGGCTTATATCCATCTAGGATTAAATAACAAATGTCGCCGGTGATTCTTGTGCCGTAATATCCGTGTTAACCATAAGATCCGGAGTGGGACGGAGTAGTCAAAAGTGTTTCCACCTCTCGTTCATCAACGGATGCGCTTTACCGTAGACACTTGTATCTGTCAGGGCAAGCGGTGGGCTGGGGAAGCCTTAAGTCCCCACGGCATAGTCCGTAGACACTTGTCGCTCGAAGTGCAAGCGGTGGGCTGGGGAGGCCTAAAGTCCCCACGGTATTGCGGTCTATGATGGGTTGCAGCTACCGGCGAAGGAGTTTGGTTCGATCCCAAACTGTTGTCGTGGTCGGGGTCCATCCTTAAGTGGTATAAGAGGACCGACGAGGACCCAGGGTCGGGGTATGCAACAAAGGGTGGGTGTTCGAGGTAGCGGAGGAACATGATTGGCTAGACCTTATACCGGGCCTCACACCGAAGGAAGTGTGGACGGGAAAGCTACCCGGTTGGCACCAAGGTTAAGATCTCTTATGGGTAAAGCAACACACCTCTGCGAGTGTAAGAGCCGTGACCTGTCACTCCTCGTTCGGGATTGAGGAGCTGCGAACGCGGCCGGAAAGGAGCTCCATGAAGTTCTAGTAAACCGGTGAAGGCCGACGGACATAGCTCTTTGAAATAAAAGCAATCTCTTGAAGAAATGTTTATCAAAACTTGCATTGGTATTAGACTTTACGGTCTAATATCGTAGCTAGTGCATTAAACACCTCTTCTCTATAATGAACTTGTTGAGTACGCTCGTACTCATACCACTCTTAAATCCCATGCTTAGATTGTCCGAACCGTACGGAGGAGGACTACGACAGCAATGATGGAGCCGAGATCATAGGCTACGAGGAACCGGACCTTTCGGGAGGAGTGGAAGGCGTAGACTACATCATCGTCTACGGATCCGGGAGGCTTCCGGAGGAGAACAAGCCTAGAGATATCGAGGAGTAGTAGTAGCCGAGCAGCACAAACTCTTACCACTGAGCTGCTCGATTAAATAAATGTTTAGTTTAATGAGACAATGGTATTGTAAGTTAAGTTGGGTTCGCCTCGAACCCGGGAGTTATCCTCTTAGGACCCAAGAGGAGCTCCGAGACGACTTGTGTATGATGATTGTAATGATATGTGAATGAGTTATGGACCCTGCTATGTTCCGTTGTACTACTGCGAGGGATGTAATATTTGCGGAATGGTACTTCGCGAATGTTATATCAACGATCGGCATACTACAACATGCGGTGGTATGCAGGGTCACCACAGTTGGTATCAGAGCAAAAGCTTTGACCTTAGGTTGGAACCTAGTAAATGGGACCAAACGTTAGGAGTCAAATAGGATTAGTAAAGAATTCTCTAAAAATATGGTGTATATTCAATTGAGAATACAACGATCATATCTTTTAGTGCGATAATTCTTTATTATCTCTATTATGATGCATTATTACTAATCTCATAACCTTTCTATTTCTACAGCCAACATGGCAAGTTCACGACCAGGGAGAAACGTGAAAGTTATGGACTCAACGCTGAACGAGTACCAGGGAGGACTGGCAGATATCCTACGAGCCATGTTACTAGAATTTGGGTGCGATCCCCAGATTCCAGTAAAGAAGTACATGTTTTATGATGGTCCGGTGTTGGCCAAGTGCAGAGTAGGACTGCGACTTCCCGAATCTTTGGGAATGAGCGTAGTCATGCCAGCTGGGGAAGCAAGGACAACCAATACAGCCTACCATATAGCTGTGATGAGAGCCATAACAGACATTCGGGAGCATAAGACGAAAGTGCTTATGGGTTCCGAATTCACCCACATTCCTCATACGGAGGAAGATAATGATCCCCTGCTGAACCATTTCAAATATGCCAAAAGTAAACCCGCTGAAGCAGCCAAATATATGGATAACAGTCGTAACTTCATATCATTACTCTTTCAGTTGAATAATCATCTGATAGGAGCTATTGATACGATGCTTGAGGAGTTCATCGAACCCAAGGAGGAGAGTAGGGGCAAAGAACCTATGGAGAATGTGGTACACACACCGGTTTATTCAGCTGGTGACTACATCAGTTTTGATCCACTTGCACGTGAGCCTACACTGTTACACACGGGAACTATCTAGGTAGTTCCTATGGGGGATACGAAGGCGGCGAGGAATCCGGAAACAATCAGCGTTCGAGACTCCAATCGAGAATTCCGGGGGTTGGCGTTGGGGTAGTGATCTCGGAACCCATAGTACTACCGAGTATTATGATGGAGAGATGAACGACGATGCAACAACCCGGAACCGAGCTACCCTAGTAATGAAGGAGTGGATGGAGGATATCCGACGCAGGTTGAGTCGGGTATGGGTTTTGGTAATCCTTATGGTGGGGCTACGGGAGAGTACACCCGATGGGTGGATTATGATGCACTCAACGATCGGTTCATGAACACCGATTTCTCCTTAGGATCATCATCCGACTCGGATTACAAGCCAACGGGGAGACCTTATGTTCCGGGGTCTATCGGGAGGACGACACGTTCGGTCGGATGGAAGCCTGGAATGTACCGGGAGTGAAGACCGATTAGAAGACCACCAAGGGAGGCGTGGCTATAATACACAAGTACCACGTGTATTATAGTTTGTAACATTTGTATAAATTTGTACATATACTTTAATAAGTGAGTTTGCATACTCACATCGACTTGAGTTATGTAATAAGACCACTTATGTATGTAAATATATGGTATATGTTTTGTATGATTTGGATTTGCTTCTTGATTTCCATTGCGTGACTAGTTCTGTGCACAATGTTGAGCTCAGAAAGCTTGCGCATGGAGTAATTATGAGTATCATCTTGTGTTGCAGAACTAGGGGGATATGTCGGGAACGTTAGGAAACGAGACTGAAGCGCAGCGCATGGAGCGCGAAGCAAAGGAGAAGGAAGAGGCTGAGGGTGCAGCCAGAGATCAGTTTCCACCACCACCACCACCCATGACGCAGCAAAACTTTATCCAGTACATGCAATTGGCGGAAGAGAGGCAGCGTGTAACACTGGAGCTGCAGAACAAATTCCTTCGAGGATCTGATGCAGCGAGAATAGGGTGGAGAGACACGAGAACCAGGGAGTCTCACTAGCGGACTTCCAAAACACCAAGCCGATATCTTTCGCATACGCGCCGGAGCCGATGGACGCGGAAGATTGGGCTGATGGATGCCGAGCGCAAGCTCAACACTGTTGGATGCAATGACCAAGAGAAGGTCCGATATGCTACCCATCTGCTATGTGGACCTGCCGCAGCATGGTGGGACAATATTGTAGCCGTATATCCGGCAGGAAAAGTATTTACTTGGGAGGAGTTCGCAAGGAAGTTCAGGGAATCCAATGTCCCTGAAAGTATCGTGGAATTGAAGCGTCGAGAGTTCGAGAGTCTCGAGCAGAAGGATAAGGCAATCCTGACATATGTCAGGGAGTTTTCCAAGCTGTCCCGGTATGCTGTTGAGGAAGTTAATACCGAGGACAAGAAGAAGAAGAGATTTCTGAGGGGGTTAAGTCCCCAGTTCAAGGTACAGCTGCGGATGATGAGAGCCACGGAATTCCAAGAGCTGGTGGATGCAGCCATCACTCTTGAAGATGACTTTAAACAACTGCAAGAAGAAAAGAGGAAGAAGGCCAAGTATGAGCCGAAGAGGTTTGTTAGTAACAAGCCCAATACCAGCTTGAGTTTCAAGCCACGGTATAACAACAACAACAACAACAACAACAACAACAGCAATCAGAGGAGGAACCAAGGATATCAGTCTGCAAATCAGATTATATGCCATTCCTGTGGTTTAAAAGGACATGTCATGAAGGATTGTAGGAAACCCAAGATCATATGCTTTGGGTGTCGTCGGGAGGGGCACATGCTGAAGGACTGCCCCAAGAAGAATAGTGGAGGAGGAGGAAATCGAGGAAACACCGGAGGGAATTGGAAGAATAAGAAGCCCTTCGGCAAGCTGAATTGTACCAGTCTGGAGGAGGTGGTCAACTCTGACCAGGCGGTGATAGGTACGCTTCAGATACTCACTCATCCTGGCAAAGTACTTTTTGATACTGGTGCAACTACATCATTCATTTCTCAACAATTCATCACCAAACATGGGATTAGTTGCACTAAGTTAGATACACCCATAACCATACTTTCTGCGGGGGAACGATATTAGTAACCCATGCCAAACAAAAACAAGTCATTATGATCAATAAGTGCGCGTTTGACGCGGACCTGTTCATTTTACCGATGAAGGACATTGATGTCATTCTTGGTATGAATTGGTTAGAAGCTAATGGAGCATTGATCGACTGTGTAAACAAGACGGTGTCTTTGAAAAGTCCCGATGGAAGTAGAATGATCTACCAAGGCGACAAACATACACGATTGAAGTGGAGCTACAGCTGAATAGCATGAAGGAGGTAAAGTTAGAAGATATCCCTGTAGTAAATGAATTCCGGGATGTGTTTCCTGCGGAATTACCAGTATGCCACCGGATAGGGAGATAGAATTCACTATCGACCTAATTCCGAGAACAGCTCCAATTGCTAAAGCACCATATAAAATGGGGCCAAAGGAACTAAAGGAACTGAAGGAGCAATTGGATGACTTAGAACAAAAGGGATTCATTCAGGAGAGTGTTTCACCATGGGGATCACCTGTGATCTTCGTGGATAAAAGGGATGGAGGAAGAAGGATGTGCGGAGACTACAGAAATCTGAACAACGTCACAATCAAGAACAAGTATCCACTTCCAAGAATACAAGATCTATTTGATCGAGGTTAGAGGAGCGGGAGTCTTTTCCAAGATTGATCTAAGATCCGGTTATCACCGAGATAAAGATCAAGAAGGAAGACGTTCCGAAAACTGCCTTTGTCTCAAGGTATGGACACCATGAATACCTTGTGGTACCTTTTGGATTAACCAATGCCCCAGCAATATTCATGAATCTCATGAATAAGATCTTCATGCCATATCTTGACAAGTTTGTCATCGTATTCATCGATGATATCTTGATATATTCCAAGAACAAGGCAGAACATGCCGATCATTTGAGATTAGTGTTGCAAACACTAAGGGAACATCAACTTTATGCCAAACTCAGCAAGTGTGAATTTTGGCTAGATCAAGTGGAATTTCTTGGTCATGTCATTAGCAAAGAGGGAATCGCTGTCAACCCGAGCAAGGTAGCAGCAGTTTTAGAATGGGAAGCACCCAAGACTGTCAAGGAAATCCGAGGATTCCTAGGAATGGCAGGATACTATCGGAGATTCATTGAAGGATTCTCTAAGATAGCAGGACCTATGACGAAGTTGCTAAGGAAAAACACACCATTCGTGTGGTCAGAGGAGTGTGAGAAGAGTTTTCAAACTCTGAAAGAAAAACTCACCACGGCACCGGTGTTAGCAGTTCCGGAAGTCGGCAAGGACTACACCGTGTACTCGTGACGCATCCAAGCACGGATTGGGTTGTGTACTCATGCAAGATCGGAAAGTGATATCTTATGGATCGAGGCAACTCAGACCTCATGAAGTAAACTATCCAACACATGACTTGGAATTAGCAGCGGTCGTATTTGCACTCAAAACTTGGAGACATTTTCTCTATGGAGCTAAGTGTGAGCTCTATACAGATCATAAAAGCCTCAAATATTTCTTCACTCAGAAGGAACTCAACATGAGGCGAGAAAAGATGGCTAGAATTGATTAAGGACTATGATCTGACAATCAATTACACACCAGGGAAGGCTAATGTTGTAGCAGATGCCCTGAGTAGAAAGAGTACCGGAGGAGTAGAACAAGAAATATCACCGGAGTTGAGGAAGGAAATAAGCCAAGCCCAAATACAACTTTGGGAGAAGGAAGCCCATGAAGGATTATCGGCGTTGCAAGTAGCCGAGGAGTTGAATGTCAACCTGAAGAATGAGATAATGATGGGTCAGTTGGACGATCCATTCATTGTAGAAGAGATGAGGAGAATAGATGAGGGAAGACCATCAGAATTTCATCGTGGAGAATCTGGATCATTATGGTTCCAGAAAAGAATTTGCGTTCCGGATATTGCTGAAATTAAGGAAGTAATACTCCGAGAAGCTCATCAAACACCATATTCCATACATCCGGGAAGTACAAAGATGTATATGGATCTAAAGGAACTATTCTGGTGGAATAATATGAAGAGAGAGATAGCACAATATGTTGCGGAATGCCATACACGTCGGCGAGTGAAGGCTGAACATCAGAGTCCGGCAGGGAAGTTACAACCTCTACCTATTCCAGAGTGGAAATGGGAGGAAATAGGGATGGATTTCATCACCGGACTACCCATGACTAATAAAAAGAAGGACATGATATGGGTAATCGTGGACCGGTTGACGAAAAGCGCCCACTTCTTAGCGGTAAACCAACAGGATAAAGGAGAGAAACTTATTGATCTTTACATCAAGGAGATCGTGAGTAAGCATGGAGTACCTAAGAAGATAGTGTCGGATCGAGGATCCGTGTTCACATCAGCATTCTGGAAGCAGCTTCACGAAGCTTTAGGATCCAAGTTAGATTATAGTACCGCATATCACCCACAAACAGGCGGACAAACTGAGAGAACCAATCAAATCTTAGAAGATATGCTTAGGGCTTGTGCCCTAGACTTCGGAGGATCGTGGGAGGAGCATCTACCTTTAGCAGAGTTTTCATACAACAATAGTTACCAAAGCAGCATCAAGATGGCACCATTTGAAGCTCTGTATGGAAGGAAGTGTAGATCACCCATATGTTGGTATGAAGCCGGAGCAAGCAAAGAGTTCAACCCTGATTATGTCAAGGAAAAACAACAAATCATTGACATTATCAGAGACAGGCTCAAGATAGCCCAAAGTCGGCAAAAGAGTTATGCTGATCAGAAGAGAAGGACGTGGGAGCCACAAGTTGGAGACATGGTTTATCTTAAGGTAAGCCCGATGAAAGGACTTCAGAGATTCGGAGTAAAAGGAAAGTTGAGCCCTAGATACATAGGACCATTCAAGATACTAAGTCAGAATCGAGGTTTAGCCTTTGAACTGGATCTACCGGGAAGGTTAGCTCAAGTTCATAATGTATTCCATGTGTCACAACTTCGGAAATGTTTGAAGACCCCAGATGAACCAATATCACATGAGGAGCTTGAGTTACAACCAGACTTGACATACATCGAGAAGCCAGCCAAGATTCTCGAGGAGAGCTGGAAACAACTCAGAAATAAGGCGATCAAGTATTGCAAGATACAATGGAAGCATCATCCCGAGAGGGAAGCCACCTGGGAAAAAGAGGAAGACCTGAGGAAAACATACCCCGAGCTGTTCTGGTATTACAACCACAACTTCGGGACGAAGTTTTCTTTAAGGGGAAAGGCTGTAATGTCCCAGGTTTAGAGACGATCGAGGGGTAGATTATAGAAAGGGATGTGCATTGCATAGTAAATTCTAGGGAAATTTCGCGCTTTTTAACAAAAACTGCATTGAAGGGGGACAAGTTTCTCTCTCGACACCTTACAGGGTTAGGGTTTCGAGAGTGCGACAAACTTGCTTCTCACTTCAATAGTTTAAGGTTTTGAGAAGAGAGGGGAGAGTTCACATGATTGAATTCTAAAAGTTATGACATGATTGAATTCAAACCAAGGTTGAATTTGAATTTCAAATTCAAACATTAAATAATTACTTCAATACTTCAATTGAGGAAATTCATTAAGTAAATGATCAATAATAAATAAGATGAACAATTATATTAAAGTAAAGCTCATTAGAGAAAACTTTGAGCTTTATTGAATAACACACAAGATACATTGTCTTTACATTATTCATAAAGGAAATAAATGAATTACAACACATTACATAAATGGGCGAGAATAAAAGAAAGAAAAATCAAGAAAAATTACAATTTAATGATCCTAGACTAAATACTACAAGATCATCTTCATTTGATCTTGAATGTGATGAACTCCAAGTCCATTTTGATCCATTCTTGATCCCTGCACAAAATCACAGAAAAGAAGAACAAATTATGCCAAGTGGCAAAGCCACTTGGCAGATTAGAAAAGAAGTTAAAATGGTGGATAATATCACAGCTCTGCCGAGCTGATCCACACCAAGCCAGGTTCACAGGATCTGGTGTACACACACACACAAGCAGCACACACAGCAGGTGTGCATGCTCACCACCAAGCCACTCGCTTGTGCATGTGGCACAACACACACACAGGCATCAGTGAGTCACCCAAAGTAACCAGACCAAGCTGTCGACCAGGGAGAGCATATGAGCACCATATATAACCTTTACAGTGCTCAAACCCTAGCCATTTGTTCATCCATCGACAGCAGCAGTGGTAAGTTCATCAAGAACAGCCAAGAACACCAAGAACAGATGAACAGCTAGAGCTGTTCCATCTATTCACAATCACCAGAAATTAAACCAAGACTTCAAGCTTGCTAGGAGGAGCAGGACAAGCAAAAGACCACCAGAAGCAAAACCTCTACACCAACACTCATTTTCTAGGAGCTGGAGTGAGGTATACCACACAAAAGCCTGAGCAAGATCATATCTTGCTCATAAATAAGCATATCATGCATCACAGAAGCACAGGAGGGTAGAATACCCAGTTGTGTCATCATCCGGCTAGCAAGCCATGTGGTGCAAGCATAGATGGGTAAGATCACTAGGTAAACATCCTATGGGAACAACGAGTTATGCAAATCCATGCATAACTAGAGAAATCCAACCAAGAATGAAACCATAGCTAACCTAATCCACACACTTAGCACCTACAGCTAGCTAAGGCCATCAGACATTAGACAAATCATTGTCTATTTGATTTCAACATCAAAAGCTACTGGAAATCCAATAAATGAATCACCAGACAACATTTGGTAAGCAACAGCAAGCCAACAGATAGGGGAGCTATCCCAGGGCAGCACATGAATACTGCCAGGATCACCTCAACCACTTAACCAATTCCAGCAAAGAAACCATGCACAGATATCATCACCCAGTAGGGTTCAAAAGGAGGGTTAGGGTACACAACCAGGTGTTGGCATCCATCTAACCCTACCAAATCCATTGAGATGATCATCACTGAATCTCAGTTCACATCATTTATCCATCTAATCAAGCAAGGATAAACGGATAAATGAAACAGGACAAGCAATTGATGCACCGAGTCTTGCCAATAATCAAATGGATCATAACAGGCATCAATTGATGCTTAAGCAAGCATCAGCACACACCAGGCCAGGCCTGTGTGATACACAAGAGGGCAACAGTGAGGCACAGACACCAAAGGGCAGCTGTTTCAAGCAACTGGTGATCATATGAACACCAGAGGCTTGATAGAGCATGCTACTGCATACTAGAATTCATTCTAGGCAATTCACATATAAACAGATAATTACATAACTGAACAATTGCCTCACAGATAAGAGCATCAGGCTTTATAATTGTATCCAGAAGCACATCAAAGGCTTGATGAACCAAAGGATCACAATATACAAGATAAGCACATGACAATTTATCACTAAATCACACTGCTAAGCCAACAGTACAGCTCAATGGAGCATAATAATGAATATGAACTAAAGAAACTAGCTCAAAGGCACTGGCACTTGTTAAATCTACAATAATTACCACCACAACCAAGCCAGGGACAAGATTAAGCACAGCAGTAAGCCAAGCACAGCAGTAAGCTAAGCACAGCTAGGATCCATGGAAACAGCAAGCACAGCAGTAGAGCACATAGGTATAGAAGCAGCAGCACAATCAGGGGATGCCAGAGCATCCAGAGGGAGGTGAAGAGGTAGAACAGATAGCAGAGGAGAAGGAGGAGCACATACCGGGGAGGAGGTGGTCGACATGACCACGGCGGCCACGGCGGCGCACACCAGTGCACACGGCGGCACCAGGCCTGGCCAAGCCAAGCCACGGCGACCACCACGGCACCCCAGCGCAGCACCACGCGCCCTGGGGAGCGTCAGGGGAAAGGTCCACGGCCTTTCCAACGCACGGTGGCGGCGGACGCCAAAGGTCTGGCGCACGGGGAAGTCGATGGCGAGCGAACGAGGACGCAAGCGTCAGATCGACGCGGACCACCATGTCCGCCGTCGAGAGGCGGTCCGGATCCACACCATCTCGTCGCCGGCGATGGCCGGAGGCGGCCAGATTAAAACGGCGACGGCGGAGGCGATTTCGGAGTCGCAGGAGCCAAGAAGGGGATTAGGGTTAGGACACAGCAAGAAGACGACGCGACTGGGTCGGTTGGACCGAGCCCAGTGGGCTGGTCCAACCTAACCAGCTCGGTCTCCTGACAAGTGGGGCCGAGGGGTATTTTGGGCATTTCCCAAAATACCCATTTAAACAAGAATTTCCAAGAATTTTATAAAATAAAATATAACTCCAAAAAAATAAATAAAAATATGAAAATGCATCAGCATAAAATTCTCTACCTAAATAAAATATCAAAGAGAATTTTTGAAGACAATTAATAATGAGTCTTAATTTGAGGATTTAAATAATCATTTAAATCACACATATATTTTTCAATAATAAAAATAAGTCCATTAATACCTTTGGACTTCAAAACACCTTGACAACATTTCAAGGTTGGATTTACCCTAAATCAAGTATCCCTAAGATGTTCTTAGTATCTAACCTCTCATAAAATAACAACGACATCAGAAAGGGGGAAAACAAACCCTAAAGCTGGAATCATGCATTATTGCTTCTTTAACCATTGCCCTTATCGGACAATGATGCTATTTTTCAGAACAAGAGGACAAGGGTCAGTCCATACCTTCCAACTGCAGAACTTTGCAGTGTTCAGGCAAGTTCATCACTTGCTCATGTCATTCGAGTATTTCTATCAAATTACTTGCAAAGTATTATGGTTATCACTATTGCACAAAAATCAAAACCACTACTTTCATAATTATGAATATGACTAAGTGGTGGGCAATGGAACCATGGATTGTGTTGATATGGTGGAGGTTCCATTGCACGGGCTTATATCCATCTAGGATTAAATAACAAATGTCGCCGAGTGATTCTTGTGCCGTAATATCCGTGTTAACCATAAGATCCGGAGTGGGACGGAGTAGTCAAAAGTGTTTCCACCTCTCGTTCATCAACGGATGCGCTTTACCGTAGACACTTGTATCCGTCAGGGCAAGCGGTGGGCTGGGGAAGCCTTAAGTCCCCACGGCATAGTCCGTAGACACTTGTCGCTCGAAGTGCAAGCGGTGGGCTGGGGAGGCCTAAAGTCCCCACGGTATTGCGGTCTATGATGGGTTGCAGCTACCGGCGAAGGAGTTTGGTTCGATCCCAAACCGTTGTCGTGGTCGGGGTCCATCCTTAAGTGGGTATAAGAGGACCGACGAGGACCCGGGGTCGGGGTATGCAACAAAGGGTGGGTGTTCGAGGTAGCGGAGGAACATGATTGGCTAGACCTTATACCGGGCCTCACACCGAAGGAAGTGTGGACGGGAAAGCTGCACCGGTTGGCACCAAGGTTAAGATCTCTTATGGGTAAAGCAACACACCTCTGCAGAGTGTAAGAACCGTGACTGTCACTCCCTGTTCCGGGATTGAGGAGCTGCGAACGCGGCCGGAAAGGAGCTCCATGAAGTTCTAGTAAACCGGTGAAGGCTGACGGACATAGCTCTTTGAAATAAAAGCAATCTCTTGAAGAAATGTTTATCAAAACTTGCATTGGTATTAGACTTTCTGGTCTAATATCGTAGCTAGTGCATTAAACACCTCTTCTCTATAATGAACTTGTTGAGTACGCTCGTACTCATACCACTCTTAAATCCCATGCTTAGATTGTCTGAACCGTCTGGAGGAGGACTACGACAGCAATGATGGAGCCGAGATCATAGGCTACGAGGAACCAGACCTTTCAGGAGGAGTGGAAGGCGTAGACTACATCATCGTCTACGGATCCGGGGAGGCTTCCGGAGGAGAACAAGCCTAGAGATATCTGAGGAGTAGTAGTAGCCGAGCAGCACAAACTCTTACCACGTAGCTGCTCGATTAAATAAATGTTTAGTTTAATGAGACAATGGTATTGTAAGTTAAGTTGGGTTCGCCTCGAACCCGGGAGTTATCCTCTTAGGACCCAAGAGGAGCTCCGAGACGACTTGTGTATGATGATTGTAATGATATGTGAATGAGTTATGGACCCTGCTATGTTCTGTTGTACTACTCTGAGGGATGTAATATTTGCGGAATGGTACTTCGCGAATGTTATATCAACGACTGGCATACTACAACATGCAGTGGTATGCAGGGTCACCACAGTAGCTTGGTTCCCCTCTCAGCGGCGCATGATGGTAGCTTGGTTCCCCTCTCAGCGGCGGCTTTTCCAGGAGATGGGGCGCCGGCCGGAGTTGCTGGGTGTCAACGCGCTACATCGGCCACTCCCTCAGCGACTCCAACCCAGCAGGAAGAAACTTCATGCATGTCATCTGTTTGAAAAAATGCTAAAGAGACAGATTCCGTTTGTGCATTTTCAAGCCATGAACCAGCTCTACGCCAATTTGAATCAATTTCTCCATGGCATGCATCTCATGTGATCACCTAGACATGTGTACGTTTCCTGTGGCCTCCTCATGAGCTGTTATGTGATGCTTGTGTTGTCAATTTCATAGGACATGAAGGAGGAATGGTGGAAAAGAAGAGCGAGCGCACACTAGGAGTGTCCATAACAAAAGTAAGGTACTGTTCATCGACCGCGGACTGTTGCTACTTATTGTTACTCAATGGAATGTGGGTGATACTGACTTCGGCACAAAGTTGTGAGTACTTTCTTCTGCCATTCATAGCTAGAGTATAGAGAAAAATAAGATTGGAGCCCTATGTTCTATGGTTGGAAATCTTGTATTTCAAACCAGTAAGCTTTTTTTTTCTGCATTGGTGACAAATTTGGGAATAACCTATGTATTAATCTGCTGCTGAAATTTCTCTGAAGCTTTTAAAATTCCCTTTTATGGGAATGTCTCTTTGCATATTGAATCTATTTTCATCGTATTGATTTCACTTATTAAGCATACAAAGAGCGGACTCAAGGGAGCAAAGTGAAGGTTAAACTATTGACAAGGGAAAATCAGGGATTACTTTATAACAACAATTTCATAATCCCAATTCAGTAAGATTTTGATGGATAGAACCAGTGCACTTTTTTAGTATGTACCCATGTGTGAGTTTCTCGTGACCTCCTCAGGGTTGTAGTCAATATCATGATGCAGAAGTGGTAGCCAAATTAATTAGTTTTACTTCTTAAGGTAGTGAACACCAACATCCATGTGATGTTGATTAATTGCCATGTTGCTCGATTTCTAAATCTGGTGCTACCGGTGTTACTTCAGTCTGACATTACAGATTACATGGTTTTGGGTATTTCTGTGCTTCCGGCTTCCTCCTGTCAAGATGAAAGGTTGCAGTTTGGCAAGACCCTTCTTTTTTTCATTGTGGTGTTTGCCTAGGCTCCAGGAACAAAGGGAACTTGGCACGCTTTGCATTTGGGTGACACTGAGGTGCCAGCCACACACATCGTTTAGTACATGAGGTGAGAGGTGGGATGTATTCTTAGATTGCTTAATACTACAACTGAAATTCTTGAACCGGTTTCATATCCCACATTATGCGAGTTTTTTGTAACTGAGCAGCTTAGATCTACTTTCACTTCAGTTCCAAAGATCTAATTCTAAATTGGCAAAAACCACTTCAGCGTTCATGTTCAGTATTCTCATCGAAAAGGTATAACTGTACCTCACATTTTAACATCCCATTATAAAAAAGAATATTAATACTGATTTTTACACATTCATCATGAATAGCCTAGACATATTTAGTATGATATGCCATATTAAAAGATCGAACTTTACTTTTTTTTCTTCATTTGCATGCGATCCAGGGTGAGCATCGTTCATGGATGCGCACATCCCACCGTTCTTGTATATGTGCATTCATGGGTCAGATCATACTCAAAATCTGCAGACTAACAAGATCACTCAACATAGTACTATACTAGCATATGCATCGTTCTTGGCTGACTTTATTTTCTTAAAAGCTTGACCATGTCATGTTGTACACTATATGTGCAATCTTCAGTTATGTTTTCTTTACCTCACACTAACCACACAATCATCATTTGCTAACATTATCTTGTTCCCTGACTTCATTCAGAATAGTCTACAATGGTTTTCAGTATTGTATAAAATCATGACTCTTCCGCAAAAACAAATACGTATAAAACAAGAGAAGATGTCAGACACCAAATAAGGAGGCATCGTGAAGGTGTGTTGAAAATAAATACATCATTGGTCATTTTCGTCTTTCTATGTGTAGTTTCTGTTTGTCGTTATCATTCTCAGTGGACTGTTTGTCCCCTCACATCTGTTGTCATTACAAACAACTTTTTTTGTTGTACTCTTTCATTGACACATCCATACAGGTTTCCCACCTTAGTTTCTTCTGCTGAATTGTGAGGGTATGTGGATGCCTGGATGGTTGCAATGAGATTGTCCGGCAGGTGACACAGGTATAAGCATTTGTACTTGTTCGCAGAATTGAGGTTATCTTCTGAAACTTGAAGGAGCTAGCTATCCTCATTTGGCATAAGTATAAAGACGAATGGTGATAAAAGCCAAATTATTTGATGCACGCATATTTATTTTGTTTGGGAAGCATGATTAATTTTACAAATTTTTTTATTTCCTTTTAGGCTGCTAGAAATTGATGATGATCCAAGCATTAAGAAAGCTGTTGTTGTGCTACTTAGAGCTATCAGATCAGCAATACTCCCTGAACTAAAACCCACACTTGTACTTGCTTCTCAGGTGTGTTTTCTATGCCACCTTACACTTGTTATGTCCATACTATTGGCACTTACTTTCTAAATCTGAATGAGGATCAATTTTCTTGTTGGTATTATCACAGAATGAGATCGCATAAGCCCTCAAGATCTAAAAGGAGAATGTTCTGTTTGGGATTACAACTTCAGCCATAAGAGCCCTCATTTTTTAGAACAAGAATTTGACAACATTTTATGCAGTTGAACTAAATCTTCCATAATTGGGAATCCTTTATGTGTAGCACCATAATATATCTTGTCTATTTTCTCTTGATCCTTAACGGTGTACTTAAAGGAATGAAAATACTCTTGTGCTTTTCTCAAATTTCTTGTTTTGTACATTTTGTACTGTACCTCTTACTGAAACTAGATCTAGCCTTTAGTTGTTTTGGCGAGGACACCAAGTTTAACTTGCATATAAAATTCTATTTTTCATGTTACATGCTATATGCTTACAATTTTTATTTACTGCTCCAATTTTATCAGCCTTCTGGGCAAACCTGAAATGGTTCAGTTGGGACTTGGAAGTGACTGTGCATAAGGAAGGTTGGACTTGCAGAACTGGCGAAGAATTTTCCAACATTATAATTTATGATATATTATTTCCGCTTTCCATAGAGTGGCACATAGTGGAATGGAAACACCTTAAGTACCTACACAATAAATGCTTTTTTACAAAAGGTTCTGAGGTGATCAGTACAGATATAAGAACAGTTAAAAATATTTGACAGTTTGCACTAGAAGGATGTATGCACTCAACATTTTTGGGTGGATGTTATACTTATAGAGATCAATCGTTTCAGAGAACCAACCTGAGGTTGGGTGGTTAGGAGGGTGGTTGTACCCCCAGCCCACCAGAGTTCAAACCCCAGGTTTGACATCTGTGTGTCTCATAAAAGGTGGAATTTTCATTCAGTGGGAGGCGACGTTCCCGTCGACAGCGAGGCGCGGCTCAGTCTTTCGAAGGTGCTCATAGGGGTAGGGTGTGCGTGTGTGCGTTCATAGGGGTGAGTATATGCGCGTGTATGTGAGCGTCTGCGTTTGTACTGTGTTTCTCAAAAAAAAAAAAAAAAAGAGATCAATCGTTTCATCATGTATGTAAATTTTTGTTGAGTGTTATATGTACCAGCAGCCAAACATGTGAGGAACCGTGTGGAGAGGAATCGTCGTCTTGCCAAATTGTCACCTTCAGGTGTGACGTGACGTTAAGATACCTTGCCTAGGAGCAGATGTTTTAGTAGCATATATGTGTTGACACATGGTACACGACATAGAATATATTGATAAAAAAATATATATATATATATATATATATCTATCTTTGTTTTTTGCTTACCAACACACATGTCACTTGAGATGGAGGAATTGATGTTTATGCCTACATGGTTGGAATTGACAGGTGCGGCATGCTTGCCATACTTAAGTAATTTATTTCTTCATATAATTTTTTATATAGTTTTGACCGGCAAATAGAATTAGAGATAATACAAGAACAAGCAAAATTAAATCAGAAAGCAATATGAGACATTACTGAAACAAATAGTAAATATGAAAATAAATAAATACAAACTCACGAAAATCCAAAATATAGTTACTTCACTTAGGAACCAACAATAAGCATCAAATGTTGTAAAATGGAATTCATATTGATGAAGATCAAGAGCATGCTCTGGTAGTTTGAGTAACCTAAGGATATCCTCCTTGGTTGGTTGGTGTTGCATTAAAAGGGTCTCTTCATTTGTAGCTCCTTCCTGACACCACATTTTTTACTTGGATTATGTTTACATTTGAATAGATGAAATTAATTTAAGAGGCCGTGGCAACGCACGGGCATTCAACTAGTGTGGGATAATTGACATGTGGGGCTATCAAATGGGAGACCTAAATGTGAGGGATCCCATGTTAGAGTACTCTAACTCAGGTGGCTCAGTTTGCACGCAAACCATATGACACCAGGATCCACGAGGAGGCCCAAAGATAACGAGAGGAGCCATCGGGCCTAAGGAAAGGAGATGATTTAACATATCTAAGATGGCCCAAGACCCTACACATGACGACCACATGAATTGGCCAACTTCGAGTCCACTCCGATGGGCGAGCATCCGAAGCGTCGCTCGGGTCCTTTCATCAACTAGCAATGGACTTATCACTAATGTGGGCGTTTCTGACCAGCAATACATAATTTATAGTTGGCTACACCACTAGACATAAATTCAAGCGTCATTAGGCAGTTACTGGTAACTGATCCACTCGGCCATTATTGTAATCTGACCATGTCAACCTAGTTAAACCTCTTATGAATCCCGTACCCGGGAACCTCTCTTACGCCTTGCCCTACATCCTTGCAATTCCTCATCCTCCATGTGTGATTCCGTAAAATCTCCACGGCACCGGACAATATCGACGCAATGTTGCAATACAAGTCGTCGTTTGAAGTCGTGCAAAATTGGTGACACTATTTGTGTATTAAGAACATGTTGGGTCTAGTATGCATGCTTATTTTGTTGTTGGCATGTGAATTATTATAGGAGTAACAATATTATTGTTTATTGCAATAGCGGGGGAAAATGACCCATTCCATCTTCCACCGAAAACAAAATGAATAGTTAGGAGTAACAATATTATTGTCCAGGCTCCACGCCCTTTAGAAATTGTAGCTAGTCGAAAACTAGCCAAAAATAAGGAAAATCTGGCTAATCGCAGAATTTGCATTTAGTTGGAGTTATGACAATATAACTCATCTTCTAAACAAAGTATCAGCTTTACTCTTTAAACTTGGAATATGAGCAAGGATTTGTGAGGGATACACCACTTCATATGAATTTACGAGCTGATGGTGGGTCTTTTTTTTTTTGAACCAGATGGTGGGTCAAATATCTGCCATGGGCAATACTAGAAAGAGGCCTATAGCCGCCCATGTTACAGCTGACGCACCAACCTAGCCAGTGCTAATTATCGCCGGCGAACCAGTACAGCGTGCCGCGGGCTGGTATTGCCATCAAATGGAGGGAAACCACCACGTATTGCATGCATCATCCAAAGAGGTTTACAGGACAGTCCACAAAAAGAGCAAAAGAAGAAGCAAGTCATACTACCTTTTTTTTTTCTCCCCTTCAAGCATCATGACTAGAACTATCTATCTATCTAGCTATTCGACTGAGTGTCAAATTCTGAAACTTGGTAAAGACGAGCTTTTCGTAGTATCCAATTTTGGCACTCCGCAAAGGCGGTGTTTGCATATTGTCTTTTCTGCATTTACCTTGTATGGGCCGTTTGCCGAGTGCATTTTGTAAAACAGTCGGCAAAGACGGTCTTTGCCGAGTACCACGAAATATGACACTTGACAAAGTACAAAAAGATTCAGTCAAGAAATGTTAACAGGTAGTGGATACTTGACAAGGTTATGTCAAATTTGGAAATATTCGGTTGACATGTGGAACGGTGAAAGCCCGAAACAATACACGCTTGGTTCAACATTTTCCCGGTCAAACCCTTCCATTGAAATGCGATTTTCACGTACAAGCAATCCATTCACGTGTTCAAAATCCAGGTTAATTGTAATCAACTATACAAGTGGACGTTTGTAAACAAAGTAGGCACGTAGTACTCTTTCTCGGATGTCCAAAATTTACAGGTTTTTTTCAACATGTCGATCTTTCTTGATCGATTTCCTCTGGTGAAACAGTGCGGTTGAACATGTCGTTCGCCAACTGCAGTCCGTGCCAGCGCACCTTCTCGACAAGGAGCCACATCCAAGTCATCGAGGGCGCGGGCGCCATAATGAAATACTCCCTCTATGCACTAATATAAAATTGTTTACATTTTTTATAAGTAGACTAGATTCAAACTTAAAAGAAGTGACTCTACACGCTAAACCCAGACTAGATACAAATAAAAGCGAGTGAACCTATAAGATGGCCAAAACGTCGTACATTTCTGCGTAGACGAAGTAGACCACACAAACACAATTGACTGGAAATGGTATGTTCTGAAGAGAATGGAAAACAGAGGAAGAAGAACCACAACTGAGTCCCTGCCTGAACCATTACTCACTCGCACGTGAAATTCGATCCGTGGGAAACGGAAACGGGAAAAGTGTACTACTGCTACTGCCGTTCGTTTTCTAAACCACCTCAGGCGAACGGAAACGGCGCGTGGAGCCCAGGGCTTCCGTCTACGGCTGCGCCCAAACAACCCGAACGAACGACGACGGCTGGTGCGTCCTGCTTCGGCCGCGAACGGCCTAATAAATCGCGACCGTGCGCGCGAGGACGATCGACGGTGCAGATTCCGCGTGAACTATTTGTGGTCTGTACCATGTAAACACGCACACGAACTACAGCTAGCGCCGCGTGGAGTGGAGTGTCCCCACTGCTGGCGCCAGCAGTGAGCTCCCCGCTGAGCTTGATCCCCCTGTGCTCGCTCGTGTGGCCTCCACTCCGCTGCAGGTTCCGCTGGGTAGTGTGGCCTTGGGACGTGGTAGCTACAAGTGGTCGCATGATTGTGTGAGAGCAGTACTTGGTATTTTTTTCGCAACCAAAGAGCACTAGTCAAAGCGCATTGTTTTTCTTGAAAAGGCGAAATCTTCTAAGACTACCCACAATGGGAGTATCATAGGTAGTATCATGCGTTAAATGTAAATGCGAAAATCTTGATGTGGCAATCGCGATTAAGGATGAGAGAGAGATGCTTAGTATCGTAGGTAGATCTTTGTATCATAAGCATCATCTTCTTAGAAAAATTAATGCCAAGTAAATCTTGTACATATATTTGCATTGAGATTCTACAAAACAATTAATACATAGAGACTATGATACTAGTATATGATACCATGCATTGTGGAGATAGTAACATGTAGTAGTATCATACGCATGATACTTCTATATGATACTATGCATTGTGACTAGTCTAAGAGCATTAAGCTCCCAGGGTTATGTGTTCCTGTGGTTAATTTGGGTGTCGCTTTCGATGGGCCTACTAGCATGTGAGTTATTGATTGGTTGCGGTAAGATCGAGTGTCTAGTTTAGCTCGACGTGGCCTCCGTAGGCTGGAGCTCTGGTGCCTCGCTCGTGGCCAACGCAACCGAGTTGCGGCGCGTTGATCCAACCAATGTCAGTTTCAATCAGTAGAAAGGAGGAAAGATGGGCACGACATCACTTGCACACGTGCACTGCACCACATGGGCACGGGCACAGCAGCCCACCACCGCCCCGATGACCTTAACCAGTTACCCACCTCCCTCTCCCATGACGAAGCACCGGCAAACGAAACGACGCGCTGGAGCCTCGTGGAGGTTGGAGCAGACGGCGCCGGAGCTGCGGAGTGCGGTGGCTCCGGACAGGGACGTTCGTCACCCCCCATGGTTGCTTGATTCCCTTGGCCCCCCCTCTCTCTCTCTCTCTCTCTCTCAGCTAAGTCACCATCCTTTCCCCAGTTCCTATTGCGGATTGATTCATGTCCATCCCGCTAACCCTGGCAATGAATCTGCGAGTTGCCAGATGATTTTTAGCATAGGTTATTCCTTCCCCTCCTTTCAGTCCTAGCCCCAGCAGTAGATTTTCCTAGATGTCAAGGTCGTAGTATTGTCGCCAGATGTAAAGAGAATCATTTTCCCACACGTTGCTTCTATTCTCTTGTTTTTTCCCTATTGCATTGTGTGGCGTTGTGGCATTTTTTTGTTATTCTAATACTCTCCCCTTGCGATTAATATATAGGCCAAGAACTCCTTTAGGTCCCATGGACCTGCCTGCAATCGATTTGTCCTCTTGGCCTCTTCTCTGATTTGTTCCCTTAAACCATGTATTGTGACATACCAACATGTAATGCAAGATATCAATACTAATTCAGATACCATATCATATTTTGGCCCGGCACACATTTATATTACTTAGCTGTAAGTCATGACTTTTAATTTTATGGTCATAGACATTGCTTCTCAACAGTATTTTAATTCTAGATTATTTTGTAGATAAGCTTTGACAACCATAGATTTTGTTGTGCTAATAGCTAAGTAGTGTAATCATGTAGAGTTGAGTGTTGTCTGCGCCCCAGCGCAAGCGTGGGGTCGTCTTGACGAAATTCTAGATAATGGCAACGAAGAATCCATGGGATTCGTGGATGCCTCTCCTCCGATCTGGAATGGCGGATTTATGTTCCTAGGTGTTGTCAGCGAGGCGACGCAAATTTTTGTCCATTAGCTTCGTCCACGCCTCAGCGGTGTCTGCTCTAACCTATTGCACAGTCCATGTGAATTTGTACAGGAGTCGGCTATTGTCTAGTTCAAGGTAATGGCGTAATCTTTGGGTTGTAATCATGAACGGTCGTAAGATTTCAGGGCCAGTATATAAAATCAATATTTTTTGTTGTATAATAATTATCATGAGTACATATTTAAAGTGCATTTCAATGTGTTTTTAATTAAATAAATCACGAATATTAGATTAAATTGTTGATAAAAATCTATGTGACTCACTGAACTCAAATACCAATCTCTTATGTCACGTCGGCCACAGACTTTCATGACAGGCCTTACAAACTTAAGAGAGCATACTAATAATTTAGAGAAATGCTATATTGATCTCGGTCTCACCTGCACTCTCTGTCCTAGGGGTGGTGTGGCCGCCTCGGCCACCTCTTCGACCTTTTCTTCGCACTATAAGATGCCCCTGGATCTGAAAACCGCGGGTGTTTGGCGTTTTTTTTCAGCAAGAGTTCCGCTGCTCCGCCGCCACCAGAAACCCCAATCCGGGGACCAGAAGTTCCGTTCTGGCACCCTGTCGGGACGGGGATTTGGAGGAGATCATCGCCATCGCCATCACCGACGCCTCTCCATCAACCATCCACGTTTCCCCCATCCATGTGTGAGTAATTCCCCGCTGTAGGCTGTAGGGGATGGTAGGGATTGGATGAAAATGGTCATGTAATAGCTATAAAATTGTTATGGGCATAGTGCCTAGTATCCGTTGTTAGTATTTTTGACATTGTGGCAACTTGCTATACTTAATGCTTGTCACTGGGCCCGAGTGCCATGATCTCAGATCTGAACATGTCATTGATTCATGAGGATAATATTGTTTTTGATCATATCTGCAAGTTATACACACATTGTTGTCCGGAACCCGAGGCCCCAAAGTGACCTAGAATTGGGATAACCTGAGGGGATGGCTATGATGTGAGGATCACGTGTTTTCACGGAGTGTTAATGCTTTGCTCCGGTACTCTATTAAAATGAGTACCTTAATTACCAGTAGTTTCCCTAGAGGCCCCGCTGCAACGGGCTGGTGGGACAAAAGATGTCGTCCAAGTTTATCATTGCAAGCACGCACGACTAAATAGGAACACACGCATATGGATATATTATGCTAGGATGCTTTTATCATTATCATTTGCAATGCATGTGTATTGCTATTATATGGACTCTCTCGTTCATGCAACGCCCGTTCATCCATCCCTATGCCTACAGTATTTTAATTCTGTTGTCTACTGCAATCATCGCTACTGCTGTTTTTATTTCGCTACTGCTGTTACTTCACTACTACCACTGCTTTAAAATTGTTACTACTGATAAACTGTTGCGAGGAAATCTATTTTCAGTGCAGGTGAATTGACAACTCACTTGTTAAAGCTTATAAATATTCTTTAGCTTTCCTTGTGTCGAATCAATAAATTTGGGTTTTACTTCCCTCGAAAACTGTTACGATCCTCTATACTTGTGGGTCATCAACGAGACTGACACTTCTGAACCTAAAAATTCTCCATCTTCTGAACAAACCTATCACACAGCTCCTAACACCCCAGACAACAATTCATCAAAGGCTGAACTTATGCATTTATCAACGCATGCTACTGAGGGTACAACCAGCATTGCAACGTTTTCTCTCCTCATTTCCATTGGAGGACAACAATCAGCTGCATTGGTAGATAGTGGAAGCTCCAGTACTTTCATGGACTATAACTTTGCCCTCAAAACGGACCGTGTACTCACCAATATAAAGCCACAGAAAGTTTCAGTCGCCGGTGGAGGACATCTCTTATCAGAACATGTTATTAACAGGGTGCCATATTCCATACAAGGCAACAAATTCTCTTCCACGTTCCAGGTGCTTCCACTGAAGACGTATGACATAATTATAGGTATTGATTGGATGTATTCCGTCAGCCCAGTGACTCTGGATCTTCCTCTTAGACTCCTGACTGTGAAAAACAAAGGCAGATTGATTCGACTAACAGATCACACGATTCCACCTGAAAAGTGTGTACTGAAACCGGAAGACATGTCTAAACTGATGTATAAATCAGTTTTGGGCTACATTATTCAACTAAACTCATTCGAGGTAGAACAACCAGATATCATGGACACCATCCCAGCTGAAGTTGAGAAGATCTTACATCAGTTCCAAACGGTCTTAGGTGAACCAACTGGTCTACCACCAACTCCAGATTGTGACCATGCAATCCCACTTCTACCAGGAGCTCAACCACCAAATCTCAGGCCTTACAGGGTACCACATATGCAGAAAATATGCTATGGAAGAGATCATACTGAAAATGATTAAGAATGCAGAAATAAGAGCAAGTCTTAGCCCCTACTCCTCCCATGCTGCCATGGTTAGAAAAAGGGATGGTAGCTGGAGATTATGTGTTGATTACAGGCTGTTAAATTCCATCACAATCAAAACCAAATTTCCCATGCTAGTCATAGAGGACCTCTTGGATGAGTTACAGGGCACAGCCATCTTTAGTAAACTGGACCTTCGGTCGGGATATCATCAAATCCGGATGAACACCGCTGACATTTCAAAAACGGCTTTCAAAACCCACATGGGTCACTATGAATACACTGTAATGCCATTTGGGCTTACAAATGCGCCGGCAACCTTCCAAAATTTGATGAATACCATATTCAAGCCTCATCTAAGGAAGTTTATTCTGGTTTTCTTCGATGACATCCTCATTTACAGAAAAAATATGGAGGAACACTTAAAGCATTTGCAAATCACGTTCAAAAAAATTCAGGAGCACTCCCTCTTCGTCAAGCTCTCAAAATGTTCCGTTGCTACTCCACATGTGGAATATCTGGGACACGTCATTTCTGCTGCAGGGGTTGCCACCAAACCACAAAACATTGAAGCAATCATGAACTGGCCTCTAACCAAAACACTAACCAAGCTGAGAGGATTCCTTGGCTTAATAGGGTATTATAGGCGCTTCGTCAAGGATTATGGGAAAATTTGTCGGCCTTTGCACGATCTTCTCAAGAAAATGGATTCCACTGGACTCAAGAGCATACAAATGCCTTCGACAAGCTGAAACACATTATGACGGCATGTCCAGTACTGGCTCTACGAGATTTCACTAAAGCTTTCGTTCTGGAAACTGATGCCTGCGGCACAAGGATAGTAGCTGTACTCATGCAAGGTGGTCGACCATTAGCTTACATGAGCAAAACCCTGGGCCCAAAAGCTGCAGCTCGATCAGTCTATGAGAACAAAGCATTGGCGATATTGGATGCTTTAAAAGAATGGTGGCATTATTTCATTGGAAACTCTCTGATCATCAAGACAGACCAGCAGAGTCTACAATTTATGACTACTCAGAAACTCACCTTAGGAGTACAGCATAAATTGCTCCCGAAACTAATGGAATTTGACTACACCATAGAGTATAAAAAGGAAAGAAAATATTGCAGCTGATTCCCTTTCTCGAAGCTAGAGACTCTCACTGTCATGCTATATAGTCTGTGTCCCAGAATGGCTAGAGGACGTCAAACTGAGCCAGGACCCTGACAGTGGTAAACTATTGAAGAGAATGGCGAAGGACGTATCAATTCCACCTCAATATACCATCAAAGATGGAATAATCAAACATGGGTCTAAAATATACGTTGGAGCAGCCACAAACATGAGACTGGCACTGTTAGAAACCTTCCACAATTCAGCAATTGGTGGGCACTCGGGGGCAAAAGCAACTTAACAAAGAATTAAAAGAGTGTTCTATTTGGACACATTTGAAACAGATGGTGCAAAAATTCGTCTCTGAATGCCAATGTGTCAACTGGTCAAGGTACCACATACACCACCTGCAGGGCTCCTCTAACCCCTCCCCATACCTGGCACACCATGGTCCGGCCTTAGCCTGGATTTTATTGAAGCTCTTCCAAAGTCAAATAGGAAGGAAGCAATTCTAGTGGTCGTGGATAGACTCACAAAATATGCTCATTTCATTGCCCTAGCACATCCATACACAGTCAAGAAGATTGTTGAGATATTCATGGATAATATCGTGAGATTACATGGGTTTCCTTTGGAATTGTCTCAGACCGTGATCGGATATTCACCAGCACCCTATACAGATATTTCGAGCCTTATGCATCGCTTTGAAATTCAGCACAGCATACCATCCGCAGATGGATGGGCAAACCGAAAGGGTAAATCAGTGCTTGGAGTCATACTTGCCTAGCATGGTGTTCTAGGAACCTAAGCAATGGTCTAAGTGGTTACCGACGGCGGAATGGTGGTACAACACGACATATCATTCGTCTCTGAAGATGACTCCATTTGAGGCCTTGCATCACAGGTGGGCAGTATCTAGATCCATGATTCCTGTGAGACCAATCATACATATATTTGCCTTCGTATCTTCCTCCGTATAGCTCACATAATAGAAATTGGCACAGAACCAAGGAGATCTGTGTGGTCTAGAAATCGAGCTAATCTGAGCTCGGAAGCCAAATCGCCTCATCCAAAAAGTTAATGCTAATTTATACTAAACATTTTTATCTTTTTATAAATTATCGAAGAACCAAATATTACCTAGATTTACTCCAAGTTTTATCATGCAATCTTAATGTTATTCCACTTGTATCCGTAACTACAATAATACACATATTTATCTTAACATTAAATTCAAAAATTGGTAGTGACCTAACTCGCCATACCATTGTTAATGTAAAATCATATTTATTCAAGGAATATTTTTTTATGTTTTTTATTTCTTTTAGTTTGGATTATATTTAGTACATGGAAATTAATAGAGAAAACGAATTACAATCATATACAACTTTGTTCCCACCCACAACATCTGTTTGCCACCCTTGTGTGTTTTGTATCTTGTGTGTGTAGTGTCTTACAACGTCGTAGCTAGAGCAAGGTTTCTAGGGTGCACGATACTAGCAAATATCCTACCACATATTATTGTTGCCCTCTTCTCGACTCCTTAGGCGTGGGTAGCAACAAAGTAGGATCCTCTCAAATTCATGCATGCCAACTTCTAATACATCGAAAACATGCTTTATTTGATAGACCTTGATGTACTATATTGGTGAAGATCAATCGAGTGAGCATACCTCGAGTGGTCAACACACCTACCTAGTATGTTAGAAGATAATGGGTCAACAGACCCAAGATGACCTAAGACCCTGCACACGACGACCACCCAATTTGTCCCACTACGATGGGCCAGTAACCGAAGCGTTGCCCGAGTCCCAGGCCCCTAGATCATCACTCGTCAATGGACTTCTCATTAATGCGGGCATTACTTCTAACCATCAATACATGAGTTATAGTTGGCGACACCACTACACTTAAATTCAAGCATCATCCTAGCGTAATTGTTAGGTAGTTATCGCTAACCGATCCAATTGCCCATTATTGTAAACTGACCACGTCACCCATTATAACGCATGACGGGGGCGTACATTAGATAGGTCATCTCATGACATGCCATATTTAATAAAATCCATACGAGGCAATAATCTAATGTGGGAATAGGGTTTACCTCTTCCCTATATGAGGTGAACCTGGGTAAACTTCGTGTTGAATCCCGTAGACAGTTGCCGAGCGCGGAGTTGATGAAGGAGAATTTATGCGCAACGTTGAGTGGAACCCCAAGAGGAAGGTATGATAAGCACAACAGGAAGTTTTCCCTCAGTAAGAAACCAAGGTTTATCGACCAGTAGGAGAAAAACGTTCTCTCCCGAGTGTTGCGAACCAACTCGTGGCGGTGCGCATCTGCCGGCGTCAGCAGCAACGTGGAGACCTGCACACAAACAACCAAGTACTTTGTCCCCAACTTTCAGCGAGATTGTCAAGCTCACTGGTTTTGCTGAAAACAAAGGATTAAACGAACCGTGTGAAAAAAGAATTGTTTGCAGATAACAGAACAGAAAAATGCTGTAGAAGATTGCAATTAAAAGAAGAAGGACCGGGGTCCACAGTTCACTAGAGGCACCTCCCCAATAAATAAATAAATATGCTGGGTAAACAAATTACAGATGGGCAGTTGATAAACTGAGATTCTACGCTAATGGTTGGTGCATAATACATGCTATAAAAGTATGCGGGGATTACAACAATATACATAGACCGTAATCCAACTACATCTATGACTAATAATCCACCTTCAGGATTGCATCCGCGACACCCTCCAGTATTAAGTTGCAAGCAACGGATTATCACTTTATGCAATATGTGTAAAGTAAATGATGAAACTACCCTTGAATAGAACACCGCTGTTTTCTCCCTAGTAGCAACAGCACATCTACAGCCGTAGAGAACAAGGTCACTTCTCATGGTTAAATAGAGGCATGAACTCACTATCGAGCATAAATACTCCCTCTTGGAGTCACTAGCATCTACTTGGTCAGAGCATCTACTAGAAACGGAGAGCATGCAAGATCATAATAACATAATACATAATCTCAACCAAAGCAATCTCTCTATACATCGGATCCACATCAAACCAACATGTAGCAATTACAAATAGATGATCTTGATCATGTTAGGCAGCTCACAAGATCTATACATGAAGCACAACAAGGAGAGGACAGTCATCTAGCTACTGCTATGGACCCATGGTCCCGTGGAGGACTATTCACGCATCACCTCGGATGAAGACATGGCGATGTAGAGGCCTCCAGCGGTGATTTCCCTCACCGGTAGGATGCCGGGATGGACTGCAGAACCCTCTCGAACTAGGATTTCGGTTGACGGTGGCGTCGGAACTTTTCGTGGATGGAGGCTCTGGTCCCTGGGGTTTTCCCGATACGAGGAATAAATAGGCGGAAAGGCGGAGCAAACGAGGCGATGAGGCGCCAGTACATGGGCCAGGCGCGACCAAGGGTGGGGCCGTGATGCGTGTAGTTGACACGTCCGTTGGGAACCCCAAGAGGAAGGTGTGATGCGCACAGTAGCAAGTTTTCCCTCAAAAAGAAACCAAGGTTTATCGAACCAGGAGGAGCCAAGAAGCACGTTGAAGGTTGATGGCGGAGGAGTGTAGTGCGGCGCAACACCAGGGATTCGGCACCAACGTGGAACTCGCACAACACAATCACGGAACTTTGCCTCAACGTAACGGCGAGGTTGTCAATCTCACCGGCTTGCTTGTAAACAAAAGATTAGATGTATAGTGTGAATGATGATGGTTGTTTGCGAAGAACGAGTAAAGAACAATTGCAACGGTTGTATTTCGGATGTAAAGAATAGGACCGGGGTCCACAGTTCACTAGTGGTGTCTCTCCCATAAGATAGCAGATGTTGGGTGAACAAATTACAGTTAGGCAATTGACAAATAAAGAAGGCATAACAATGCACATACATATATCATGATGAGTACAATGAGATTTAATCAGGGCATTACGACAAAGTACATAGACCGCTATCCAGCATGCATCTATGCCTAAAAAGTCCACCTTCAGGTTATCATCCGAACCCCTTCCAGTATTAAGTTGTAAACAACAGACAATTGCATTAAGTATGGTGCGTAATGTAGTAAACACAAATCTCTACTACTTAAAAAGACTAAAGTGGTTCCTTATTCTGCCAATACGTCAATTGCTTGTCGTTCCTTTTCTCGTCGCGTCGTCCGTCGTCCACATGATGAAATCTGCGGAAATCACGAAACTAGGTGAAAACCGCATCTCCACAAATCCCGCTGCCGAGCCACGACTTGGTCTCTTCGTCAAACGACAAACCCTAACCATCCCCGCCGCCGCAGCCCGACATGCCACCCAGCCGCCGCCACCGTCCCCGGGGGCCCCGTTTTCCCGCGGGCGGCATCTACGGTGCTCCCGGACCCGGCGCGGTTCTTCGCCCCCGAGCTCCTCGCCGCGCCGCTCCCCACCAACGCCTTCCTCCACAACTTCGCACTCAACCATGGGGACCGGCCGGAGTACACACACCCGTAGTCGGTCAAATCCGCCGCCGGGACGCTCACGGTCTGCTACCCCAAGAGCGTCCAACTCCCCGCCCTTCCACGCCCAGACCTTCGTCGCCGACCTCACCGCCACGTCCCCGTCGTATGCCGCCGCGCCCCACCGCATCGCCGCCTTCAACGACCTCTCCGTCACCCTCGACTTCTCCCCATCGCTGCGCGCGTTCCTCGTCTGCGGCAGCCCCTTCGTCACGGTCGCCACCGCGGGGGTCTCCGTCGACATCTCCCTCGCCTCCGTCCACGCCTTCCTCGAGGCCGCCCCCGGTAACAACACGCTCACCAGGTGGCGCATCTGGATGAACAGCGTCCAGACCTTCCTCCTCTACGCTTCCGCGCCGATCCGCCTTTCGATGTCCAGCGTCACGCAGCTCGCGGCGCCTGGCTTCTCCGGCGTCATCCATGTCACCTTCCTGCCCGACGAGGCCATGGAGACAGTCCTTGACCTGCACAGCGGCTGCTTCCTGATGGCCGGGAGGCCGCGCTGAACCGTCCCTTCTCCAACGAGGCCATGGGTAGTGGACTATTTGTGTTAGTAGCGCGAAGTATTGTCTAGCAGTCCAAGCCCATCCGAAGTGATCTGCCTCTGGTCTATCTCACGCACCGGGACTCCTAATGGAAACATGGGAATATAGAGGCTCGATTGCCGGCGGGCAGTGGACAACGGCTAATGATGGTGTTTGCGGCGCAAACATGCGAGTGGGGTGGCTTTGGGAAAAGTAGAACGAGAGGCACGGCTGTGGTTAGCGAAGCAGCCAAGCGGGGGCACGACATGTAGTCGTTTGGAAGACCGAGAGGAAGGGAATGGAGCAGAATCTTATCAGAGGTATAAACGTTTTCTTCGAGTGAGAGTTCAACATTTGTGTAGTTAAGAGTTTCAGCCATTCGGTGATTGTGCATCTCAGTATTGTATTTCAGACTTTGAGTGATGAGGTGCTTAGTGCTTTTCTCATGTTCTGAATTGCAGATTTGACTCACTTAATAGTGGCACTTGTATCATACTTGAGTCAAAATGTTGGTGTGAATTTTGTGGAAGGAGAGCCTGATGTAATGCCATGGCAGCCGAACAATTGATGAAAACTAATGGATCGTGGCAACACATGGATGTGTTAATCATGTATGTGAATACTGCACCATGAGGATACTTCTGCAGCTACTAATTTTGTAGAAATATACTGTTTTTGTACTACTAATTTTCCTAACTCGTGGCAAAACTTCAGCTACTTTTTCCATGACGCGAGTGTAACTTGTGGACATTTCGATCATCTGGTAGCTGGATGGTGTCAAATATTCGAAGTGAAGTGGGTAATTCAAAGTTTTCTATCAGCAGGCATCGCTTTTATTTTCTGCTACAAAACTAAGTTTCGGTGGTATAAAAACATGTGTTCTCTCGAAATACACTGTAATTTGACCAAGTCTGTTAGGCTGTGTAAAAAGTTCGATGGCCTTAAGAGCTTGCAAGCTGTAGACAAGAAGATCAAGCTGGGCCAAGGTGCATATGGATCTCCATTTCTGTCTAAGAACAATTGAATGACGGAAGGTACGATTGATAAATCGACGATATCGACATTTCCGGTCTACCCAGAGCCGTAGTGCCCGAGTTCAGGGTGAACAAGGTGAGTGCGAAACGCAGACGTGCTGATCTATTTTTTTGCAGTTGTATATGTTTTATTTGTTTTCTCCTTATTTCTTTGATTTCCTCCGCCTATGATATTTTTGGTACTACACAACCTGGTTGTGTTTCTACTAATTTATTATGATCTACTTGGCTTCCTGAATAGTAGCATATATGGAAGCATGATGAATTTAGTATGTAGTGCTATTCTTTGTTAAAGTATGTATTCGTTCTTAGTGAGCCTGTGAATGTGGTTATCATCATGACCAAACGTTAATTATGACAGGGATACTAAGAGAATCGAACCGAAGATAATGTTAATGAGATGGCATAGGAAGATGCTAAGTCTACTTCATATTGATTATTGGGCGGTTGATTGCTTTATGAATTAAAACGGAAATCAATTTTTCATTCTGTCCATATTCAAGAAAAACCCATAAGGTTCAGAGGTTGCACTTGTATACTCATCCAGTAATAATGCGTAGATGATAACTCTCAAAATTATTGTGCTCTTATGTTAGTTCATCTTCCTGATCGTTGAACTTCAAGGATTCTTTACTCTTGATCTTTTTCATTTTTATATATGGATGGGTATCTTCCTGAATTTTCTTGTTTTCGGTGTGACTGACTATGGAGCTGCCTCGCTTATATTTCAGACTGGAAATGTTCTCGGTCTCTCTTTGTAAGCATGTTTCTATCAACTCTTGCTTCATATGGCTCACCAATTTCTGTTATAATTTCTCTTATCACTGATAGTTTTTTTGTTCGTCCTTGTTGTATCATTTTACTTCTACTGGGTAACTGATTAAGAAGCTCTCATTTCACTCTACTGGGTAATTTTTTTTAATTTTATTGAGTAGTGCTCACTTCTACAATTTTTCATTGTGCATTTATTTACTCTCTGCTTCTATGGATAATATTACAATGAACATGTCTCAGTGGGTTGAGAGGGTTCATGGAAATGCATTCCGATGTTCCTTGTTTCTCTAATCTCGGGAGATTATCTCATTTGATGGATATATAAGGATATGTAGTGGTTTCTAAATTCAAGCATACATGGGAAATAGTCCTTGTGGAGGGGGCATAGCATCACAAAAGCGTTGGCGAGGTAGACGGTGGATACAGAGATCACAATTGGGTTTGTCAAATCTAACTGGAAGCCTAAATTTGTAAGGATGTTCAGCACATATCGACAGACACAGTAGAATGGATCGGAATTAGAAGGTTCAATTCATTTGAAGCAAAATACAGACTAAATCGTTCATACTGAAGTTCAGAAGAGCTATGATGGCATGGTATATAGGTATAGCTGAAGCTTATTAGGCTCATTATTGTAGAATACAAATATATACATCTTTTTTTTTTGTATAACAATTGTTTAGTTGCTCACCATGTCTACCACATGGTAAATATATACATCTTTGAGATGGCTGAATTAGGATGGCTAGCTGTACAACATTGAGTTATACAGTATATTGTTGCTTAAAGCATATGAATATGCAGAAAGACTGAGCACCACCGAAAATAGTGAATATGAATATGAATATACAGTACATTGTGGCCTAGCCAAGGGTACATCTTGTTGCATCGGTGGTGGAGCAGAGCATATCCATGTCAAAACCAAGTTTGTAGTATTATGAATCTACTTTGAGTGTCATAATTTGTAGACGTTCCTTGTGCTTGAAACGAAAATGACACTGTATTTGTAAGTAGAGATTTTCTAAGCATGTATTTTTCCTTACCCTTGTTTACACCTCAACTTGGAAATATGTATGCCTGCATTCGCCAGCTTACACCAAAAACCAAGAAGAATGTGCATTGAACTAATTTATGTTGTGTTGATTTAGTGATTTTGCAAAGTTTCGCTAATTATTTTTCTATCAAACATGTGCTTCAAAATATTGCCTCCTTACAGGGTGTTCCCTATTGGTTGGCTGCTAGAATTTTGACTTTTCATGGCATGCAAAATGATGTGTTGTTGTTCACAACATAGCCTTCTTGTCTACGTGTGGTATAAAATTTGTGCAGGGAAGTAATGAAAGTAAATCTGACTACAACACAAATAGTCCATCTGTCATATATATATGTAAATCATATTCCATATTATTCATTTCACTACATTGTTATTCATTCTTCAATACTTTCTCAGGATATTGCATGCTAAAAATTTAAACCTACTGGAGCTATTGAATGCTAAAAATGTCACCGTGATATTTTTTCAATAAATGCAATTTATATATAATCCAGATTGGCAGATGGGTATGTGGTTATGCCATCGAAATTGGTTCTTGTTTACCAGACAAACTGTTGGTGGATATGAAAAGGGCAAAAGCAATTCCTTGAAGATGGGAGGCCAAATAAGCAAAGTGTTTACACCCAAACCATTTTGATCACTACGTTACATCCAACTCCAAATCATTTTAACCAAATGTTTTTGTGCCCCAGTGGCAACACATGTTTGAGATGTTCCAATATTCGCATGCATTGTGTTTATTTACTCAATAGAAAGGAATGGCAACGTGTGGCAATTTTACTATGAATATCAAAGTGTTGTTGTTGGCGTCAGAAACCCACCGGCGGGCAGTGACTGGCAACACAGTAGAGCCGGGAACAACTAGGGCTGCGGCTGGCCCCAGTCCCTCAGAGCGACGGCCCGCAAAGCCTCCTGGTCACACGTCCGATGCTATCGCAAGGGCGTGCCACCTGACCTATGCCGGTCGAGGAAGGTGTTGGATGATGCCTCGCTTAGTTTCCTGCATGGCATACACGTAAACGTTAAATACGAGCCTCGATCGGCTCTCAGGTTATCCTGTGAATGGCTCAAAGAGCCGATCCACCCATGATTCGTACAAGGTGTCCGAATATATGGTGGTCCTGCTTGATCAAGATAAAGTTAATGCGATCTACGACGATTTAGGGTTTTCACCGCATAATCGGATCATCCTACTCACGATTGGGCCTCGCGCTCGCGCACGGTGACCGTAAGCCGATCCTAGACAGGGCCTAAAAACCAACACGAGGTTGATCCCCGGAACGTCCTGTCTAGGGCTAGCAAACTCCACCCTACACGCCGCTGGATCCTCCAACCCTTTGTAAGGCCTAACTATTGCGGATGTTAAACTAATCCTTGATGAACAAGGAGCAACCGTAACGGATCGGATCTACTAAACTATGATCAAGCGGGTGCCGCCCCTACACCTAAGATAGGTGTAAGGGCGGCTAGATGTGCAAGGGTTGCATTACGAAAGCATATGATACGAAGAACAATGCTAACCCTAACACATCTAAGATAACTACGTTGCTCGCCATCAAAAAGGCTTCAGAGACGAGCAACGCATGAACAACGCAGGCAGGCTTGTGCTGCCTAGATCGCAAGATGCGATCTAGGCAGCATGGTGCTTACCGGAGAAACCCTCGAGACGAAGGAGTTGGCGATGCGCCGAGATTTGTTTGTGTTGAACGTTGGTTGTTGTTTATTCCATAAACCCTAGATACATATTTATAGTCCAGGGGACTTTCTAATTTAGGCGTGCACCTAACCGTGCACGGGTAAAACTCTAACTAACCGACACGTATCCTAATATGTTACAGATACACGGGCCAACTAGCCCAAACTTTGCATGTAAGGCCGATTCACGTATTTCTTCTATATATATATCTTCAAGTCCATCTTGATCGCGGCCCACCTCTGACTCGGTCAAATTCTGGTGATAACACATGCCCCCTGGTTTTGGAAATGACATTTCCAAAATCATCCTGTTTTCCTCTTCGTCGGGTCATGTCATGGCAGAGCAGAACCGTCGCAGCATTTCTCATCATGATGCCCTGTCTTCTCAACTATTCCGCGTGATTTGGCCGCTGTCTTTGGGCACCGCCCTCTCGGAAACTGCTGTGGCATTGAATTTCCACTATAGCCCCTTTATTTAAACGCCCTGAGCAGTTTGCCACTCCATCACTTTGCCCTGTTCTGGCCATCGGCACCCAAAAACCCCCAATCTCCCATAGCCATGTCTTTCTCTTCTTCCTCTTCCACCTCATCGGTCTTCTCTGACTCTTCCTCCTCTCGCGAGCCGACGCCGGAGTGGGGCTCGTTGGTGGCGCACGACATCCTCGCCTCGACATTGTGGGACAAAGAGGAACATGATTCCTCCATCTGGTCGGAGGATGACAAATCCCTGACCGATGGAGAGGGCGACCTTCAATTCCTCGTCGAAGGGGAAGAGGAGGCGGAAAGCGAGGACGACCGCTTCTCCTGGGACGATTTCACCTCCTCCGAGGAAGAAGCGGAGGAGGACGACGATGACTCCCTTGAAGGTTACCCACCAGCAAAGCGCCTCCGCACCTGGTGGAACGACGACAGCGATGACGATGATGAGGAAGATGAGGCTCCCGTAGAAGGCTACGGAAGCTCCGATGAAGAGCCTATTAGCGAGCTGCGCCGGAGGCGGCGGCGACGAGGGCAGCAATGGCCCCTAGATTAGGGATCGGTAGTAGTAGTTGGCCCTCTTCTTCCCCGAGCAATCGGCTCTTTGCTTGTAAGAAATCCCTCTATTAATGAAGAAAATATTCCTCAATTAATTTCGCCTCCTTGTTGACTTTGCCGATCGTCGAATGGAGTCGCCGTACGAAGAGCCGATAGCAGGACATCGGCTCGCATTGCAATCTGGGGCCAAGCCGTCGCTCACCCATACGGTCCAACAGGTCTTACTAGGCCTAAACCTCGTCCACACCATCAGCTTGAACTCTTCATCGATCTGACATTATGACCTCTGGTCTGAACCGATTCCATTAACTTGTTAATTTGAGCCTATTCCTCTAGAGTCGATATCAGCGTATCGGCTTTGTTATCCTGAAGTCGATGCCTATACATCGGCTATATTTTCATATTGTTATCTCTGTATGTTTTCTTAAGTCGATGTCTGTGCATCGGCTGTGATTTTTATTTTTTTACCGGCCGATGTAAAATCAGCCTCCATACCTTACTGCCCATCATCCCACATGCTTGGGAAATACTTCTTGAGGTGTTGACCATTGACGGCTCATCGGGAACTTCTGTCCGTCCAACTCTTCCAACATGTATGCATTACCCTTCAAGGCCTGGACGACTTTGTACGGACCGTGCCAATTAGGAGACCACTTGTCATATGCCTTGTCTCTGGTTCCTAACGGCAACACAGCTTCCCATACTAGATCACCAACTTGAAACTCCTTTGGTCTAACCTTCTTATTGTAGGCACGAGCTACCCTGGCTTTGTTCTCCTTAATCTTCTCCAATGACCAAAGCCTAAGTTACTGTTGCGTCCTCAATAGTGTCACTCATCAAAGCTGCATATTCTTCCGCTGTCGGATCATTCGAAACGTGACACGTCTTGATCCAGCCGTAATTTCCCAAGGTAATACGGCTTCCTGTCCATAGACAAGCTGGTACGGCGAAGTCTTTATAGCTCCATGGCACGACATGCGGTAGGCCCATAATGCTTCGATAACTTCTCATGCCAATCCCTAGGGTTCTCGTCAATCTTTCTCTTGATCGGCTTGATTAAGCTCGATTGGACGCTTCAGCTTGCCCATTAGCCCGAGCATAGTACGGAGATGATCGGATCGGTTTAATCCCCATGTCATCGCAGAATTTCCTGAATTCTTTAGAAACAAAGACCGAACCTCCATCGGTCGTGATAGTTTGGGGAATCCCGAACCTATGAATCACGTGTTCTTTCACAAACTTGATCACATCTTCGATTTCACCTTCTTCATAGGGACGGCTTCCACCCACTTGGTGAAGTAATCTGTGATGGCCAAAATCCATTCATGTTTTTTACTCGACGCCGGATGGATTTTGCCGATCATGTCCATGCCCCACCCTCGGAACGGCCAAGGCTTGATGATAGGGTTCATCGCTGATGCTGGTACCATCTGAATCTTCCCAAACATCTGGCATGCTTGGCACCCCTTGTAGTAATTGAAGCAGTCTTCAAGCATGGTGGGCCAATAAAACCCTGAGCGCCTGATTAGCCACTTCATCTTGTGAGCCGGTCGATGAGTTCCACAGGCGCCTTCGTGCACCTCATGTAAGAGCCGATTAGACTCAATTGGTCCCAGGCACTTGAGTAGTAACCCTTCCAACGTCTCGTAGAACATATCGTCTCCTATGAGGACATACTTCATGGCTTTGTATCTTATCCGTTTAGGTGCCCCCGAGCCGAATCTTTTAAGTAATTGAAGATTTCGGCTCTCCAATCATCCTCGTTCCGGGAATTGCACTCGAACTTCCGACCCTTCGAGTATATCTATGTAGCCTCGACGCCATTTGTGCGAGATTGTTGGCCTCGGTGTTTTGGGATCTTGGGACCCAATTAAAGTTGATGTACCGAAACTCGTGTCATCAACTCACGGCATTCCATCCAATATGGGAAAAGCGATTCACTCTCGCACTTGTATTCATCCGTGAGCTGGTTAATCACCAACTTGGAGTCTCCAAAAAGCTCTACCGCCTCGCCCCGGCTTCCAATAGCAACTCCATCCCCTCACGTACCGCCTCATATTCTGCTACGTTGTTGGTGCAAGGGGTAGATAATCTGATGGAGAAGGGAGTACTCGCGCCCCCGAGGCGACACGAGCAGCAATGCCGATGCCACAACCATCGTCGCAAGCCGATCCATCGAAGAACATAGCCCATGCACGTATAGATAGTGCTGCTATATTGGTACTGATTCGCTCAGCTATGAGATCGGCCAACGCTTGCCCTTTGACTGCTTTCGCAGGCTGATACCGGAGATCGAACTCTGACAACGCAAACATCCACTTACCCAGTCGGCCCTTCAACACGGGGGCCGACAGCGCATGTGCTTGACAACATCTGACTTGCATATGACGAAGATCTCTGCCGTCAACAGGATGTGGTGCAGCTTGGTGCAGGTAAAGAACAGGCAGAGGCACAGCTTCTCGACCTCAGGGTATCTTGTTTCCGCGTCCAACATCCTTCTACTGAGGTAGAAAACGACCTTTTCAACGCCCTCGTAGAGTTGCACCACTACCGAGGCGATGGACGTGTCAGCTACTGACAAGTAGATGTAGAACGGCCTGTCTTTCTGGGGCGGGACTAGCACAGGCGGCGTCGTCAGATACCCACTAGTAGGAAAACCCTTATAGGCGAAGCTTAGTTCTGTGGCGCACCGTTTTTGGTGCGCCACAGAAACTTATTTTGTGGCGCACGAAGCTCGGTGCGCCACAGAAATAGCTTAATTTTGTAGGCCATCGCTAAACCGTGCGCCCACAAAAACTTGGTGGGCCCCACACCTCGTCACCCCCAATCATTGGTTTTACAATTTCTATGGCGCACAAACCTCGGTGCGCCACGTAAATAACTTCTTCTGTGGCGCACGGCGACAGGTGCGCCACAAAAATAAGGTGATTACGTGGCGCACCGTATTCCGTGCGCCCACGGAAATAAGTTGTTCCGTGGCGCATCGCGTCCGGTGCGCCACAGAAATAAGCTATTCACTGTGGCGCATCGTGGTTGGTGCGCCACGGCAGTAGCGAACCAGATCTACAAAAGTGAGCAACCTCCCACCTACCACACTACACAAGCCATTCTTCTTCCTCCATCTAGCTCGTCCCCCCTTCTCTCTCATACCATTTTGACTCCACTTTTCACTTGCTTGGGTATTTATTACACTTACTTTGGTTGATACTTAATTGGAGTTGAGGAGAAGGCTCTCCATACTCTCTCCTCCTCTCGAAGTCATCGATCGCGGTCTCGTCTCGGTATCGAATCTAGAAGGTGAGTAGTTGGAGGAGACATACATATGCTTGGAGGAGACATGCATATGCTTGTAGATCTTGTGTGGCCGTCGTGTGTATGGATGCTTGTTGCAGGTGAAGCGCTTGTGTGTGTGCCGGTGTGGTGCATGGATGTTTGCCGAAATGTTGATTCATTTCCGTTTCGGCAAGTTTTGCACTACCCATATGTCCTACTTTGAGGAGAGGTCATGCCGAATTTTTCCACTCCATGTAATACCTTGAGGAGAGGTACGGCCCATGCATGTGTGTGCATTTGGTGCGGTTCTAATTTCTCGTTCTATGTATACCATTTGCGGTGCAAGCATGGTTCTCTCGATGAGTTCCGCTCGAATCTCTAGATACAAGATAGACGCGAAGGAGGACATGATTCGGAACAATAGGCGCCGGATAAGATGTCCGTGTCGATCATGCAAACTCGAGCGCTGGATCAACCCTGATTCGGACAAGCGGAGGAGCACCTGTCGAGGCGCGGTTTCATGCAAGACAACCAGGCGCGGCCGGCCCCATCAAATGGTGCGCATGAAGACCATGTCGAGCGAGACGACTATCATCATGAAGAAGACTATCATCATGCCGACGGGGACTATCATCATGAAGAAGAAGTCGACGGAGAAGATCATCATGAAGAAGAAGATGCCGGCGGAGAACATCATCATGATGAAGAAGAAGATTCCGGCGCGACCACGCTAATTTCGGCCTTGCGGGACTCTCATGTTCAAGATCTGCTCCTCCGGAGACGAGCAACGATAGAGTTGCAGCTAGAGAGAGAGCCAAGCTGTCGCAAATGGAGAAAGACGGGATGACTCCGATCTTTCCCGGGTGTCGTCCGCAGGATACGCGCTTGCATGTAACGCTTGATTACCGCGGATGAAGACGCGAGAACAAGTGGACCGATTCCGGCTTCAGCAAGAGCTTAAAATTCGGCACGATCGTCTCCCGGAGGGGAACACATTGCCAAGTAGTACCGAGGAGGCCAAGAAAGTCGTGTGTCCCCTTGACCTACCGCACGAAAAATACCACGCCTGCATTAATGATTGTGTGATTTATAGGTGCGAGTACAAGGACGAGAACCACATGTCCGGTGTGTGGCCACGGACGGTACAAGGTTGGGAACAAGAAGGTACCTCGAAAGGTGGTATGGTACTTTCCTATCACTCCCCGTCCGCGGCGGTATTTCGTGGACCCTAAGGAAGCAAAGCTCATGCAATGGCACGAGGAAAGGCGAAGCCCGAAGAAGATCCGGAGATGGGCTATATGCTGACACACCCTTCGGACGCCGGACAAGTGGCAAACATTGGACATCGCCTTCCCTAGGTTCGGGGGCGACGCAAGGAACATCGAGGCTGGGTATGAGCACCGATGGACTCAATCCGTTCGGCAACCGAGTAGCACGCATAGCACCGGCTCTGTGTTTGTATGGCCTTACAACCTACCCCCGTGGCTGTGCACCAAGCAAAGGTACATACACATCGAGTATTCTCATTCGGGGGCCGAAACAACCAGGTGTCGACATGCATTTGTATCTCGGGCTGTTGAAAGAGGAGTTAGACACGTTGTGGAAGACGCCACCCCGTACGTGGGACGCCTACACTAGAACTTATTTCGATATGAGAGCCGCGTTGATCACGACGGTCACGGACTATCCTGGTTACGCATATGTATCGCTCGGGTGGGCCACGGATTCAACGGGCGTGTGGAAGTGCATGGACGATACCCCGCATCTACAACTACCAAGGGATCCCGGGTCCTCGAAAACCGTCTACCCAGGTGCTCGAAGGTGGCTTCGCTTGGATCACCCGTGGAGAAAACGCGGTGATCCGTTCAATGGTAAAGATGAGCCCGATGGACCCCCACGCCCGAGGAGCGGCGCAGAAATCGATGATCTTCCGAAAAATTGGAAGGAGTGCCCAGCGCCGGGAAAGAAGCGACCGAAGCCGGAGCCGCTGCTCGGTGTATGGAAAGCGAGGTCTGTTTTCCACGACTTGGAGCATCGGAAGGTCCTCCACACGCCCCACGGCCTCGATGTCATGCACATTACGAAGAACGTTACGAGAGTCCGCTTGGCACTCTTTGCAACTCGAGAGAAGTCCAAGGATGGACCGAAAGCAAGATACGATCTTAAACATTTTGGCATCGGGAAAGATCTTCAAGCCCCGATACCGACGATGATGATGATGATGATGATGATGATCGGACGGAAGGGACTCAACGTCTCCGTAAAAGGGCTAAGAAGAACGCGGTGCAGGCTTCCCGCTGCCCGCTTCACAACGAGTCCGGAGGAGCTCGAGCAGATTTTCAGGTGCCTCCTAGGAGTGAAAGTTCCTCACGGTTACTCGGGAATATAAGCGAGATATCCGGACGTAGCGAAGAAGAGGTTCACCGGGATGAAGTCTCACGATTGCCACGTGCTAATGACGCGAGATACTTCCCGTTGCGATCCGAGGCATAATGGACGAGCACGTCCGTGATACGCTGTTTGGCCTATGCAACTTTTTTGACGTTATCACCGGGAAGTCGATCGGCGTGAGGCAGCTCAAGATGCTACGGGATGAGATCGTGGTGATACTATGTGAGCTCGAGATTTACTTCCCGCACTGCATTCGTGATATATGCGTCCATCTCCTTCTCCATGTCGTTGAAGACATCAAGCAGCTCGGCCCAACGTTCCTCCACAACATGATGCCTTTCGAAAGGCAGAACGGTGTCATGAAAGGATACGTTCGCAATAGGGCCCGATCCGGACGCAAGCATGGCCAAGGGGTTTCTAACCTACGAGTGCATCTCCTTACGCCAGAATTATCTAAGCACCGAGGACGACGAGGATCATGTTGGTCTACCACCCGGGACGCACCTCGGGAGGCTCGCTGGAGTCGGTCACCGCGAGGGCTACCGCTCGGTCCATGTCGGCATTGAAAATCGACGCGACGACTTTGACGGGGCTCACCGGGTCGCGCTACAACACTTAAAACTGACCGAACCTTTCGTGCAAGAGCACAAAAGCATGGTCGAGCAGAATTACATCGATATGGGCCGGCCGAGGAAGATGGGAGACGTAACCAAAAGCACAACTCCAGCTTCACGCGTTGGTTCAAGCAAACTCAGCTGGTTGAAGCACGGAGAAATACGCCTTCTACCGAAGATGAAAAACTCATATACACCTTATCACGGGGACCCGCGCATAACGTAAGGACCTATCGGGAGTACGACATCAACGGTTACAGATTCTACACCGAGGAAAAGGACAGAAATAGTGAAAATCAAAACTCGGGAGTAACTATCTTTGTCATACGCCGATGACGAGACTAATGTCAAGGAAAGATTTTTTGGAAGGATCGAGGAGATATGGGAGCTCAATTACTGTGGAGAGACGGTGCCAATGTTTCGTGTGAGATGGGCCAAGAAGGTCGAAAAAGAAGGCCGATATTTCACAACCATGGTTATACCGATGCAAAATCGAAGAACGCATCCGCGAAAAATGAGCCATGGGTACTCGGTAGCCAAGTTGACCAATGCTTCTTCATCACCGATCCGTCGAGGCCTAGCCGTGTTGTCGTGAGGAGGGGCAAGAGGAGCATCATAGGAATGCAAGGAGACGCCAACGAGGAAGACTTGGACAAGAACGGTGACCCGAAGATGGAGGAGGAATTCGACGGGCACTTCGACATGCCTACTACTAGTAAAGTAAGAAGGAAGACCTCCCTACCCTCTAAAGGTTGTCCATTCACGCGAAGAAATCTCAAGGTGGCCGGTATAAAGTATTCAACCGCCAACAACCGAAAGGGCAAGAAGATTGCGAAGAGACGGCGCTAGAGCTCGGAGCGGGACGAAGAAGATCTTTTTTTGGTGTATGTGTGTGTGACAAGTACATGCATGTGTGTGTGAGAGAGACAAGAACATGTGTGTGTGAGACAAGTAATTTGTAATTGAAAATCTCTAGTAATTATTATTAAATGTTGTGTTGTTTCTTGAAAATGTAACAAAAACATTTTTAAAAAAGGGAAAAAAGTAGGGGCAACCGGGGTTCGAACACGGGTTACCCAAGCCTACCGAGTGGGCTTAACCATCTGGGCTAATGCTTGTGTTTACGACAGAACACGGCGTTAGCCGATTTGTTTACCAAGTCGGTAAATTCGTGGCGCACCTAGTCGCATGCGCCATAGAATTCCCTTAATCACGTGGCGCATGTCCCGCTTGGTGCGCCACGGAGTAGGAATTCTATGGCGCATGCACAACTAGGTGCGCCACGAGCCTACGACTTGGTGAAATGAGCGATTCGCTCTTCCCCCCATCTCTCTCTTCCCCACTCCCCACACTAGCAGTTTCTTCCCGACAGCCACCCTAGCGCAACCACCGCCGCCACCAGCGCCGCTGCCGCCGAGGAGGAGGAGGAAGGGGACCGCCACGCCGCCGCCGAGCGGGACGCCCAACCCCGAGCCGCCGCGCGCGATCAAGGAGGAGGAGGACCGCCACGCCGCCGCCGAGGGACGTGCCCGAGAAGGAGGCCGCCGCACATCGAGGAGGAGGAGGCCGCTGCACCTCGAGGAGGAAGAGGAGAGGCCACCGTCGTCGCTACCGTCACCATCGGTGAGCTTCCCTCTCTCCTTCCCTCCACCTTCCCCCTCCCCTCTTCCCTCCCCTCTCCCCTTCCCTCCACCTTCCCCCCTCCCGGCTAGGGGTTCACGCTAGTTAGGGTTCATTGGAGTTCATAGTCTCTGTTTGCAAATTGAAATGCTTTAGGGTTCACTGCTAGTTAGGGCGAATTCTCATGCTCATGCTCATGCTCACTAGAGATTTTAAAATGCTACTGGTTGCAAATAAAGATTTTGAAATAAAGATTCTGCAATATTGTGGTCAAATGGAACGAAACAAGGGACAAAGCAACATGATTGATCCATCTATCAAATGCCTAATGCAAATGCAAATGAAAATGCCTAATGCTACTTGCAAATGAAGTAGGTACTTGGTTGATATAGCAATAAGTAGTATTTTTAAATGAACAACCATATTGCAATTATCAAGTGCATGATTATGCCAATACTATTTAGTGTTACGGTAATTAAACCGGTGCATGCTTGCCATAAGCGCTCGCTTATTGGTGCTGCTTGTGGGCATGCTTGATGCTCATAACAATAATGAAATGAAAAAATGCTTGCTCATGCTCATGCTTGCCATAAATTGCTCACTGGTTCAAATTGCTTGTGATAGCAGCTTTTGTTTTCTTTATTCATTGCTTCGTCATTTGATTTTTGGGTGAGCTGGATCTTGCTTTATGAGTGACTAGTAATAAGTAAATGACTTATGTTGCTCATGTTGCTCTCGGTTAATAAAATGAAATTGCATCATGCCGCTCTCTGGTTTGAAACTAATTTTTTGGTTGAAAATGAATGCAGTAGGAAATGCAAAATGAAATGGTAAGCAATTTATATAGTTGGTTTAGTTGGTTTAGATGAAATGCAAAATGCAGTAGCTAGCTAGGTTCATTTAGTTGATTTATGTTGGTTTAGATGAAATGGAAAATGCGGTAGCTTGGTTCATATATAGTTGCTGCTATATTAACTTTACTTCGCTTCCTTTTGGTCAAATGCATGCTACTGATCCGAGGTACATAAAAAATTGGAATGCTATTTAATTATATCTGGAATAATAGCATTTTCATTTGAAGTCACATGTTGGCGGTAGCTACTTGGTTGGCTTGCTCTATAAGCTTGTATGCTTGTTTATGCTCTATAATGCTACTAGTACATGAAATGCTACTACTATTTGAATTCATTTAATGTACTCTGGTTTTTGTAGTGCTCCGGGTTGTGTAGTGCTCTAGATTTGTAGTGCTCCAGGTGGTAGTGCTCCGGTGGTAGTGCTCCAGATTTGTAGTGCTCCGGGTGGTAGTCATTGTTGTTGTCTTGCTCCGGCAGGTTTATGTTGGCTTTTGTTTGATGTATTGTAGATGGGCAAGTTTGTATGGTCGATATATGGTGGATATTTTTGCAGGGATTTCATTGAGTTGCCCATTTCTCCCGAAGCGTTGATTAACTTCCGTTTCGGTTGAGAAATGGGCACTCCTACGTAGAAAAATTAGCAAAAGTCATGCCGAATTTTACGGTTGACTTTTGTACTAACTTGTTGCCTCTTTTTAATGAAGTGCAAATAAACATGTCGGGCAACACTTCTAAGCCCGAGAGCCAGAACGATGAGCGAGAGAGGCCAACAAGGACTTCGGGAGGGCTACGAGCAGCCCCGGAAGGCCGCCGCCGAGTCGCCCGACGATGAGGAAGAGGGCCGGGACGCCGCCTCCGAGGGAGAGGGCCGGGACACTGCCTCCGAGGGAGAGGGCCGGGGGCCGCCGCCGACACCGGCGACGATGACGATACCGGGACGACGCCGCCCAGACCGGTGAAGAGACGGCCGGTGAAGAGAACGCGGCCAACCGCACGGAAGGTGATAGCGGCGGCAACCCTCAGGAGGGTAAGAAGAAGAGGACGGCGAGGAGGGCAAGGAGGGATCGGAGGCCGCAAGTGCTCGCCAACGTCACCGATCATTTCACGGTAGTCTCCGAAAGTGGCCTACCCTTGGAGCCTTCGTGGGTTGCCAAAGGGTACGGCATGCAACTAGGGTGCATCGTCAGGTGGCACCGTGCCGATCCTAACTCGGGACCTCGAAGCAAGGAGAACGAGGCTATCGTCCAATCCCTCCTCCGGAAGCTTCACCAACGATACACGTTCCCGGAGCCGTTAAATAAGAAGGTGGACTCTTTAGCTCTCACGAAGATGAGCACCGCCTTGAGCAGGCTGGAAGAACCGGCTGAAGGGAAAGATCGAGGCCGGTGAAAGGCTGGGAGAGGATAAGTAGCAAAGACCCGTCGCTCTCCTTAGAAGACTTTAATGCATTCAAGTCTTACTTACGGAGTGATGCTGTTAAAAAATGGACCGCTCTGGGGAAGAAAATGCGGGATTTGAACTTAGGGACCCACCATTGCGGAAGCGGCGGTTCCGAGGAAAACAGCCCACTTGGGACAAGGAGGATGCCGAGATGGTACGTGCAGGGAAAGAAAACCCACGGCACAAAATCCGGGATGAACGAGGCTAGGAACTTTGTCCGGTCCCGCTACTACTTAGGCCGGAAGACGGGGGAATTTATTACGGATCACGAAGACGTGAAGGGTTTCGAGAAGTACCTGGTAAGGATAGTTCTATATTATTTCGCTCATCTTATTAGGCAATGAAGCCAAATGGGCTAACCTTAAGTTCCTTTGTCTAAAGGATGAAGAGTTGACGAAGGCTGGCCCGTCGTCCCGGGGGTCGACGGAACCGTGGGACACGCCTTTCAACGGGGCGATGAACAAGTACAAGGAGAGGGAGCCGGACAAGCCCACCGACGTCGGCTGGCCGTGTGTCCGGCTTTGGCACAAGTATGAAGCTATCCGAGTACTACGGATCGGATGCCAAGACGAGAAAGTTGGAGAGGAGGTCATCGGCTAAGGATAAATCCGAGGTTCGGGAGCTGAAGAAGAAGGTGGAGTCACTAGAGAAGCTGGTGGCCGAAAAGCCTGTGGAGAACACGGAGATGATGAACAAGTTATTGGACGAGAAGATCCGGCGAGATCATCCCCCCTGGGTTGATTGAGGGGTTAGCTGCTTGGAATGCGGGAGGTCAAGTGGGGCCGATACATGTGCCCAGCCTTAGCGGCAGCAACTCAAGCTTCCACGTGTCGCCGACGGTGCCGCTCCACCCGACGCCGGCGTCGGGGCTCCACCGAGCCGCCGCCGCAGCTCCAACCGCCGCCGCAGCTCCAGCCGGTCGCATCGACGCCCCCAACCGCCGCCCTTGTATCGACGGTAGCCGAGATCGACGCCATCAAGGAGGTAAACTCATTAGTTACTCCTTCGCGTCATCTTCTTTAACTATATATGCCTTTCGTGATCTGCCATCTCACGATGCCCAACATGGCGCCCACGACTCGGGATGAACAATGCATATTTCCGCAAACGGTGGAGCCCGGCGGCAAGTTGGTGGAAGTTGCTAGCGGCTTTGTCATGGCTTCCCGCGTTATGCACGGCGCTACATTGACGGAAGACGTGGCGAAGGTCAAGTTGGTAATGGTAGTGCCGGAGTACCGCTACGCCATCCCCCCTTTCAACCTCCGGGCGCGAGAAGAAGGCGAGGTTTTGCCCCTTGGGGATTGCACCTCATGGCTTATGAAATGGCCGAAGAACCAGGTTCGGCGGGGGGGGGTCTTCCGAGTTGTAAGAGAAGCACCGGCGCCACCTCCCCTATCATCCGGCCCAAGATCGCCAACGCCGACGACACCCTTAAGGAAACGGCGGTCGCCGCCCCCACTACCCTGAAGGAACCGACGGTCGCCGCCGCCACCGGAAGGAACCGACGATCGCCGTCACCACCAGACGCCACAAACAGTTGTTGGGAGCGCTACCGCAACGACCGCCTACTAGACGCACGGTACGCCAAGCGGCGGCATCGCAACCGCCACCACCTAAGGTCCAGGACATGGCGCCACTTGATGGCAATGATGTAGAT